>NC_134405.1:119992188-120315753 GCF_038048845.1 Mixophyes fleayi
TGAGTATTCCAGTATCCTATTTGGCTACAGTGATGGGAAACTTGCATTCTTTATAGAATTAAACCATTCCCATAGATCCAGATTATATGCTGCAAAAAAATGCTCATGTCGTGTATAAACTTGAAATTTAATTTATGTAACCGTGAACTATGTAGCATTGTGTAACCGTAAACTATGTTTCATTCAGTAATAATTTTCCAATATTTAAAATGTGCTTTGGGAATGTTCATTAAATTTGCTAAAGAATTTGATTGAAAAAGCTGTTTGACTCGTTCCTATCACAGTTCAAGCCTGTTGCTATGCAAATATTATATTTGTCCTGTAGAGGGCAGCATTATGATTTGAATAGTATTAGTTTGTGATAAATGACAGATTGATTTTTGTTTTTATCTCAGCAAGTATGTAAATGTAATATATGATTTGTAGTAGGTAGATATTCCAATTATAAAAAGAAAGATAAATTAGGGTTTTCATGTGTTCAAGATGATAAGACTATCCCAACTATACAACACTGGTAAACTTTACAGAGTGTGTTAATAAGTTTTCTGTTATAACAAGTATTGGACCATGCTTTTTAACCCACAAGATACAGGGCTGAATGTGATGAATCTAGTTTGAGGACAAGTACATCACTTCTGCATAGGTTAATAACTATTATCATCATACCACGCTAAATTAGGCCTGTACAAATCTGTACAAAAATTAGGAGCATGGGCCAATTGTTAGGAGACATCATTTTGAAATGTACAATGCTCAATCTGTGTACTAAACATTTGGAATGTGGCTATGCACATTAGCAGGTGTGGTTTGGAAAGAACTTCCTTTGCACATCATATTAACATCACAGATCATGCTTAAAAAGAACAACTGGTAATTTATTACAACCCAAATGACAAGCATAGTATCCCAGCTTTATAACCCTCTGGCTCATTATTATAGTATCCTAGTATTCCCCAGCACACTGTTGTACAAGCCATGTGCCCACATGCCCCAGGCTGTGCACCCAGCACATAGTTATATCAAACGTTGCCCCTCAAAACAATATGCCAGCCTGCCCTACTGCTTTATTATGCCACCCTGCCCCTAGCATATTATTATGACAACCTAGGCCTCCGCACATTATTATACCTGTCTGTACCCCACCTGATAAATTTAATAGTCTGTGCCCCAAAATTGTGACATGTGCTCCCAAGCACATGATTATACCAGCCTCTGCTCCCCAACACAGTATGTATGGCAGCCTGCCCCCACATATACCAGGCTGCGCCTCCAGCACACAATAATACTAGCCTGTGCCTCCTAGCTCATTATTATGCAGCATATAACTGTGCCAGCCTCTGCTCCCCAACACAGTATGTATGGCAGCCTGCCCCCACATATACCAGGCTGCGCCTCCAGCACACAATAATACTAGCCTGTGCCTCCTAGCTCATTATTATGCAGCATATAACTGTGCCAGCCTCTGCTCCCCAACACAGTATGTATGGCAGCCTGCCCCCACATATACCAGGCTGCGCCTCCAGCACACAATAATACTAGCCTGTGCCTCCTTGCTCATTATTATGCAGCATATAACTGTGCCAGCCTCTGCTCCCCCAACACAGTATGTATGGCAGCCTGCCCCCACATATACCAGGCTGCGCCTCCAGCACACAATAATACTAGCCTGTGCCTCCTTGCTCATTATTATGCAGCATATAACTGTGCCAGCCTCTGCTCCCCCAACTCAGTATGTATGGCAGCCTGCCCCCACATATACCAGGCTGCGCCTCCAGCACACAATAATACTAGCCTGTGCCTCCTTGCTCATTATTATGCAGCATATAACTGTGCCAGCCTCTGCTCCCCCAACACAGTATGTATGGCAGCCTGCCCCCACATATACCAGGCTGCGCCTCCAGCACACAATAATACTAGCCTGTGCCTCCTAGCTCATTATTATGCAGCATATAACTGTGCCAGCCTCTGCTCCCCCAACACAGTATGTATGGCAGCCTGCCCCCACATATACCAGGCTGCGCCTCCAGCACACAATAATACTAGCCTGTGCCTCCTTGCTCATTATTATGCAGCATATAACTGCCAGCCTCTGCTCCCAGCACAAAGTTATACAAGATGTTCCTCCATGGCTGATAGAGACACCAGCCTGTGCCATCCCAGCATACTTATATACCAGCCTGGGATATCCCCCCTTCTCTCCACTATCATGTCATTCATTGAACCCATTGCATTGCACATCATTGCATGGAATGCAATTACCACAGAGAGAACCGTACTTCTAAACACTGAAACCCTGGTCATGAGGTTACTGGGTTTCTGTCAAATCCAATTCTGGTTCTGTCTGCAGTAATAGCACCTTGGATTTTCAGTAACGTCATACATGTGATCTGTAATGCGGAGTGGCGGATGGAATGCACAGAGGGAGCTGGAGGCAGAGTAGTTGACAGGGGATCATGCTGTGATTGCCAGGCACTATTCTTAGTTGCAGACACTATAAGATACTGGAAAACGGCTTCGAATGGCATATAATATTAAAGCCATTCTATTATATGTTTTATAAAAGTACATACATGTGGACGTTTTAGTTGCCTTCACTCCTTCACTAGTACACTTTCCTGTGTTGTTTTACAACAGTCATTCTAAGGATTTTTTGGATGGTGGTACTATATAAAACAGTTAATAATTTTAATAATAACAAAATAAAATCTTAACGAAATTCAGCATTTCCATGCCGATATTCAGTAACAAACAAGAGTCAAAGAACCCTAAAAAAACTTCCAATCTTCTGACTTTTTCTTTCTAATTGTACAATACCCCTGCTGGGCCCCTACCTCCGTACTCACTGCCAGTTGCAGCACAGTTCCATGTTTTGTTACCTCTTACGGGGTCTCAGCCAGGAAAACATAAATAAAGTTGCTCAAGTTCACCACATCATGGCAATATACAGTTACTGTTATAAGCAGTGTAACAGGGATGTCACAGATTTAGGGTATTTGCTTACTGATTTTTGCACTACTCACCCAAGAGGTGCGGAGTCTAACGTGTTCCTGGATTTCACCAGGGACCCCCGCAAGGAAGTGTGGTCTTAGCTGCGGGAACACGCAGGTCGCGGTCCTCTAAGGGAGTAATCAGTGAAGCAGTAGATGAAAGCGGTGTCGTACAGGCCCAGTCCAAACCGTGAATTCAGGAGATGTCCAAGGGAAAGTTCAAAGCCGTAGTCAGGATAGCCAGGTCGAGGTCAGAAGCACAGGAGGAAGAGTCAAATATCAAGCCGAGGTCAAGTTCACAGGTAGCACAGAACAGGGGTAGTAAGTAACAAGCCGGGTAATACACAGGAAGCGCTGGAAACGGTACACAGGAACGCTGGAGCTAGGATGAGACCTAATACTCTGGCACTCTCCATGTGCCAGAGTGAGGCTTTTATACAGGTGCAGTCCAATCACTGGCGGTGGTGACGCTAAACACCACCGCCGGAGTTACTAGGAAGCGTTCCGCTGACCCGGAAGTACGCTCGGTTGCCTGGCAACCGAGCGCTCTGTCACAGAAGCAGACGTCCGTCTCTGTGCGGCAGGCATAGCACGGAGACGGCGTCTGACAAGGGAGAAGGAGGTGTAGTGACTAATTGATCCTTAAGGGCCTCATTTAGAGTTAAAGGTAAAGATAACCTGTTTACTTATGAGCATATATGTGACTGCACACTTGTGCTTTCATGTGTGTTCTTTGAGTTGCATGAACTTAAGATATGAGCTACCTAAAATTTAGCGTTTAAAGGTGTCCGGAGCAAAGATTATCATCATCAACTTCAAAACTGATTCACCTCTCATGCACAAGGTGCAGTAGGTGTAATATGCACACAACTCTAAATAAGGAGCCAATTTGTGTGCAGGTCAGTTTTACACCGATGCATCTATACATCATCTAAGCACACTTCCTTGCAACTCTAAATCAGACCATTAGCTCAATTTTAGTTAACAGCATGTTAGAAAGCTCAAGTCAGCATTTACATGGAAACATTAGAGTTTTATTTTGCAAATTACTACACATTTTCAGTTGTTTGATTTTATATTATGGATAAGTGTGTGTTTTTTTTTTACCAGTAAGATCTCACACTTTCACACAGCAACTAATATAAAAGCACTTATACAGACAGAACCGTGGCTGAAGTTACACGATTTGCAGAGTAAAAAAGCAATATATATGTTTCCAGGCGTACCTCTTGCAGGTGTTCGACCACTGGCGCAGAGAAACGTGCTGATGATGATGACCTCTATGTGAGCTTCCATCTCTCCTTCATTTATAAGTCAAGATGGAAGACAGCAGAGACAAATGTAAATAAAGCTTATGTACACATAGCTTAATTTGGCATCAGTTTGTCAGAATCACAGACATAAAGTGGTGAATGGTGAATAATGGAGGGAGGTTACTGAAATGCAATAAAGGGCTGCAGAGGAAGCATTTTTAGGGATTTGTACAGTGGCAGCTGGCCATGTCTTCTCCACAAATGGACATGGTGTTTGAAAACAGTGTTTACAATGTTTAACCATAGACATCACTGCAGGCTTCTGTCTTCATTGTCTGGGTCCTCCAGTTCTGCTAGAATGAGGTCACAAGGTTCTGCTGTGGTCTCTCTACACTCGAAGTGGGGAATTCAATTGGCCGCGTTACGGGTGAAAGTAACGCAGCCTGCACATTATTAACGTTATTACGGTAATAATGCGCTTTCTTACCGTTATTACGGTAGTTTCAACACCCGGCTTTTCGCTCGCAGCTCCCTGATCTGCGAGCAGAAAGCCGGATTAAAACTACCATAATAACGGTAATAGTTTTAATGCCGTGGAAATTCGGGTGGGGGGGGGGGGGGAATTGCATTCCCCCCTAAAAGTGAGAGTGGCAAAGGCTTCTGCTGACTGCAGTTCAGAACCATTCCAGATCCCTATTGCTCCACCTTGCTCTCGCAAGAGCAGTGGAGAGGCCTCTGCTGAGCTGGTGCTTGTATAGGGGGCTCTTGTACATGCTTAGAAGGTGTCCCTGCTCTTTTGAGAACAGTGCAGAGGGTCGAGGAGCCTAGAGCCTAAGTCTCTACCCAAATTTTGCTGCAGGGCCTGCTGATGCATTGTTCTGCTCCTGTCTAGGAATCTGCAATCTAGAATTATGCTAAACTCTAATTGTTTTATTTGTAACAATACAGCTCCTATAAACAGTTCTGTTTCACTGGCTTGAAGTAAAAAATGTGTTAGCTTTGATTCTGAAAATTGCTAATGAATCAAAACTCAAGCCGGTCTCATTTATCCCTACTACCTGGATGTTGGGGATTAGTGAGAAAGGAATGCAGACTGTGTTTCTTTTCCCACTGATACAATGAGACCATTGTACTCTATCTTTCCATGTTTGTCCTGTGTATCACAACGCTGTATACAACATAATATGTAGTATCTCCTGGTTTTCACCTAACAAACAGATCATCTCACAGGATGCTCCTGATGGATGCACAATACATACATAGTCTCAATATTTCTACTGTATCTTTAAACATTAGTTTATTATTAGTAAGAGAACAAGTATCTAAGACAGTAAATGATTCACTGTAGAAGGTAAACAAATGACGTACATCAACATTGTAACTTACCAGTAGTCAGAAATATCTAAGTAATAGGTCCAACACCATCAACACATATCTTTCATTTAGTTCCATTTGAATTCTAAAAATAGTACTGGTGCTTCTGATTCATACATACAAGTAATCATATGTAGCTTGGCAATCAGCTCTTGCTTGAGGTATTGCTATTCTCAACTATTTCTAAATATATATTTTAAAGAGACACAATAAAATGTATAATTCTTATAGTGCTTATGTATTATACTGTACATCATAATGGCTATGAGTTTTTCCTACTTTTAATTTCTGCATTCATTATGTATATTATGTTATACAGTTGTGGCACATTGTTAGCATTGTATAATATAGCTAGCTGCAGCGAGTAGTTAGCGTTTTTATATAGTTAATATTATATTATACAGTTTTTTTGCTTGAGACTGTCTCTCAGCATCATTGTCCTCAGCTAGTCCTCTCATATGTAGCACAAAACTTTGTTTCACTAGATGGGATGATGTTTCTGAGGCTTGACATACATAACAACTCTGCAACCAATGAATAAAACACAACAATATCTTGAAAATAAAACAGATGTCCGAAATGTTTTAGACAGGGGAGCATAGGAGCACTTCCCAACACACAGTCATGTAGATGCGGTGCTGACAAGGGACAGCTGGAAGTTCCAAGCTCAGCACAACTGAGGCACTTAGAGTGCTGACTGGGCACTAACAGCGCAGTTCCCAGGTGAGCCTTCCACTGACTGCCACATTAGCATTCAGCATAGCAGCTGTATGAGATGAGTGTTTTGTGTCCTCACTCATGCATACACATGGAGACCTAATGACAACCAGTCACTGGGAAGGTGCTTGCAGATAAACAAGTTAGAACAAAAGGAGTTTGCCAGCTTTTATTGTAAAAAAAAAGAAGAAGAAAGAAGCGTTACCTAACACTTGTCTCCATCATATGCAATGTAAGTTATGTGAGTACGGTAACCATAGAGAATCATTTGAAGAGAGCACTAAATATAAAGTAGACTGCAGGATGTTCAATTCCTATAGGGTCTGGTAAGTAATGTTTGTAGCATTAAAACTAGCGACATTAAGGCACGTATTTTACCATACAGTTAGCTAGTGCTGTTTAAAGTGCTGGTTAAAGTTGGCCAGAGCTGTTTGTAGGGCGGCTTCTCAGCTTCAAGATCAGTTCAATGATTTCTGATGTTCCCCTCTGCTAAGTGCTAAAAGAATCAGTGTATCTGTTATAGAGAAACACAATGCATCTCTGTAACAAACAGTGTCAAATTATTACAGCTGAAGACAATAGCCTATTGGAAAAATAATGATGTCATGCATGATCAGGTTTTTCTAATGATTTAATGCAATGTACAAAGACTTTAGATTGCTGAAACTGAACTCTATGCTATAAGGCTAGGTACACACTACAGAATTTTCCGACAAATGTGCTATCTACAACGATGTTACTAACAACTGAAAGAAAGAAAAAAAAAGTCCTGATCAGAATGCCGATTCATGTGTATACACTATACATGTTTTAAAAGATTTATCCTCAGATCTGTGCTCTTCATCTGTCATAACCATCGGCTGAAAAGATTGTGACTCTGTAAACTCTATAGAGATCCTGATCATGCATACATACACACTGCAGGATTGGAAGGACATCGCTTCATAGCTGAACGAGGTTTATAGTTCTGCTGAACAATCAAAACAAATGATGGTCGATGCTTTGGAAAGACTACTTAGTACACTAGTACAATATCGGGTGAATTGTTGTTTATCCGGTGATTGGTCCGATAATTGGCTAAAAACACTGTAGTGTGTATCCAGCCTATGTTTGTGGTTATTCATACAAGTAAAATGGTGCCAAAAAACATTCTAAGAATTCTAATGAAAATATATTTTAAGTTCTTTTGCGGACCATACAAGTAGTAATAATTCTAAAGCCTTGTCAAATATGATTGCACTTTGAGAAAACATCATGGTGTGCAAGCACCTTAAGAGAACCAAGCTCAGGCTTACTAAGCACTAGTTCCAAAACCAGTGGTGTGTGTGCATGCTCAGATATTAAAAAAAGCCTATTATACACCAAAAACCTAACATGATCCCCAGTGTCTGGACACATTTGCAACTTACAGCATATGACAAGACACAGTAAACTGACATAAGGCACTTTAAAAACTGTGCGTGTAACAAATTGATATAATTCTGCTTTATACTTAATAATAAAAGACACAATTCTTTTCAATATACCGTACTATTTATGGAAATGTACAGGTATTACTTATTATTCTATTATATGTATTATTATTATTTTATCTCCTAAAGAGATCATCATTTCAATAAACACCAAAAATCTATGTTTTTCTGTGTGGCATACTTTGTTTCATATTATTAATTGAACCGCTGCTTTCTAATAAGGAGGCCGCATCCGTACAGTACTGTGCAAAAGTTTTATGCAGGTGTGGAAAAAATGCTGCAAAGTAAGTGATAATAGTTTATTTTTTATCAATGAACTATTAACACTTCTATTTTTTAAATCATTCTTACTTTGCAGCATTTTTTCCCCAGCTGCCTAAAACTTTTGCACAGTTTTGTGTATATTTATAACTGTCTGCCAGATTTGGTACTGAAAATATATAATTAAATAAGAAGGCTAGTGACGAGACTAATGTGACTTATACATGTGATTTCCATTTGGTTATCATAAACACATTATTTGTGTCTGACAGTTACATTTAGTATTTATCATTTATTTATAACAAAACTATGTACGTATCATTATTATATAAAGAGAGCAGTTAAATGACCTATTACAGTGATAACTTATTTATGGGTTATAGTTAATAGATTACTTGAATTATCTTGCATAACTACACCCTACATCTACTGATTTGTGCGCCGTAGTTACACTATTTGCATGTTATTCTGACTGGCAGCATAATATTAGTTTCAGAGAGTGCAGACCTATTTAGTTGATATTTTAAGAAATTCACCCTGTTCTGAACCAGCCAACCACACCCCTGATCTGCCTGACCACATATTGATTTAACAAGCCCACACACCCTTTTTGGACATGAAACAGTGGGATTTTTGAGGGGGTTCCATGTAGCAATAAAATTTGATATGTTTTTTCAGAAACGGTTTCTGTAAAGCAGATGATGCAACTTGACTTCTGTATCGTGTTTATTTCTAACTATGTTGAATAAGCATATGAGCATGTTATTATCTGACATTCCGGTTTTTACTGTAGGTGTGGTTTGCCTTAACTGATTATATAGCTTTGTTTCACAATCACATGATCTTACACTACATGTGTTTATTAAGTACTTTCCAAGAGATAGAAGGATCAGGCAAGCACAATGGGTCTTTCTTGTCTTTGGCTTATCACACATAAAATATGTTGTGTGTCTCTACATCTGTAACCTATAATAAAATCTTCAGACTTATTTCCCAGTATAAAACAATTGAGGTGTGCAAATTCATTTGCCACAACTTTTTATTGTGCTGCTAAATTAATGGAATTTTTGTTTATCTTCACGTTGCTTGTAGAATAGCAGAAAATGTAGTTATCTCCACTGTATACGTGGATTTATGTAAGGTATAGAAATACTGTCTATTAAACACTTCCCAGTGTAATTCTCTTGAAAAGGTGGCACAGTGGTTAGCATTGTTGCCTTGCGCAATGGGTTTGATTCCAATAGGGGAACTATCCGTCTGGAGTTTGTATGTTCTTCGCTGGTTTATTCCTGGCTCACTTATTCTATCCTCTCCACCCTCCACCTGTCCTCCCGATCCTATCCCCTCTCGCCTCCTTCGCTCTCTCTCCTCCACAGCCTGCTCTTACCTCGCTCACCACTTCAACCTCTCACTCTCCTCTGGCGTGGTCCCCTCTTCTTTTAAACACACTCTTATCTCTCCCATCCTCAAGAAACCTAATCTTGACCCTACCTCTCCTGCTAACTATCGCCCTATCTCTCTTCTCCCCTATGCTTCCAAATTACTTGAGAGGATTTTCTACAACCGCCTCACCAGACACCTCTCGGACTACTCCCTCCTTGACCCTCTCCAATCAGGCTTCCGCCCCCTCCACTCCACCGAAACTGCTCTGGCCAAAGTTACCAATGACCTCCTACTAGCCAAATCCAAGGGTCACTTCTCCCTACTCATCCTACTCGACGTCTCTGCGGCCTTTGATACCGTTGATCACCCCCTCCTGCTACAAACTCTTCTCTCTCTTGGCCTATCGGGTACTGTCCTCGCCTGGTTCACCTCTTACCTCGCTAACCGCTCCTTCTCGGTATCCACCTCTGGCTCTTCCTCAACCCCCTCCCCTCTCCCTGTTGGAGTCCCTCAAGGCTCTGTTCTTGGCCCTCTACTCTTTTCACTCTATACCTCCTCCCTTGGAGCTCTCATCTCCTCCTTCGGTCTTCAGTATCACCTCTACGCTGACGACATTCAACTCTACATCTCCTCGCCTGACCTCTCCCCCTCCCTTCTCTCTCGTGTATCCGACTGCCTCTCTGCCATCTCCTCCTGGATGTCCTCGCGATTTCTCAAGATCAGCATCTCCAAAACGGAGCTCATTGTCTTTCCTCCCCCCAGGCTCCCCTCCCACCACAACCTCTCTATCACTGTTAATAACACCTCCATCTCTTCTGTCACCCAACTTCGCTGCCTAGGCGTTACCTTCAACTCTTCTCTCTCCTTCACCCCCCACATTCAATCCCTTGCCCAAGCCTGTCGCTTCCAACTTCGCAACATTGCCCGCATCCGACTTTCCTCTCTCAGGATGCCACCAAAACTATCATCCATGCACTCATTATCTCCCGCCTGGACTACTGCAACCTCCTTCTCTCCGGCCTCCCCCTCTCCCATCTCGCCCCCCTCCGCTCTATTCTTAACGCGGCTGCTAGACTCATCTTTCTATCTCGCCGCTCCTCCTCCGCATCCCCTCTCTGCCTTGCCCTACACTGGCTCCCCATACCCTACAGAATCCTTTTCAAACTCCTGACCACAACGTACAAGGCGCTCTCCCAGTCCACTGCCCCTATATCACTGACCTCCTCTCCATTCACACTCCTGCCCGCTCTCTGCGCTCGGCCAATGACCGTCGCCTCTCCTCCACTCTGATTACCTCTTCCCACTCCAGAATACTTCTCCCGCGCTGCCCCCCTTCACTGGAATGACCTGCCTCGCTCCATCCGTCTCTCTCCCACTCTTAGCTCCTTCAAACGGGCACTAAAAACCCACCTGTTCCTCAAAGCCTACCCACCTTCCATCTAACCCCGCCTCCCCTCCTTTATACACCAACTCACTCCCTCTGTACTTGTGTTTTATTCACCCTCCCTTAGGATGTAAGCTCATTGAGCAGGGCCCTCCTCCCTCTTGTGTCCTTACCAGCTCTTCTGCTCCATCTCTACCGCATTAGCCTGCTTGGAGCTCCTGAAGTGTCAGTATTTTTTGTTTACTGTTCAGTAATGTAATACCCTGTACTGTCTACTGTTTGTGCATTGTACGGCGCTGCGGAACTCTTGTGGCGCCTAACAAATAAAGGATAATAATAATAATAATTCCCACAGTCCAAAAACATACCGATAGTTTTATTGGCTTCTGACTCTAGTGAACTTTTTGTGATAGAGGATTTAGACATAGAAATGCGAGCAAAATAAGCAAAGATTTCAGTAGAATTGCGCAATGCTGGACTATAAGCTGTACTGGGTAAAGAATTTATGTTAATGATTACAACATTCTTTGTAACCTGATATGTTATATGATTAGGGCAGATTCCCAAGAGTGGATGATGTGGAGTCCACATGTACAGTAATCATATACACATCAGGCTATAGCAGGTTGGAGCAGTCAGGAGGATATGTCAGATTGGTCAGTAACAGTGTGGACGGATTGAAGCTGAGCCAGGAAGCTTACATACAGTGTGTTGTACAAGTAGAAGTCAGGGTAGGTGGAATTTATGCATAGTAAAGGGACAGGTATCAGGTAAGCAAACAATAGCAATATATAAATGCGTGCATTGATTTGTCACACACTTACTGATACTTTGGCCGCTGGTGGCAGTCGTTGCTGCGACGACAGGAATTTCAGGAACAGTTACAGCGACAGTAATGTTTTGGTAACTTGTACCCTACCCTTGGCCACAGGCTTAGCCCCCAGTTACAAACAAGCCATGTCAGAGGCTTTTTATTTTATATGTTGGTACATCTACTGCAGGACGACAAGGTGTGCAGATGATGAGAGTCATAGGTTTGGCCCAAATATACTATAAGAACCTTCCTACTAAGATACATATAATGGCCTATTGTATAAGTACACAGAACAAACTTGACCTGTATACTGTTACTCTACCTTATTATCAAGTATATATTTTTAACATATGTGCTTTTAAATACTTTCATTCCAGTATATATTGCCCTCAAAATAATGCCACGCTTGTTATAATGCAGATCTGGGCAGATAGATGTGTTCATTGGGAGAAGCAGTGTTGTTATCTACTGAGTGCTTTTCTCTATGTTGTTCTTCTGCCTATGGCGTATTGACCATTTTAGGTCATAACCATTTTTGATTTGTTGCCACCGTGACCTGTCTGACCTCTTGCTTGGCCCTGACAGTCCTTTCGTATAGTGAATCTGTACTGTGTTTCTGTTCATGCTAGGGTCTGGCCGTCCTGATACTGGTAATAAGAGTCTCATTATTCGCTGTGGTGACTATTCCATTAAGATTCACTCTCAGGTTGGCAGCTGAAGACCTTGTGACTACTAAAGACCCTGAACATGGGAGTATTGTATCCCCAAAGATACTCATTCAAAACCCACCAATAAAAAACATCATTGCACTGTGGCTATGTGCTGAGAGATTGTCTATACACAGGCTTACATGAAAACCAACCTTAATGCTGTAAATAATATATGTACTATCAAGAGGTCCATGTGTCTTACTTGGTATTAAGCTATGTTCTTAGTTTTTTAGGTGTAATTGTTTCAGATCATCAACATTGCTGTATTTATTATGCTTTAATATGTTCTGTGTATGTTTTCAGTTTTGTTTTGTTTTTTAAATCAGGTAAAACTTTATTGCATTTTTTTAATCTTTTCTTTACATTCTAAACACTACAACAAAAAAGAAAGCCCATAACAATAGGCTGAAGCCCCAACTATATCCCACACAGTGATACAGGTATTGTACAATATACATACACAATAGGATCAAAAAAAGAAAAAGCATTGACATTCAGATTTTCAAGCCAAGGTATGCGCATCTTCCACACTTTCAAGATACAGTAAAATAAGAATACATTTTTGATAATACAGAACATAATCGTTGACTTTAATGACATATTACTAAGTGGCTGGATGTCTGCCCCGAGCATTACATTAGGAGAGCTCCACCTCCCTCAATCCTTCCGTGACATATGGGGATATCCTCCATCTGTACTATATTCTCTCCACTAGGTTCCTGATAGTGTACATGAATCTTTCATGGCCGACTGTATCATTAACAAGGTCGATCCAGCTATTCAAAGTCGGACCTTCAGGTGCCATCCATTTCCTAGCTATCACCACCTTTGCCAACATGAGTAACGTGTTGATAAGCAGTCTAATAAGTCTATGGGTTTTCTTGTTCAAGCCTAAGCCAAACATACAGAGTTTTGGAGTCAAAGCCACTACTACCACCTCCAGTCTTTTAATACAATCCTCCACCTTTCCCCAAAAGGATGAGACCAGCGGACATTCCCAGATCATATGCCAAAAGTCTCCTTTCTCGCTCCTACACTTGGGACACAAAACCCTCTGACCCCCATCAAACTTAGAAAGCCGAAGAGGGGTGAGATACGCTCTGTGTAACAGAAAGAACTGGACCTGGCGAAATTTGATTGATGCAGTGACCTCTTTCGGGCTACATAACACCACATTCCATGCTTTGTCACTAAGACGCCCCAGATCACCCTCCCACCTGCATCGCAGCTCCGGCAAGCCCCCTTCACCCGATCCTTCCATCAATATTGAATACAAAAATGAAATTTTCCGCCTTTGGCCCAACCTTGAGAGTTGCACCCTTAATGAATCCACACTAAAGCTCGGGGCAGCTTCCCGAAATTGCGAGGCCAGAGCATGTCTTAACTGCAAATATCTATAAAAGTAACTCCTAGGTATCTCATATAAACTCTGAAGTTGCTCAAATGAATATAATATCCCATTCTCATATAGTTGTCCAATATGTATTATATTATAGATTCGCCAAGCTCCAGCTCCCTCCATCCTAATCAACTCTCCAAAGTCGTATGTTTTCAGTTTTAAAAATCAAATGCATCCAACAATCCCTGAAAGGACGGGTAGCATTTTGTTTTTTATTTTTGCAGTTCTGTCTTTTCTCCACACTGCTTTTTCAGTATTTTGGGACATTTGTTAAATAAAACCAAGAATTTATTTCTGTGTACTAATTTAAAAGATAAAATATTTTTATGTTAAGACTAACTGCATGGTCATATACATTTTATGTAGTTGCTCAAATATATTGCAGACATTCCATTTTCTATAGAAAATAAAGAAGGCAACACTATTTGTTTGATCTCTCTCCCGTATCTGAGTGTCACAGAGAAACCTCAATATTCTTTTATCTCTGAGAATTCCCAATGGGATCATATTTTGATGCATCAGATTGTCTGTTCACCTTTAGTGCTGACTAGGTGAGACTTCGTTTACACATCACATGTACCAGTCTCCAGAGCCTGATACTCATCAAGTTTCTCAGAGCTCGATTCCTGAAAGTGCAGTGATGACCTGCATACATCTCAAGGTCCTGTACGCCTCAATGTCACCACTTATCTGGTGTATTGTGCTCCCATGACTGGGTTAGTGACTCTGACCAGAGACACAGTGATTTACAACAAAGGCCAGCTAAGTAAATATAATAAAGAAACCACTGGCACTATGAATTATTTAGTACATGTAAATAGTTAAATCCCAGGAGGACATCTTTATCTAATTGTTTTTATGGTTTATTTATAAAGTACCAACACCGTTTCTCACAACCAATGTCATTTATTAATACCTGCCTAGCTGATGTACAAGGATCGACGCATAACTGCTGGTTGAATCTGGATGCTGACACGAAGAGAGTTTTTTGCTGTCTGGGGTCCACGTCTGACAAAAAGATAGCAGCATAGTGATCTCATTAGGCCGGTCATTGGTGGTGTTAGACCGCAAAACGCAGCCTGTATGTGTAACCGTAGTGGGGGCTCTGCGGACGTTTATCACTTAGTAGGTGTCAGATTTTGTTAAATCATGAGAAACACAGCAAGGATCAAGCAGCACATCCATCCAAAGGATTTACCCCCCACAACCCATGCTGAATTCAGACAAGTGCCAGACAAGTGTTAAAACCTGGATTGAGTACTAACAGCGCTCCTAAGATCTGCCTTCCAATATGTGCACCCTTGAAAAGGGTTCCCTCTTTTCTACATAAAACAGCAATACTAAACACATCAGTGGTGTACAAACATAAGGGGCCAATCTTTAGCCACAGCAGAGATGAGGCACTCTCTCTTCAATGTACCGACAGACGACAACCTTTTCTTAACTAAAACTTAAAGGAACATGACATAGTGTAGCATGTTTACATACAAGGAACCCAAAGTTAATGGTCACAAATATTCTATTCCAGCACCATGTGGTTAATGATGTTAAACACCAGAACGAACAGCAAATCTGTGATTCTTCTATGACACCTTAACCCCAATGGACATGTGCTTACAGTGTTTCCACTTTGAAAGAGCCTTCACAAATGCATAACCTCCTTCCTGCCTTCATTCAGATGTCGCTGGGTTCTCCATAATGCGTATAAAGAAAGCAAAACAGGAAGAATCTAGTGCAACATTGTTTTACTTCTTATATATATGTTAAAAACAGATGAGCTTTCATAAAAATAAAATAATAAAAACATTCCTCAAACAAATATAACAGGAACTCGTACCAGATACAAGCAGAAAACAGACCTTGTTAAAGACTCAGAGAGAGTTGAAACGCATTGGCTACAGCGGGGACCCATCTGGATGCGAGGACAGATTTGGACTATTGTGATCAATGTCATTCTTCATGACTTTTTTGAGACCGAAGTGCATGATTTTGCATTTTTTCATTAAAATGTAGTTTCCACTCTCTTGACCATTCCTCTAGTCTACCTAGATCATTAATCATTTGTGTTGCCCCTCCTGGTGTGTCTACCCTGTTCAATATCTTTGTGTCATCTACAAAAAGCATACTTTCCCTTCAATACCATTTGCAATGTCTCCAATAAAGATAAATCAAAAGCACTGTTCCAAGTACAGATCCTTGGGGTACTCCACTGGTAACCTTTTCCTCCTGTGAATGTACTCCATTTAATATAACTCTCTGATCTACCCTTCAGCCAATAACTTATCCATTCAACCATCTGTGAATCCAATCCCAAACTTTCAAGTTTATTTAACAGTATGCGATGTGGGACAGTGTCAAAAGCCTTACTAAAGTCTAGATAATGTAGATAAATTGTATTGCATTAAATCACATGTGTTTCGTTTAATTCATTATGCAACATTTGTTAATTGTATGGGGCCATTTACTAACCTGATGAAAAGTACAATAACCCATAGCAAATCATCAGCAGTAACCATTAAATGGTCCAGTATGAGTTTTGCTAACCACACTCTGTCATACTATCATATCTATAGCCCAAAATATTTCAAAATAGATAGGATTATTTTTGAATATGTTGATAATTACAGTTGGAAGATTTTCGTTATTGGCTCATGTGTGCAGTCATTTCCCAAATAAACTGACAGTCTCCAGTGTGAGCTTGAAGTTTTCAAGTCATTTGGCCCCAATATCAAACAGAAGGCTCTAGTCTAATTTGGCCACCTACAGGGTTGAGCTGAAAGGCAGGGTCGCAGTTTATGTGGCTTCCTTGCTTTACACCAGAAGTCGTTTTCAATTTTCATTAAAGTAAAACACCACTCATACAGCCTAAAGCTGGGTACACACCACAGGTTTTTCACCCGATTATCATGCAATCACACAATAAACGTTAGGTTTGATATCACATTAGTGTGTACGGTCCCACGATCATGTTTTATCCTACCAAGGCACATCGTATCTTTTGATTTGATTTTATAAATGGACTAAAAATCTCTATAAACGATGGAACGATGTCAGGCAAAGTCTGAAGTGTATATGCACTCACAACCAGCAGTGTAGGCACAGTCTTTCCAGCCAATGGTTATGACATATATAGAGCACAGATCTGATGGTAAATAGTGTAAAATTGTGTAAGTGTGTACGCATGGATCAGCATGCTGATCGGGACTTTCAGTTGTTGGTAAAATCGTTAAAGATATGGCATCAGTTGAATTTTTTTTCCGTAGTGTGTACATAGCTTTAGAGTTGTTGTAGTGAAGCAAGCAGAGCTTCAGCCTAAGTTGAGTTCTTAATACATTTGCAGGTCACATGTCTGCAATGGTTTGTCACAAGTTTGCTCTTCTTTTCTGGTATCAATGAAACAAAAATCACTACAAAGGTGCTACCTCTTCACATAAGTCCCACACTTTAGTTGCAATTATGCAAAAAAATAAAATAAAGTGCATGAGTATGTCAGTTTTAAACTCCATTAAAAAAGAAATATATATTTAGGGCATGACCACCCTTACACCAAATTTGCAGAAACTCAAGCCCTGAGGCAGCTGTGCTTCTATGATCCTCCAGAATGTAAACTGCTGCAGATAGATATTGTTGATGCAGCTATTGTGTAACTGTGTCGATAATCTCCATCATCAGCAGTTTACATTTAAATTCCAGGTTGTGTGCCGTAGTGCATCTTGGGAGTGCCGGTGCTAGCAGTTCTTCTGCTTGGGGAATTGGGATTTATTCTCCAAATAGGTTTGCTTCCATAAAGTATTCCTTTAGGGTATGTACACATTGGTATGGACACATTGGCATCTGTACTTTGGTTACCCTTCATCTCAGTGTGTCTGCACGGTGAATGCAGCTTTCAGGATGTAACCATTGATCACTATGGTAGATGTATGTCAGTACAGACTGACACTTTTACACAATGCTCATAGAACCAAAAATAGGATTAGGAGCAATCGTGGTGCTGTCAGCTCTTCCAAAGTTGTCAGTCTATGTTGACTGTTCGTTTACCATATAAAGATATTCTGAACGGTAACTTCTGTTCAAGCTGTGTTTACTGAGCAGAGGGTTCAATCACACTTGGAGGAATACCCGGATATAGAAAACAGAGTGTACATACATTAAATCCACTATAAGATCATATAGGGCCCATTTATTAACATAATATTTATTGTGATGGTAAGTGTATTATTTACAGTGGTTGAAGTGGGCTGCAGTATACAGTGGTATGCCATGCCTCCACTTTTCCTACTGCCTTCATTGTAAAACTATCAAATTCCATTCACATACGTTTTCCATACTACTATGTCTAGATTTCCATATTGCCACTTCTAAATTTGCACTTCGACCACTGTTTATATAAAAATCACTACTCGCAGTGATATAAAATTACTTTATCATTGTGCCAGCTGAAGAATACACAGTTACCACAGCAAAAAATATCTGGAGCAATAAGGGAATCCCCACTCTGCCCTAATGAGTGTTCTCGAGGGCTCATTACATGTTTGGAACTGTAAGCTTGGCCTGAGCTTCTAGTTCCAGTGTTAGAACATTCAAAAATTTGTTGCGAATTTGTAATGACACTGTTGCAAATGGGATTGAATCTTAACAAAGTAGTTTGAGCACCACTATAATAATTATGAAAGAAAAACACCAATGTGACATGAAATTGGTTCAAAAAATGGTTATAGGAAGGTGTTCTCACTATTCCTGTTAAACTAGATGCATCAGAAGTCAGAACCCCTGCAATGTTAGTAAAATAAATGTTAAAGATATCCTGTGGAAAACCAAGGGAGGGCTGTGTAGGGGGGCATGTGCGCCCTGGGCCGAACCCTTTTTGAAAGTCTTGGTCCATCATCTGGACAGCTGGCAAGTAATGATTATGGCCTATGTGGCCATGCCATTCATCGTAGCCTCATTAGTCATATGGGTCTCCCATACCAATGCTGTAATAACGTGGCTGCATAGGCCCTGATCCACAACTACCTGGCCAGCCTTTTTGTAAGTAGTAGGCTCTTTCCACTAGGAGCTTGAACCCTACTGCACTTGGACAAGAGAGAAGACAGAAGAAAGAGAAAAAAAAATAAAGATACATTAATTTTGATCAAGGTAATTTCATTATCGGTATACTTGTAGATTACTTTTTCTTATAAATATATTATTGTTTTTTTTTTTTAGGATTTAAGTAAATACCCATTGGTGGGACTACTACCATTGCAGAGAATGCAGTGGCTACGGGTGACTCAGAGTGGAGATTGGCAGAGTAGTGCGGGTGTACCAGTGTGAGTAAGTTAGGTAGGAGTAGGTTGCAGAGTAGTGCGGTTGTACCATTGTGAGTAAGATAGGTGGGAGTAGGTGGCACAGTAGTTCGGGTATACCAGTGTGAGTAAGTTAGGTGGAAGTAGGTGGCAGAGTAGTGCGGTTGTAACAGTGGGAATAAGATAGGTGAGAGTAGGTGGCAGAGTAGTGCAGGTATATCAGTGTGAGTAAGACAGGTGGGAGTAGGTGGCAGAGTAGTACGGGTATTCTAGTGTAAGTAAGTTAGGTGGGAGTATGTTGCAGAGTAGTGCGGGTGTACCAGTGTGAGTAAGATAGGTGGGAGTAGGTGGCACAGTAGTTCGGGTATACCAGTGTGAGTAAGTTAGGTGGGAGTAGGTGGCAGAGTAGCACCAGTGTACCAGTGTGAGTAAGTTAGGTGGGAGTAGGTGGCAGAGTAGTGCGGATGCACCAGTGTGAGTAAGTTAGGTAGGAGTAGGTTGCAGAGTAGTGCGGTTGTACCAGTGTGAGTAAGATAGGTGGGAGTAGGTGGCACAGTAGTTCGGGTATACCAGTGTGAGTGAGTTAGGTGACAGTAGGTGGCAGAGTAGTGCAGGTATATCAGTGTGAGTAAGACAGGAGGGAGTAGGTGGCAGAGTAGTACGAGTATTCTAGTGTAAGTAAGTTAGGTGGGAGTATGTTGCAGAGTAGTGCGGGTGTACCAGTGTAAGATAGGTGGGAGTAGGTGGCACAGTAGTTTGGGTATACCAGTGTGAGTAAGTTAGGTGGGAGTAGGTGGCAGAGTAGTGCGGTTGTAACAGTGGGAATAAGATAGGTGAGAGTAGGTGGTAGAGTAGTGCAGGTATATCAGTGTGAGTAAGACAGGTGGGAGTAGGTGGTAGAGTAGTACGGGTATTCTAGTGTAAGTAAGTTAGGTGGGAGTATGTTGCAGAGTAGTGCGGGTGTACCAGTGTGAGTAAGTTAGGTGGGAGTCGGTGGCAGAGTAGCACCGGTGTATCAGTGTGAGTAAGTTAGGTGGGAGTAGGTGGCAGAGTAGTGCGGATGCACCAGTGTGAGTAAGTTAGGTGGGAGTATGTTGCAGAGTAGTGCGGGTGTACCAGTGTGAGTAAGATAGGTGGGAGTAGGTGGCACAGTAGTTCGGGTATACCAGTGTGAGTAAGTTAGGTGGGAGTAGGTGGCAGAGTAGTGCGGTTGTAACAGTGGGAATAAGATAGGTGAGAGTAGGTGGCAGAGTAGTGCAGATGCACCAGTGTGAGTGAGTTAGGTAGGAGTAGGTTGCAGAGTAGTGCGGTTGTACCAGTATGAGGAAGATAGGTGGGAGTAGGTGGCACAGTAGTTCAGGTATACCAGTGTGAGTAAGTTAGGTGGGAGTAGGTGGCAGAGTAGTGCGGTTGTAACAGTGGGAATAAGATAGGTGAGAGTAGGTGGCAGAGTAGTACGGGTATTCTAGTGTAAGTAAGTTAGGTGGTAGTATGTTGCAGAGTAGTGCGGGTGTACCAGTGTGAGTAAGTTAGGTTGGAGTAGGTGGCAGAGTAGCACCGGTGTATCAGTGGGAGTAAGTTAGGTGGGAGTTGGTTGTAGAGTAGCACGGGTGTACTAGTGTGAGTAAGTTAGGTGGGAGTAGGCAGAGTAGCACGGGTGTACCAGTGTAAGTTAGGTGGGAGTAAGTTGCAGAGTAGCACAGGTGTACTAGTGTAAGTTAGGTGGGAGTAGGTGGCAGAGTAGCATGGGTATACCAGTGTGAGTAAGTTAGGTGGGAGTAGGTTGTAGAGTAGCACGGGTGTACTAGTGTGAGTAAGTTAGGTGGGAGTAGGCAGAGTAGCAAGGGTGTACCAGTGTAAGTTAGGTGGGAGTAAGTTGCAGAGTAGTGCGGGTGTACCAGTGTGAGTAAGTTAGGTGGGAGTAGGTGGCAGAGTAGCACGGGTGTATCAGTGGGAGTAAGTTAGGTGGGAGTAGGTTGTAGAGTAGCACGGGTGTACTAGTGTGAGTAAGTTAGGTGGGAGTAGGCAGAGTAGCACGGGTGTACCAGTGTAAGTTAGGTGGGAGTAGGTGGCAGAGTAGCACGGGTGTACCAGTGTGAATAAGTTAGGTGGGAGTAGGGCTGGATTTAGCAAAGAGGTGGATTTTCAGAGAGAATAATTTATCAACACACTTGTAAGTTTCAAGACTCTCAATATGTATGTCAGAAAACTTGTGTAACTTGATCTGGTAATTAGTGTTTGTAGGTTGTCTTATGATGAGTGGATGTTTCTGAACACATACTTATATCATCTGTAATATAACTATCCTAGCTTTATATCACTACATGGCATGCATAGATCCTTCTGCAAATTTGTCTGGTGAATTTCACATCCTGTCTTCTGTCATCCATTTGCATTGTAAACATTTCCCTTACACTGTGTGCTTCACCTCATTAATGGTTATTGTACACACACATCATAGTATTTTCACATTTCTGACCTTGACTGCAGATATATAATTAGTATCATTGTTATGCTACACTGTTTATCAAATTATGTGTGGGAATTACCAACATTTTACATTATTATATTACAGGAATATTCATGAAAATCATACAACTAGAATTGCACTGAATGTTTCTATGGTTTGCAATGGTTCTGTGGGTTTTTTTCTTTAGTCGCAAAATAATGATTCTTTTTTAAAACAATTTAAGGTGTTCTGTCCATAAACTGCCTCTGAGGTTGGAAACAAGACGTAGTACAAGTCCGCCCAGCTAATTATAATTTGAAATGGCAAGTTGCCAAGATGACCTAATAAACTATGTTGAAGTCCTAGGGCAACAGTCGGACGCCGAGCTGTCAGTGTTACGTGCCCCGGCAAACACAGGGCAGCCGGGGGCATGCGCCATTAAGCCTGCAGGCTGTTAAACGTTAATTACATTTATTAGGCCACACCTGGGGGGCTCATTGCCATCTCCTTGCCTGTCCCTGATTGGCTGTCTTGACTATTTAAGGCAGGGAGGACTTAGCCTCCCTGCCGGTTATAGCGTGGATTCTGTCTGTTGCTGTGGATACTCTGCCCGTTTACTATTGGACCTCCTGTTGTGACCTTATTGCTTTGTTTTTGGATGCTGCTCTCGTGCTGGTGACCCTGACCCTTTGGCGTGTTATTTGATTATTCTGCTTGCTTCCGGCCCCTGACCTTGGCTTACGTCTGACCATCCATTACCATCTAACCGATGGTCAGACGTAATAATAAACTTACACTACATTAAGAGTAAAGACCCGGGGGCATCCGAGTACCTGTGAGCACATAAAGTTCTACGGGAAAGGCGGCTGCTATAGGCGAAGGCCTCTTCCGTCAGTTCTCTAAGTTTATTATCAGACCGGCAGTCTAACACATATACTTTACATGTAGTACTGAAGTAGTACTGAGTACTGAATGGCAAGAATCCCTTTCTAGGACAATGTGTGGTAACTTTGGTTGATGAGGCTTTCTGTACAAAAACTATTTTACCTGGCATTCTCTTTTAATTGTAAGGATGAAGGCCAAAGAAATTTTAGATAGCCTTACTGTATAGAAACCTAAAAATACAGACGTGCATTGTTTATAGTAAGTGGGACAATTGCCAAAAAACAACACATAATTATCAGAGGATTGGATCACGATGGTGTTAAAATTATCATTTCATAATCAATTTTATTTGTTTTTACAAAAATGCTAATTATATTATGCTTATTTGAAATGGTTGTTTTTGCAATTTATTTGAATAAATGCAAATTGTTATTTAATAATTTGGGAAATTTATTAGGATCTAAAATATCATAGGAACAAAATAATACTCCAAATTAAGATTTGCAGTAGCACATCGATTTACATTTTATGTTTCAGTAATTCTGCCTTGATTAAGCTTCTAATAAACAAATCCCTCTCTCGGCTCAAAACAATAAGACTGTTCTTGTGCAAATATTTGTCAAGAAACCCAGTTCCAGGGAGTGGTGATTACTGTAGTGTGACCGTAGTGCTGCATTCTGGTGTTCACATGCCAGCTGGCTAAAAGAGTTGTAAACATTGTCATAATAAGTGGAAAGAGTTACTTATAGTGATTGGAAGTGAAATGTATTAATTTGTACCTTTAATAACAATGGAAATCATGTTTCTCTGGCCTATATAAGGTGCACAAGATACTGACCTGAATGACCTGATTTCATTTAGAAGAAACATAAAGTACAGAAAGATCAACATATCATATCATCATCATCACCATTTATTTATATAGCGCCACTGATTCCACAGCGCTGTACAGAGAACTCATTCACATCAGTACCTGCTCCATTGGAGCTAACAGTCTAAATTCCCTAAATTCCCTAACATACACACCCAGACAGAAAGAGAGAGAGACTAGCAGCCAATTAACCTACCAGTATGTTTTTGGAGTGTGGGAGGAAACCGGAGCACCCGGAGGAAACCCACGAAAACACGGGGAGAACATACAAACTCCACAAAGATAAGGCATATCTGACTTATTTTCTTTATACATACTGTTACTACTTCTACTGTAGCCTTGCAGTCAGGGGCTGACTGGTCTGGAGAGCAGGGGGGCATATGCCCTTTGGGCTGGTCCCATAGTGGGCTACTTTGGCCTTGGTCACTGGACCACCTGCTTTTTTTTCCTTTAATATAGGCTGCTGAGTTGAATCTTGCTCCCGAGGCTAAAATTTGCCATCCCCCCCTGCTTTTAGGAATATGTCAAAGGAACATTTGCTTACTACAAGTATGTAATCTCCAAAAGATACTACTGCACCTGACCGCATTCGCAAGTGGAAGTGGGTATGGGTTCATTGGAATCAATAGCTTCCATACCTGTTTCCATTCTTTTACTAGCGTTTAAATAAGCTAGTAAAAGTGCGATTTTCAACCCAAGTGTGTAAGGGGCCTTACAACTCTGGTTGAGCAGGCAGGTTTCAAGTGAGATCTGAGATAATAATTGTGATGACCCTTGATAGTCAGAGGGGTCACACACGGTTGTGAACTTTCCATTCATTTACAAATATATCCCAAAAATCATTGAATGTCAGGTATCATTCAAGACACTCAATGATCAAAATGCTAAGGATACCTTAGTTGAAAAGTGGCCCCTGAATAAGGGATGTAGGCAGATTATAAATTTTGGCTAGTGCATATTAGATGACCATGTACAATTGGTTTGAACAGCAATGAATCAGTGACACCACTCCTGGTATTCATTTGCCAGTGAATGAACATTCTATACATTGATATCAATAATTGTTTCCTTCCATGCAGCCTGTTATATAACCTCTCACTGCCTATATGGATAGTCAGGTCAAATCTACAGAAAGTGACATAAATCTGACAACTGACTGACATTGTGAAGAACATCTTTATTCTTCTTAATGCAGAACTAGTGTTAAAGCAAAATGTGTATAGATCATGCCTTTCCTTTTTATATGTTTGCCTATGGTGTCACTGCTTTAGTTTTGTAACCACAAGACCTTAAATCCACAGGATAGTGAGGCAGAGACATAGCAACAACATGCTGGCAGAGTGTATGCCATTAATTATAGCATGGAAGAGCAGTTCACATTCTTATGGTTAATTAGAAAGTCAGATTACCATTGAGACCTAGAAACTTCTACTTAATGTGCAATGAATTTGAAAAAGGCAGCAGCAGGGATTTGGGTGAGAAAACTAGTTCTGCAGCAGAAGCCCAAAAGGCAATTTAATGTTTTGTCCAAATGAATAAGACTTGAAAAGGCCTCTAGCCTTTAGAAGAGCATAGTGATCCATGGGATGGAGTTCCAGATATCCATCCTTATGTATCTTTAGGCCTTTTTCTATTTCTATGTTGGGTTGTCATTGGATTATATTGTATTGGAATATACTTATAACAGTAACAATATGTTAAAATGCATGATATTGTTAGCTAGCAAAGTATAGAAATAGGAAATTACATGTTTAATGTGTTTTACAATCTCCCTTTACTGATTACAGTATAGTTGCAGTTTAGCTGGTCCATTGTGCAATATGATGTAGCACGTGCCCTTGTGTTTCTAACTCCCATTGTCCTATAGATTGTAAGCTTGCGAGCAGGGTTCTCTTACCTCTCTGTCTGTATGTATTACCCAGTATTGTATTATTATTGTTTGTTCCCAATTGTAAAGCGCTACGGAATTTGCTGGCGCTATATAAATAAATGTTGATGATGATGAGAAGTATTCTGTAAAAAAAAGTGTATTGGAATAGTCACATGCAATTTAGAGCTAGTTAGAGTCATCTTAGAGAGAATATTTCTGCACTGATAAATACATTCATTTGTAGCTAAAGTCAAGTAATCCCCAATATAGTATAAATACTGGACTGGATGGCACTGTGATGCTTTTGTATTTTAATACAGACTATAGAATAATAATAATAGGAATTGCACTATACTGATGGTCATATTCAGGCGATACAACTTTCCAGAGACAAATCTTTAAAACTTAAAAATGAGATTGTACCTTAAAATTAGTTGCCAACTATTCCTTCAGTGTGTTCCCTATGCAAGTGGCTCTAATACTATTTTCACTACAAGTGTGGAATTAAATACAATGGTCACTCTGACCTTGACCTCCCATTCATCTCATCTCCTTCAATTCTCTCTTCTCAAAGTTTGCAAGATTTTTTCTTTACAGATTTTCATAAAGTTTTAATACAACTTGCACTAGGTGAGTAGATAAATGACTGCCGAGATGCTTCAAACAATAGGTCATTGTTTTAAATTAATTCTAGATCTTAGATTTCTGTTACCTAGGAAATCTTATGGCAAGAGGCTGTGGTGCAGTCCTTCTCTAACTCATCATAACATAAAAAAGAGAAGCTCTGCATTTCTAAGTAGCCTTTGTAAAGTGTAGACTCTCTGCAGAGTTAGGGCCAAGAGCATGCTGGACAGATTTAGTATACATAAATATTTGCGTTGTTTTAGATGTTTTTGTTAGCTAAGTAATACACAGGCTTTGCTATCTAACAATATTAAACAGAAACTGTATTTAGGAAACAGTGAATGAAAAGAGATAGAAAACAATATGCTATTCTTTATAAGCAGCACAGCGGAAAACAATTAGCATTTGTACAGATCAATGTCAATGATGTCTTTTACAGTGACTATATTCTATATGACAGCTCAAAGGGGAAAGACAAGGAACAACCTGTCACTAAAAAGCTGGATTTAGAACAGAGATGTGCCTGGAAAAAGTTATTTTCAATTATTTTTAAATAATGTGTAGTTTACTTGTTCACAGTCATCATTGCTGCACAGAATCACAAAATAAATCAACCCTTGAGTGAAATTGGAACCTTTGTACAATAAAGGAGACGATCACTCAAGTTAAGTAATGAATGTTAAAAACTATTCCCCCTATAACAGAATGGCTGGTGTACAAGGTATGGGAATTGTAGGTTGGGAAATAACTCAAAATCACCTTCCTCGCCCACACACAGTGCTACTGTAATTAGCAATTCTCACACTGTCCCTAGCAGCACATTTTATCATGGTTTATCAGTATGTGACTGGATGGCTGCTACATGAATCCCGATATCAGACGCCTGCTGTTCTGCAAGCTAGTAGGAGAGGGGATTAACAGCAATATTACATTTGGTGGTTTCACCTTTTATAAAACTATATGTATCTAAAATGCTGAGATCATAAGGAATATTTTTGATAGGGGAATGAACTACCTGATACCTTTACAATGGGAAAGACAGAACAAGGAACACCATCCACCAGCCACACCATTCATCCAACATCACTGGGTATTATATTCCCAATGCTGATAGATAATACCTCAATTATGCCAAGTGAATGATGCGGCTGGAGCGTGTTCCCCAGCATTTGAAATTATTGTCCCTGACAGCTTGAAAAACATTGCAGGGGCAGAAATACATTATATCTACTCTAGGTGAGATTGTATCTTACAAAATTAAGCTACCAGATTTATCATTCCCTTATGGAAAATAATCTATAAAGAGTATTATTTATATATTATTATTATTATTATTATTATTATTATTATTATTCCATATAGTTTTATAAAGTGGAGTTGCCCTTTGTATATAAACTCCAATGTTTTGTAATGGTACAGGTTTATAGTTGGTTTGTATGATACACACGTGTTTTAGGTAAAGTTATCACAAGCATTCATAAATGGACATGGACATTTATTTAAAAAAAGTTGCAGATTGATGTATCTCGTTTGACTTGTGGACTGATGTCTAACATGCATTCTCATGTGTAGGTCACATGGGGGCCCTATGTTAACATATCATCATTGCCATTTGGTCCTGTCAAACATAATCATGCACTCTGCAGTATGGTATAGTTCTTGCCTAATATGACAAATGACTTGTGAGTGATGATCTGATTTCTGTTAAGGAGCAGATCTGGGGTGTAAAATTATGTGGTAATGTACATGTTTTCTCCAATAGAATCTTTAGGTTCACTATGAATATGCCTTGAGACATGTATCCAAGCTCAGGGGACAGATGGTGATGTCTGTCTTCCTTTGTCAGTGTGATGCAAAGATGAGTTTGATTTATAGCTTTATATTAGCCAGGCCACATTATTTATATTTTACCACAAGGCCTTTTTTGAGACTTCTTTTTGTTTGTGTTATTGAAAATGTTAGGCTATAAAAAATAATATCTGACAGATGTAGACACACTGCACTTGGCAGACTGCTACAAGCCTTTTGTTTATCAAACTTCTGTCACTAAATTGCCTAATATACCTTTACTGAGTGCCCCATCCTTGTGTCAGCTAACTGTGCTGCTATGAGTGCTGTTTCACATTACTCGTGAGTTTGAGACTATACTTTAATTTATTTTGTCCTTCTTTTTTGCCAAATATAACATTAATCATTTGAGCGTGACATTACACAGACATTCCCACAATCAGCCATGGAGTTCAATTCAATAGTGCATCTAGGAACCAAACTGTCATGGAAATAGTTGGACATTTGTTTGCCTTCTCAGTAGCTAAAAGATACCAAGGCCTTCTGCGGAATCAGAGGCTGACCCCAACTGAGCTCCCCTTTCCTCCCAAAGTCAACATCCCCACCACTAACAAAAACTTCCCCTTTAGTACTCTATCTGTATATGGAATAATACACTTCCTGCTGTAAATGATATGGATGAATTCTGTGCAAGGCTGTAAGCCAAGTGCCTTTATATATGGCTAACAGAAATCCGAGGTGACTTCTAATGTCTTTAATAATTCACAAATCAACACTGAAGTGATGACATTTCAACTTAGTATTTACAAAAGTTTACATATATATTAACTTTGGATGTATACAATTTCATCACTAAAATGCCAATTTAAAACTTAAATCTGTCCTATAATCATCTTTGTCTAAAAAAACAAAAAAAAAAGAACAAAAAAAACCAAAGCAAAATATATGTTTTGTTCAAGATATGTGATTACAACATTCTTTTCTTGTCATTTCAGTTTAAAGTTTTATAGAATATCTGTCTCAAACATGGGGCAACTAAATTATTACAAATGCATCTGAATCATATGAGCTGGTTTTCTGCATGAAACACAGATGTTTGAACTACAAAGAAGGTATCACATTTGTTTCAGATGAGTGGCCCTGCGGTATGTATTTTCAGCACAAATACGATTAACAGTGTCAATGCTGGTGCCACTGACGAGACATAGCAGAATGCAGAAGAGTATGTTAACATTCTGTTCCCTAAATGTTGTTTTCTAAAGACAGCTAGAGAGTGTACAGAAATCTGCATCCAGGCTACTAACTACTAGTCAGCCTTGTCATCTGCACATTACACCAATTCTACACTCCTTATACTGGCTACCAATAAAATGGAGAATTTATTTCAAGATTGGCTTGCTGACTTTCAAATAACCAGCGAGCCGACTATTTTAAAGAACTATTGGAGCCCCATATTCTCACATGCTTTCTTCTTCTCTTAATCAGTAGATCAGTGGGTATCTCCTGCCAGGAACCCCTGCAGTTGGGGTAATCCTTCTTTCTGCCGTCATACGCATCCTCTGATTTTCCTGGGCTGACACCTGGGAGTAGTTTTAATATAAAAAACGCTTCCTACAGTTGTTGGTCAGAATATGATTAATTCGAGTCATGGTAGTTAGCTGTGTACTAAAATAATTTGAATTGATTTACTATAGGCTATTGATAGGGGGTAAAAAATGATAATGTGGCAATAAGGTTACTGTCATACGCCGGGTCTTCGGTCTGACTAAACCGAAGTCCGGCTCACTTATCTGACCGCCGCTGTCCCCACTGACTGCTCCGGCCAGCCGCCATCTCCGTTGCGGGTCTGCACATGCGCAGACCCAATCTACTTTAATTTCTTTGTAAATTGCCTATTGATCTCCAATTAGGTCTCCAACTATTTAAAGCACCTCCTTCTATTAGTCTGTGCCAGTTCTTTAGGTTACTTCCCTGTTAGGAGTTGGACGTGGTTTGTGTTCTCTCCTCGCAGTCCGCAGACTATTGCACCTGTCTCCAGTAGTACCAGTCTCGCCGACCGTAGACTATTACATCTTCCACCTTCCCAGTGGTAACTATTCGTCAGTCTGCAGATTATTGCTTCTTCCACCATTCCTGTGGTAACTACTCTGCAATTCGCAGATTATTGCTCTTCTTCCACCATTCCAGTGGTAACTATTCTTTAGTCCGCAGACTACTGCTCTTCCCACCAGTCCAGTGGTATCAGCCTCGAAAACACTGACTGAATAACATAATGTCATTTATTTTTACTGCTGTGCCCCAACACTGAGTGCAGGCTGCTGACATGGATGGAATGTAGCCACAGCTCTTACCTGTGAAGCTATGGGCTGCTGCTCCTTGACAGCCCAGTGCTACACTCCTAGGGGTATATTTATTAAACTACGGGTTTGAAAAACAGGAGATGTTACATATAGCAACCAATCAGATTCTAGCTTTCATTTATTTAATACATTCTACAAAATGTAAGATAGAATCTGATTGGTTGCTATAGGCAACATCTCCAGTGTTTCAGACCCGCAGTTTAGTAAATATACCCCTTGGTAAGAGAAGATGCTGCCCCGCACCTGCTCCACACAAGGTCATTACACGGGTGGGGGGTGTAGTAGTTTCTATAGGGGGTGGGGGTGGGGGTTCTGTGGTTCACTCGGTTGCCCTGGTTGGGAGGTACTATATAGCATAAGTTCTCGTCCAAATCTCTCCAGACCTGAAGCAATGAAGAAATAGAAGTCTTATGGTACGGTGGGTCATGATATGCTTGCTGTATGCTGTCAGTCCAATAATAGGACTGTTTATTGCTTTTATGTGGTATGCCATATTTATCAATAATTTAATATTTTGGTGATAATTTCAATGTATAGCCTGCTTTTAATATCCATTTCACATTCTCATATGCTACCTGTAGTTTATAAGAATAAAAGAACATCCAGTTCCACTTAACCGACCTCCTTTATACCTGATATTTCAGAAGACCTAGAAGAAAAACTCTGTTAGTAGTATGAACGTTTCATTTCCAATACCTGCAATAAAATTAGAATTTGAAACACTATTATTTACTATTTATCAGGCATTAAAGCTTTTATCTAAGTGACCAATGATCTACCTACTGCAAAATCTAATGGTAATTTCTCCATACTCATTCTCCTGGACCTCTCTGCTGCTTTTGACACTGTTGATTACTCTCTTCTCCTACACAGCCTTCACTTCGATGGCCTTCGTGACACAGTTCTTTCCTGGTTCACTTCCTACCTATCAAACTGCTTCTTTAGTGTTTCTACCTCTGGCACATCTTCCCCTCCACTTCCACTATCTGTTGGGGTCCCACAAGGCTCTGTTCTAGGCCCTTTTACTTTTTTCATTGGACACCTTTTTTCTTGGGGCATTTATTCTCTCATTCAGCCTCCAATACCACATCTTTGCTGATGACACCCAAATCTATATCTCTTCCTCTGACCTCTCTCTTTCTGTACTATCTCATGTAACCAACTGCCTTTCTGCTACCTCCACATGGATGTCCTAACATGACCTAAAGCTCAACATGTCCAAAACTGAGCTTATTATCTTCCCTCCTACCAGAGTCACCAACTGCCCTCAAATCTCGATCACTGTCAATAACATCACAATTTCCTCAGTCTCCCAAGCCCGCTTCCTTGGTGTCACACTTGACTCCTCCCTCTGTTTTATTCCTCACATCCAAACTTTCTCCCAGTGCTGTTGACTCCACCTTGAAAGCATTGCCAGAACATGTCCTTTTCTTACTCAACATGCTACCAAAACTCTTATCCATTCTCTCATCATCTCCCGTCTTGACTATTGCAACCTCCTGCCATCTGGCATTCCTGACACCCATATATCCACAGTTCAATCCATTCTAAATGCTGCTGCAAGACTGATCTTCCTCTCTCACTACTCTACATCTGCTGCACCACTTTGCAAATCCCTACACTGGCTCCCTGTGTCTTCCAGAATCCAAATCAAATTACTCAGCCTTACCTAAAAAGACCTCCACAACACCACCCCTGCATACACCTCAAATCTTATAGCAAAATACTCTCCCCCCGCCCTCAGATCTACCTCTGACCTGCGCCTTGTCTCTTCTCTGGTAACGACCTCTCACTCCCGCCTACAAGACTTCTCCCATGCTGCTCCCCACTTATGGAATTCTCTACCACGCTCAGACTTTCCAACAGCCTTCAAATCTTTAGATGCTCTTTGAAAACTCATCTCTTTTTTAGAGGTGACCTTATCCTCAGTAACATTATTCACACTAATACACCCTCACAACTATCCCAATCTCCACTCTGAGCCACATTTACTCCTCTTGTTTCAGCTGTGCCCTCTTCCACTTAGAATGTAAGCTCTCTAATGAGCAGGGTCCTTCATACCCTTTGTTTTCATGTCTGCATTTATTTTGTCTACCTTGTATGTCTTTGTTTTATGTATGTACTATTTTCCCTACTGTATGGCGCTGTGGAGCACTGTGGCGCATTTTAAATCTACGATAATAATAATAATAATAATAATAGTATCTTGTTCTTCTTCCATTTCTGGGGTAAACTAAGGATTTATTTAATTTCAACGGCACAGTTCAGGCTTAAATATTTATAGGAAAGTGGCTGGTATATAAATCACTTTTGTGTAAAAGACCATCTGTAAAATTAATAAATTAAAAAGTATTTTTTCCAGTGGAAAGAGGAACATATTTTATTTGAAAGATATTTATATAAAACTAGTCTCTTGTACATTGGGGAATTATAGTTTACTTGTAATGCATTTGAAGCAGTTTTGGATCTATGCTATTATGTGTTAAGCAGATTTATAGACAGATGAGATATATGAGTTTTCACACATTTGCAGGAACATTATTAATGATTGATGGTAGAGTCTATCATTATGTGGATACCTGCTACATTCAGAGAGAACATATGTTCAAATTCAGAGAAATCCTTGGGTTATGATCTGTCACTGGTTTCTGTATCTGTATAAGTTTCATAGTCTTATTACTGTGTGTGCTAAATGTTATTGATTACAAAGGAAAAAAAATATTTTGCACTAGGGAAGCAAAGACAAGAACATACATTAAATAAAAAATGTGAGAGAGCTCTGGTTGCTAGACTTTAGTATCTAAAAAGAAACTAGGGAAGTTAGGTACATATGCAGAGATACAATAATTTTAATCTAATTCATCACTTAATAGTTTATAGATAGTCAGTAAAAGATAAATTGAGATCCAGAACAGATTGTTAAAACAGTTTGTTCTGCACTACCAATAATTGTCAATTTCCTTATCTGTCGTTTATATAAAAAACAACAACAACAATAATAATAATAATAACAATCCCTGGTACTGCTTTTGCCAGATATTATGATTGTTTCTTTATATAGCACCAGAATATTACAATATTACGCAGTGAATATGTAACCATTCACATATATCCCTGACTCACTGGATCTTACCTGCTAAATTCCCTACCTCACACAGTGGTCCATTTTGTCAGAAACCAGTAAACCTACCAGTATGTTTTTGGACTGGGGGAGGAAACGGGAGCACCCGGAGGAAACCCACGTAAACATAGGGAGAACATGCAAATATAAAAACTCCACACAGATATTGCCTTTGTTGAATCAAACAGGATCCCAGCACTGTGAGGCAGCAAAGCTAACCACTGGGCAACCTTGCTGCCCGATTGAATCAGAAATAAGCATTATCAATGATTATCTTCTGATTGTGGTGGTTGTCTGTGTACAGATGCTGCCAGTTGGGTAAAAACCATTCATCTGAAACAATTGTATCTTCTTATGTATAACACCTTTCATACAAAGGACATATGGACATGTTTTAAGCTTAGCTCTGAGGACACTTGAGCATGTAGGAGTATAAATTATTAGGTGCCCTGCAACTCTTTGCAGATCTTTAGAGTTCAGCTATCACAGGAGAATAATATGTAGGCAAATAATTCAGATAGGTTTAGAAGACAAATTACACCTCCAAACGATCTGAATTTTGGTTGGACAGTCTTAACATTAGGCACTTTCAGGATAGTCAGGACTCTAAGGGGAGGGGCTTCGTAGCTAGGGATTAAACACAAGTTAATAAAATGAAAATCTAATTATGAATGGCCAGATATAAAATTTGAATATATTGTGCAAACAAGGAGTTCATTTACCTTTTGACATTTTCCTGGCTTCATCTAAGTTTATTTTATATTTGAAGGTGTTGGTCCTGTTACTTAGCCAGGAAGTGTCAACAGGCTGTGTTTATATACAGAAATAATCCAGCGCTGTCTGCCTGAGATGTACAATGGTGAGTGGACCTGGGGTGCTGCCTGTGGGGGTATAATGGTGTCCCTACCATTTGTGATAAAAAATATTGATAGTAACTCCTGGCGCTCCACTGGTTTGTGTAGTTTATGTGAGATAATATATGCAGTGTGGATTGCAGATATTAATTTATGATATTGAAATGTAAGAATGCAATTGACATTGACAAAAACATGCACAGTTCTGGCCAGAATGCATAAGCGTATAACCATACATACATATGAAAGGCAAAGTGCAATATGGCTGATCAAATAGTGTCCATAAAAATGGTAGGCATCTGTTAGCCCAGAGTCTATTACAGCACTCTCACTACTATTAATACATTGCATAAGCAACATCCAGTATAGTCAAGTTCAATAATGCGAGGTTGGTGAGTTCCCTATGATGTATAGGAACCCGAATGGGTTCTTACCGGTAAGTAAAGTTCCAACACGGAAAGTCCCAATATTGGAAATAAAGTCAACTCACATTTAGAAGCGGGAGAAGTCCCCATGTCTGTCCTGGTGCTCTGTATTTCTCCACGTCCCTTATATGAAACAGGGCAGTGTTTGAACGGGCCGTGCCCTTGTCCTAATGATGTTGGTTTGCGCATACACAGTAGATCCGGTGCGTTTCCAGCTGTTTGTTCTGTCTCGGTCTGCAGCCTCTTACATCCCGCAAGTGGGCGAATGCTCCCAGGTTGCAGCTAAGGTTGCGAATTGAGCTGTGTGAGTATATTGCTGGTAATAGTAGATAGTATAAGGCTAAGCAGATGAAGTAAAAAGCAGTTCTCTTATGCAACGTGTTTCACCTCAGAATGAGAAGCTTTCTCATGGATATGTGAATGTAGGTCCCCAGTCAGCATGCATGTTTAAATATCCCTTTTTCTGATTACTGATTGGTGGTTTACTGAAGATAGACAAGGGACCCCCATAGATTGTAAGCTTGCGAGCAGGGTTCTCTTACCTCTCTGTCTGTATGTATTACCCAGTATTGTTTTATTAATGTTTGTTTCCAATTGCAAAGCGCTACGGAATTTGCTGGTTCTATATAAATAAATGTTGTTGATGATGATGATGAAGGGACTGATTCTGTTGGTGCAAGATGGTCTTGTGATCTTATTAGTGACATCCACAAATAATTCGTAAGCACCCATGTGTAATATAAACATACATTTATATCATTTGTTCATAACACATATTAAGAGGTTTTATGAATGCACATATATATCATTTTGCAGAGAAAATGTCATTTGCAGAATTAGCGTGACCCTGTAGCCTCTGAAATGATACAGTGCTGTGTTTATAATTAACTTGATGGAATGGATTTTCACAGCCTTAAGCTAGGTACACACTACAGGGTTTTTGTCCAATAATCGGCTCAACCAGCCGACATACGACCAAGCATTCAAAAGTCGGGTCAGTGTGTGTAGTGACACGATGGTCGAAAGTCTGCTCAAATGGACGATTGTCGCCTCATTTGGTTGGTCGTACCGTTAAATATTTTCGTTCCAATCTCGTTTACGTTGTGTAGTGTGTATAAACTTCCGACCGATGTGTACGAAATTGCAATCATTTCTCACGACAAAATGGCTGTAAAAAGTCGCTAAAGGGACGTCCGCTCTTCCCTTTATCTTCTAAAACAAGGCTAGTGTGTATGCAGTCCATGGACCGAGCGATCGGACCATCGATCGCATGTAAAATCGATCAGCATAAAAAGTTGGTGGAAAATTCTGTAGTGTGTACCCAGCTTTAGAAGGGATGTTTATGGTCCAAACTCCCCAGGTTTGGGGAGGGGGAGGGGGGGTGACAGAAGAAAATCCCTTTCAAATTACAAAAGGGAAACTATATGTAAAGTCCAGCAAATCCTATATATAGTGGCAATACATTGTTCCAAATAACAAAGTTCAAATGTATGAAAGCATGAATGAGATGTGTAGATTTTCATTGCGTAATGTGTGTGTGACAAGGGTTAAATACAACAAAACCACTTGGTTAAAATGTACTAATATCTCTCGTTATCTATGCCTCATACTGCCACCACAAAGATTTGATTTCAAAGTGAATACTTTCCGGAAGTTCTTCAGTTCTCTCTATCTCCCTATCTTATATACATTTTGATGTAAATTAGCCAGAGTTATAGTAAACCAAACAAACCCCTGAATTTTGGTTATGGAGCTTTAGAATAACCAATCTTAACAAGCCTGTGAATCACTTGAAAACACAAAGACAGATGTTATTCAATGGAGTGTAATAGGACAAAATAAATATTTGACAATGCTTAAGGTTTTATAAGATATTTAATAAAATGGCATACAGTAAAATACAATTGTGCAAATCAGTTTTTTTTTAATTAAAATGAGGGCAGCAGAAAAAGAAATACTCATGCAATGTCTTGATTTCTGTGCTTGGGCAAGCAGAAGTATAGAGCAATCACCAACAGCACATTGATCCCCGGCATATCAACATACAGTGGTATTTTAAACATGCTACTTCAGCCCTAATATTTCAACCCTGTGAGGTCACTAGGTATATGTATATGCTAGTAGTGTTTTATGACACTCTTATGATGATCGACACATACACTGTTTAGTATTGGATCCTTAAACATGAAATATCATAGAAACATAGTTTTTACATTCAATTAACTGGTCACAGATTTACAAGTTGTCCTAAAGGACAACTTCCACCACCCACCAAGTCACTTCTTGGATCTTGTGTTCTCCTATCTCTTTGAAGTCTCCAACTTCTCCAGTTCTGTCTTCCCCCCTCTCTGACCACAGTCTCCTTTCCTTTACCTTCTCTTTACCCGCTCTCTTACACCCAAAGTTCCTCACACGCTGCGTCCCATCAAGAGTATTGAACCCATCATCTTTGCATCCTTTCTCGAACCCTTATTTGCTCCCATTGTTTCCCTATCATGTCCCAATGCTGCTGTCTCTCTTTACAACACCACACTGTTTATTGACCTTGATACTACAGCCCCAGCCACCCCCCTTTGTCCCTGCCAATTCAAACCAACCGTGACACTCGCCTCTTGTCTCCTCCAAAAGTGCTCCCGCTCTTCTGAAAGCCAATGGAGGAAATCCCGCTCCATTGCTGACTTTTCCACTTTAAATTTGTCCTTTCTTCCTACTATTCTGCCTACTCTCTTGCCAAACAATCCTATTTCACATCCCTCATCTCCTCCCTGTCTAATAAACCCTGATGCCTCTTTGCTACCATTAATTCTCTACTGTGTCCTTCATCACCTACTCCCCCCTCGTTCATCACTGCTCTTGACTTTGCCACCTACTTCAAAAATAAAATTGACTACCCTCCTGTAACTGTGCCTGAGATCCTCTCTTTTCTTTCCTCCTTTTCTTCTACAACCTGTCCTTTCGATCCTGTCCCCTCCAAGCTCCTCTGCTCCCTCTCTTTCAATTCCTGTTGTCACCTTGATCATCTCTTTAACATCTCTTCACTGGAATCTTCCCCTCGGCCTTCAAGCATGTTCTCATCTCTGCTATTCTCAAGAAACCCTTCCTTGACCTATCCTTTGTCTCCAACTATCTCTGTCTTCAGTCGTCTGACCCACTTTCTCTCTTCCCACTTTCTTTTGGACTCACTCCAGTCAGCTTCTGTCCCCTTCACTCAACTGAAACTGCCCTCATTAAAGTAACAAATGACTTACTCTCAGCTATGTCCACCTTCCTTCTCGTACTCCTCAACCTCTCTGCTGATTTTGACACTGTCGATAATTTTCTTCTCCTCACTACCCTTCACTCCCTAGGTTTTGCGAAACAGCGCTCTCCTGTTTTGCCTCCTACCTCTCGGGCCGCTCTTTTAGCGTGTCTGCTTTCAATTCCCCCCCCCTCTTCCCCTTTCTATTTGAGTCCCACAAAGTTCTGTCTTTGGCCCTCTGCTCTTCTCTCTCTACACCACCTCATTCAATCATTTGGTTTCCAATACCACCTCTATGCTGATGTCACACAAATCTATTTTTCCTCCCCTGACCTCTCTGCCGCCGTCCTTACCCAGGTATCTAGTTGTTTCTTTACTGGAACTACCTGGATGTCACAGTGCTTCCTGAAGCTCAACATCTCCAAATCCAAGCTCATCATCTTTCCTCCTGCCAATGCTGCTATCCCTCCAAATATCTCCCTCTTGGTTGACAACATCACTCTTTCTCAAGTCACCCTTGAATCAGCCCTTAGCTTTACCCCTCATATCCAGTCCCTCACCAAATCCTGCCACTTCCTCCTTTGTAGCATCCCGAAAATGCGTCCCTTCCTTTCTCTCAGAAAGCAACCAAAATCCTGGTCCATTCACTCATCTTTTCTTGTCTCGATTGTTGTAACCTCCTTTACACTGGCCTGACTCTAACATTTGTGACCTTCAATTCATACAGAATACTGCTGCTAAGCTCATCTTCCTCTCCCACCGCACCTTTTCTGCTTCTCCTCGGTGTAAATCCCTTCTTTGGCTCCCTATCTGTTTCAGAATTCAGTTCAAGCTCCTTACTATCACGTACAAAGGCCTTATCAACACCTCTGACCTTTTTTATTCAATCAACGGGTAAACTTGAGAGAATATACTGCCCCTGGTGGTTATATTTGCCTGGTTTCTCTGGTGACAGTTCCATGCATGGAGATTACCGGTGAAGTTAATTCTTAACTTTCCTGACCAGTATCACTGAGTTAACTGGATATTGCCAGGGCGTGGCTGGGCAGGGGAGTATCTGCCTCCTAGGCCGGTTCCATAGTGGGCTACCTTGGGCAGGGTCACTGGGCTTCCTCCATTTTTTTTTCCTTTAAAATGTTCCTAATAGACTGCTGAGCTAAGTGTCACCCCTGGATACTGCTCAGCTGCCTCGGCGAGATTTTATTAATAAATCAAGATGATAGGTGGTTTTCCATTCCTGCAATAAGCATCGATAAAAAACAGCTCTAGCGCCATGTTTTAGTAAATAGACACCTAAACAACTTCCTTTATCAAAAGTATTTGTTTCCTGTTTTTCATTCTTTGTAAGGTTTGTGACCTTGCTTCTGCTTAGTCTGTCTGATTAGTTATCTGATCTCTTCCTTTAGACCTTTTGTGTAGTCAGCAGACTGTGCATCCGCTGAGCCATCTGATCTTTATGTCCTATACTAATAAATACAACACACACGATTTCCAGTAAACCCTATGCCATATTTATCTTTTAATGAATTACTTGAATTGGTATGTGCTTCTTAACATGTGTTTGTTTTCTCAGTTTTCCCCATGCTGCTTATTTATAGAGAATAAAAACAATTTTGCAACTTTAGTTCAAAATGTGAGGAAGAATCAAGCCAAGGACTTTCATAATTTGTCTTCTTGGTAGATGCAGGCAGTTGCCAACTTCTGACATTCAATTCTGAGAATTCTTTCCTGGTGTATATCAAAGAAATGCTTGAGATGAAAGATTGGTGCAGTGCATTGTCTATTCACAGCAGCTTGGCAGCATAATAGACGCCGCACACTTCAGCATACATTATTGGCGTATAGGCAATACCTCTCATAGTGTTTCTTAACTTGGTACCTCAGGAACCATTGTTTTTGAAAATCTCAGACATGTCTTTTAGTACAATTGAGTTAAATACTGGTATAGTAGGGTTGCCAACAATAATTACAGTGATACTTTGCTGGTGGAAGGTACATATAAGCATGTTATGCATAGTGCAGTCCAAGCTGACCTTGGTTAATTTCCATCTACATGCAGGGCTGACGCAAGCTCTGGGGGTGCTGTAGACGGTGCTGCTCCTAAAAGAAGTGGCGCACACACATCCTGCCTCTGAGGTTAACCATCATCCCCATTGCTTGTTACCTTAGCAGATGGGAGGTGAATGAGGATGGCATTCTGAGACTGGGGTGTAGTGCTTGGTTGTGCCATAGCCAAGTTCTACACTCCCAGAATAACACTAACATGGAGAAGTAAGAGTCAGCTTCACATGTAAAAAGCTGCTTGTTAACCCCTTCATAAATTGTGCGATGCCCATTTTCCAAAGAAAACAGCTGTCTTCTAATTAGACCTTTTACTGTTTCAGGTGTCCTTTAACATTTGGCTCCTTAGATTCGTCTAATGACAGCCCTGTCTACATCTTTACATTTTCACATAACATAGTGATAATCTCATATTATTGCATGTTAAATGCTTTTCTTTATTAAATAATAACTTACACAGCCAAGAGAATAATACAGATATTGTGAATTGCATTTTATGTACTGAATAATATAAATTATAATGCACAATTGGTCAGTTTTGAAAAATAGTGACATTTCCAGGGTCAAATCATTAAAACTAGGACTATCTTGGGAAATTGGAGACAGTTAGCAACCGTGCTATAAATATTCACATAGACTTCCTAATTATCTCCTTATCTTTACTGTCTTTGAATAAAGATATTCAAAAACAACTATGGACTGTTAGTGGGCTGTGGGGGGGCAGATTTGTGAAACAGCATCTTATTAAATTCAATCAGTGACAGTATGTGCATCAGTGGTTGAAGCCTAGGCACCCCCAGAAGGTTTCGAAGTTTTTATACAGTGAAATTCATTTAAGATGTATTTTAACACTATATAGGTCAAAATTAAACACCTTTAATGATGCAAGGCTATCCACCCTGTGTCCCCCTTTCCTGTGTCCAATGATATATTACATCCGATGTTTAGCATCAGGATGTAATATATTCTCAAATTTTGGATTTAACACAATTTAAACTTAACAAAATTTACATCAATCTGTGTTTTCCAAATTACTTGCTGTTACATTGATCAAATAGTTCCCTATCTTTTTAACAATACAGAATTTGCAAGATAGAAAGTTAACGACCCCCTGCTGGGTATTTAGGCTAAAAAGTTGTGTTGGTCAATCTGATTAATATGCTTAATTAGAATGGGATTTCTGTCTTCCTTTCTTTCAAAAAACAAGCTTACTACAACATAAATCAGTACATGAATAATATGAAAATAAATAGATTTACACTTCCAATGTCCAGTGCTAGTACCTAACCCTATCTGATGTTGTGCGCTAGTCACTTACCAGCTCCGCAGCGCCCATATGTTAAATACACTCATTCATTACATATAAAAATCCATTCTTCACTCCCTATCTCTGTGCCGGGGGTTAACCCACTGAATGCTGAGGTGTCGGTATTAATCTTTCAGCACCAATGCGCACATTTAAAATACATTTATTTTCATTGAATACCTTTTAGAAATAACTGTTTTACACACACACTGTCTTGTGCTGATAAATTAACCCCTCCAGTGCTAGGTATTAACCCTCTCAGCGCTGAAGCACATTTAAAAATGGCTGCCGCATTGGTGTGGCTGACAGAACTCTGGACCCAGCATCAGGTGATAACACAGATTTTTTATTGCTGCCTATCACAGTTATAGAAAATCTCATTTCACCCCTATTTATCAATAAAAGTTTGCTGGGAAGCTGAGAGATGCTGAGAGATAGCTTGTATAAATTTGCTCACATACATGCATGATTGGACCTGGTCGTGAGTTGAGCTCTAGGATGATGTTAGTCTTCTTACTTTTAGGGTTAAATAGTGAACTTGTACTGTGTCTTTGATGTAATAATATAGCATCATTTGCTTAGGTAAAGCAAAACATTTATTTTTTTGCTCCCGTATTGTAAATATTTATTCACCATTATTGATATTTCACTACATTAGTAGTACATATAACATATAAGTCCACTTTGGATTCATGACAATTGAATGTATCATTGCATTTAGTATTGTTGTTCCTGCAGACCTTTTACATGGTCATTTATTTTTAAACTATTATTCCGCTTTGTATGTGTTAATTTATGGTCCATGTTACCTAACTAAATATATTTTCTAGATCTTATTAATATATTATTTTTATCCCACTCTGCCGATGACCTAGGCTATTATGGAAATAATGTATGAATTGTTAGGACCAGAAAGTAATATAACTATTAACAGTTAAATCAGTTAACGGAAAATGCTCAACACACTTTGAAGCTTCAATAATAAGAGTCCCTTCGTTATGGCACTTGACAATATGAGTATTCAGTTAAAGGAGGTGACCTTATAATTTGTTGTTTTGGTGTGAAATATACTGTTATCTGTTGGACACACACATAGGTACATGCACTGGTGATAGACTGTGAGAAGACGGGGCTCACCAGAGACTGTACCATTGTCAGCCACATGACCCCCTACAAACTTAGTGCTGGCTAGTAGCTGGTGCAGAGCCTGAGAATGTTGTGAGTGTGCACAGGGAAAGGAGATGGACCCTAAATTGGTTAATGCATTAGTAATACCTTCAGGGGAGTTGATCAAAGAACCCAGATGTGAACTATTGACCTGAACATTATTGAATTGTTGCATGATCCATTTGTCCCTCTCGTTTTGGGCATCAGTTATTCAAGCCCATTTTTATTTTTATTCCTTTGTACCATGAGCAGTGCTTGGAATTTGAAAAAGTAGCTGGCATGGAGATGCACGTTATAGTTTATTTCTGACACTTTCCCTTTCACCTATCATGAAAAAGAATCATCACCCCATTCTTCTCCTATGGCTCATTTATGACCAGAAAGTTTTTTTTTAAAAAAAACAGAAACTGCTATAGTATAAAGCGAGGCATCTCTTGACTAGTTAGTTTCACGGTCAAATATCTCCCTCCACATACTGCGGTGTGATTATAAGTGGCTGGTAATTTGTTGTGTGTGACCAATGTAACCAGAGTGCGGTATGCATGGTAGCACATTCAGGTGTTTTCAATACCCAGAAAATAATTTTTATACAAAACAAATATAATATTTTTTATTTATCTTTTAAAGAAAACTCAGGCTCTTCTATGTAATATGAAGCATATTTGAATAGTTTCAATTGTTACAGTTTAATTGTTTAGTTAGAACAGGGTATAGGAAACCACAACTTGAACATAAAAAAACAATAGTATTTTATTAAAGCATCCTGTATAAATGCTGACTGTCCTGTATATCGCCTATTCTATAACCTGACTAGCACAAGTCGTAATGCTGAGCAGACAAACTCTTAAACAGGCAGAGCAAATACAGAGAGCGATATTGTGGCAGTGAGTGCAGGAGGTTGAATAAGGACAGGGCTATGCATGAATAGTAGATATCTATACTAGTTACATGTCGCTTGTAACCACATAAACAACAAGGAGCTGTGGAAATTTGTACGAAAATTTCTACAGGATACTTATCTCAGATGTAAGTTATATTTTCTAAATAAAGTTAAATTTAGAGTTTGCAGCATCCTTGTTCATGTAATAGGCTAAATAAGTAGCAGACTTATGTAACCAATTTCAAACAAGAGGAAATGCTGATACTCTTTGAGTATCACTGTACATAAAAACAAGCAGCTTCAAAAGCTAAACACAAGTCATATCATAGTTACAATGGAACAGTAGCTCATGAATTACTCATAAATCTCAATGATGTCACTAATCCTTAGTGAATAGTAATAAAAAAAAGTCTGCAATGTAATGGTCAGGAATCTATTCAAATCATTACTTAATCTATCAAGACAGAGCTATATTGAGAATATGCTGTTCAGTGCAACCATGCACAATGGATTTTTAGATGCAAGTCCCATTTTTGGGGAATTTAATACTTGGGGTCTGAATCATTAGGGAGAGTAAGACAAAAAATAGGGGTAAATGTTTCCCGGGACAAACCATTTTACAATGCAAGGGGTGCAAATTAGTTTATTAGTTTGCACATAAGTTAAATACTGACATCTTTTTCATCTAGCACACAAATACTTGATAGCTTTATTTTCACACTGAAATTTAAAGTTTTTCTAGGACATGCTCTACCCCAACTATAAATCTGTCCCCGCATTTTAAATTTACCTCCCCCTCCAGTGCAACATGGTTTTACCCAGGTACAAAGTTACCTCTTTTTTATGCTTTGCTCTCCTTAATGACTCAGGCACTTGGTGGTTGTATGGACATTTATCAAGCATTTTGCTGCTATGTTTTCACTGGACTTCAGAATAGTGAGCTATAGATCACTCTGAGGGTGACACTTTCAGTGCTTATGACACTACTCTAATTTCAAATGCTGTCAGAAACTAGACACAATTTGTTTTTTTGGCCCATTTGGTGATTGAAGTCAGTTTTATGAGTACTGACAGAGCTTTCCTCATTGTGATGTATTGATCACCATTGATATTGCATTTACCATCCTATTCTTATGTTGATTGATCAGGTGCACACATACAGAAACAAGCTATTTAACTTTGTCCCATGTAAATGAGTGTCATCCTGTGAGTATGGGAAATACCTGTGTGTCATCTTACAGACACACACGCACAATAAACAGTATGCAGACTATACTTTTTTGTTGTGCTGTAAAAGAGTTATCTCTCTTCTAAGAGTTGATTAGTATCCAGCACAAACATTACCTCTTGTTAACAGCGTGTGAGCTTTTCCAGAAGGGTTAATGATGATGTTCCTGGATGAGATTAGCAGGAGAAGGTGGAGTTACAATGTAAACATCTGCAAGAGGAAGGAGAGGCCTGTTTATTCTCATTGAAACCACGGTGACTAATTCTGTGCAGTCAGGCTGGTTCTCCACCCCATCCCTTACAACGGCATTCACCCCGTCACCTGAGTCCGTCCTCATATACAGAACAAATAGTGCTGTGTATAAAACATGTTTACTCTTCAGGAAATATTTTTCAACAGCTGGAAGAGGACACCAGAACGGCAGTCTACACAATACCCCAATGATGGTCTCTGACAGTCTGGTGCTTTATAAATAAGAAACAATAAAAGACATGCAGTTCTCAACACCATATGACATAGCTATGACATTGTTTGTGTTAAGAATTCTATTTGTATATGTCATCAAGTAGTTATCTATAGTTGACATATAACTAATATTCCTATATTTTTGATCTCTTTGAGATAATTGCATACTTACCAACTTTAGAAAGTTGGTTTCCGGGAGCCTGCCGAGGGATGTGGGCGTGATGGGGGGTGTGAATTCACAATGCGCTTCATTTTTGGACCCGCCCCCGTGGCGTAATAATGCAAAGGCGTCATTTGATAGCGGGGGGGGGGGGGCAAATGCTGCGATTCACCGGGAATCGCGGCGTTTGGGACCTAATTCTGCCCTCTTCACTAGGAAGTGGGCACTTCCTAGTGAAGTGGGCAGATCCGGGAGATTTCCACACTCTCCCGGGAGTCCATGAGACTCTTGCAAAATGCGGGAGTCTCCCAGACATTCCGGGAGAGTTGGCAAGTATGGATAATTGTTTCGATTTAGAGTTAGTAATGGTCAGTTTTACAGTATTGGTAGTCCTTGAAATAGGTGATTTTATTACATACTTGCCAACTTTGGCAATTTGTCGTCCGGGAGGGGCAGATGGGCGTGTGGGGGCGGGGTTCAACAAATACCATCTTTTGGCCACGCCCATAAATTGCATTATAATTTTTGTCCTATAACTGCAGGGGGTGGGGCCATGATGACACGTGACTCACATCCTAAGCCCCGCCCCCACCACTTAACTAAGTTGAAATGATTCGGGAGGTTCCCTGGCTCTCCCAGGAGTCCGCGAGGACTCCCAGAAATTTGTGAGTCTCCCGAACATTCCGGGAGAGTAGGCAGTTATTATTTTTATAACTTAGGGGTTTTTTTGTCTTCAAAGACAAATAGGCTGAGTCCACAGGGACCTTTTATTATATAAGTGTTTCTTCATCACAAGAAAATACAGGGTGCGAGGAAAAATCATGAAGATACATTCACCACCGTTCCGGAGACATTTCTTGTCATTTTGCGTGGAATTGAATTCCTCCAAATGAGTACCTTTATTTAGAAGTATTTCCCAGTATCATCCGATCTCCATATGTGGGATATAGAAGAAACACAATTTCTAGTTTTATTAATTTATCATAAATAAAAAATAATGATAAAGACAATGTTTTTTTTAACATCAATCTGATTATATTGAATGTTTCAGTTTGGCAAGCCCGTAACTTAAATCCTGTCCAATGGCTGCAGTCTGTCCGTAGACTTCTGTGTCAGCAGAATGATGTAATCTCTCATGCCGCCTCTGCACATTTGTCTTTCTTATGATCTCAAACTTGCAATTCCAGCAGGCTGCTAGCAGAATGGATTGCTCATTGCCTGCTGTTGGGCTTTGCTGTTCAGTGCACGGGAGATTTATGAATATGGGACATGCCTGTACCTGGATATATCAAAAGATGATAGAGGAACCTTTGCGCACTATATTGACTTCATAATGAAACTATATGTGACAGGCCAAACTATATGTTGTTTGCAATTTAGCGGTTACTATTAATGTTTAGCATAGATAGCAATTGCCATGAAAATCACCTTTGTTGAACCATCAGTAGCAGTAACATGCTCTACAACTAACTGCCGGGGAAGGCTGAAACACAGCAGAGTGAATGTATGAACTCTGCCCCCTTCCTGTTCCTGATTACTCATTAAAGGTGATTTTTACTTTTGATTATATATTGTGGCACCAGTTTTGGTGTGAACTAGGCTAGGGAGTGCACAAGTCTTACCTCTTATCCATATTCATCATCTTAGCTTGACCTCTCTAGCTGCTATTTACCTAGGTTATATATAGCAAGCATTCATGTTGATATTAATTAATTCTAGGTTTGGCTCCTGGACACATCCAGTTAAAGGAGACATACACGTACACAAATGCACTGTTTTATATTCCATTTGAAAATAAATAACTCATACCACTATTAAGAGTCTCCAGTGTTTCCTCATTGCAGCTGAGGGAAGTGGACTCAGCTGGTGGGCATAGTGTTGCAAGTCTGTCTTGCCTCCAAGTATCATCCAACCTGTATATTGGTATTGATTCTTGTACAGTGGACTGCGATCCCAGGCTAGGGACTTTCCAGAAGAGGTCAAGATGATAGAAAAAAAATGGTCAAGTGGAGAAATAGCAAATGAAAAAGTTCACAAAATATCATTTTTCAATCAATGATATATTAATATTATATATAAATTTAATGTTATTAAACCTTTGATAAAAAAAAACAACAACTTTGACTGCTCTGCTCATGTGTAGCATGACATTATCCTGCTAAAAATCCAGTAGTGTTAGAAGTCCCTGTTGAAGACAATTACGATTTACATTAGTGCTGTTCCGGCAAGTTTGCGGTACATGGAATAAGCCCTTGTCCTCAGCTAGCTTCAGTATGGTATTTTTTAAGCCCTTGTTAAGTGACAGAGTCACGGTGAAATGCTATACTTGGAAAGATATTCTAGTAAAACACATTATATGCATTATTTATTCAAAAGGGAAAGTCCTCGGAAATTATGTAGGTTGAAAAAGGTTACTCGAAGTTCCTCATTGCCAAAAATGCTAATTTGTTTGTGTCTGTGAGGCTGAATGAAAGTGACAGTTATTGCTCACTCAGTAAATAGGTTCCCACACACATTCTTGTCTTTGTGATGTGTGGGGGTCACTACCAAAAGGAATGCAATAATGTTTTGTTTATGTGCACCTCCTGTATCCTTTCTTCCCAGCCTGGAAACTTTCACTAGAGTTGTTGTTTTTATCAATATTATAATTATAGATAACTGTGTTTACATCTCATATATATATATATATATATATATATATATATATATATATATTATATATTTATTTACACACACACACACACACACAGTAGATTAGTGCATGGACTTGCGGATGAAGCAAATGTTCTGGAAGATATTAGCTGATGCGCAAAAATATAACCCGATTACTTGACAGAATGTCATGGAACACCAGTTCCAATTATCACTGAGTATTGGTGAGTAAGTAGTATATAAGCTATATGAATAAATATTGATGTATGTCAAATTGAAATGATGACTGATGCAAATATTGAAGTATTTGCAGTGGCATGAACAGGGTAGCATTGCACTATAAGGGTCATGCAAGGGACAGTTCACAGAGGACACAGTCAGGTTACACTTTAATATTACTGTGTATTTTAATAACACAAGTCTAGGAGCACAGCATTATAAAAGTACAGACACATATACTGGTGATATGTAGATTGTATAAAAAAATGTGCTGAATTATGAATATTTCATGTATATATTGCATATCGTCTTTAGGTTTCAGTAGATTTGATTAAATAAATGGTAATAATTTCCTTGTATTCATTGTTAAAAACTAAAACACATGAAACCAATATATTATAAATTGTTAAACTATGCTAAAGTAATACAAAAAATACAATGCATTAACAAAATAGTGAAGAAGATAAGTGCCCGGGCTTTCAGTTCTTCCAGCTAAAACAAATAAATAGTTAAAAATAAATTCAAAATATAACAAAAAATATATAAAAAAAATTGCAGATGATATTTACTGACAGCAAGTGTTACTGCTCTAACCCCTTGATGTATAGGGCGTAGTTCTGTTGCCAACAAATAAATCACTTTGTTTTTGCCGGCCATAGGGCTTTTCAGCCTTAGATAAATAATTAGAAAGGGATATAATTCTTACCACAACCTAGATGAATTACATGTAGAACAAATTTGGCTTTCCCTGTGCAGTTTGCACTTTATCCCATCTTATGTAGTAAATAAATGTTCTTTTATTTACAAATATGAGAACCTTTATAGGCCATCTACAAGGTTGTGTCATGCCACAAAGCTTAAGCCTATTGCAAATAAATTTAGACTATTAAAAAAATCAACCAGTTACGTATCATCATTTATTTATATAGCACCACTAATTCCGCAGCGCTGTAGAGAGAACTCATTCACATCAGTCCCTGCCCAATGTTGGCTTACAGTCTAAATTCCCTAATACACACACACACACACACACACAGACTAGGGTCAATTTGTTAGCAGCCAATTGACCTACAAGTATGTTTTTGGAGTGTGGGAGGAAACCGGAGCACCCGGAGGAAACCCACGCAAACATGGTGAGAACATACAAACTCCACACAGATAAGGCCATGGTCGGGAATTGAACTCATGACCCCGGTGCTGTGAGGCAGAAGTGCTAACCACTTAGCCACTGTGCTGCCCATGCTTTTCATCCTAGACATAGCACTCTAACCATACGTAATAATTTGAACTGCATCAGGAAAAGAGTTTTAATGAAATTAACCTGAAATGGCACAGTGCATAATATTTATGTAACCTCCTGTCACTGGGCCTGATTCATCAAGGCATACATCCTGAACGCAACCTGCGTTTACTATTATACGCACATATTAAGGCTTTGTGTTCTCCCGAATTCATCAAGGCACGGATCTCAAGATACGTGGGCTTTTGAAATTGGGGGCAGGTCTGTTGTGCTCTGCTGCACAAGACGCTGCAGGATACGTCCAATACCTGTGTGGATCATAAATTCACCATACATAACATACAGGAAAATACAAAAACATTGAATTAATGTCACCTGTGTTAATAATACAGGCATTAGTGATAAAACAAACAAAAAAATGCCTCCATTAAATACATTTATTCGGATGTTGTTAATGTCTACTGAACATAAAATACATGTTTATGGTTGCTCGTGATTGCATATACATGTTATAGCAGACGTACAAGACTGTCATCTCTACTGATCAAGACATAGACTAGCCCTGTAGCTGGAGCAAGAGATACAGCAGAAAAAAGTAACTTTGAGATGGCCAGAGATGGATTCAGATGTGGCTTGAGTTTGGCACACCCCTACTGTAAACTCCACTCCCTGTATCGTTCACTCCCAGAAATCATAGGTTGTAATAAGTGTCCTTTTTGTACGACTATACAGAAGACAGGACTGTGTTCCCAGACGTATGTCCCGGTTCTCGTCTGGAGCTGAGAGAGTTTGCATGAGATATGCTCAAAATCGGTAAGTATGCGCCTTGATCAGTGAGGCCCACTGTGTGTAGTCTTGAGGTGCATATGTGGATAATGCACCTTCATACTTTTGCTTTCCTTTACCCTGGCTAGCTCTTGGGTGTGATCATAAGTGCCAATAGGGCCCCCCACTTATGTGGGTTTTACAGTAATGTCTGTTGCCTGTGATCAGAGGTATTGTAACATAGTGGTGCAAAAGGAATAATAAATTATAAGAAGAAGAATGAAGAAAGAAAGAAGAAGAAGAAGACCATCTCTATATTGCAAAATAGAAACAGTTTATTTACTCTCCTCCTCCAGCACCATACTTGGGTTTCAATAATAAAGCAAATAAATATATAAATATAAATATATATATATATATATATATATATATATATATATATATATATATATATATATCCTTACTCTTAAGCACAGTTCATAAACGGTTTTTCAGTGGCCAAATATTACAGGTCACATATATCTTTACATCTCAGCCTCACTCTGCTCCCTTTCTTTTAGGCTGACCCTCCTGCTTCTAACACCTGCAGACTCTTTGTACAAACACTCAGCAACACTCCCTGCACTGGTAAAACATCTCCTTACAGGGGACGTCTTCTCTTCTCTGCAGTCCTGACAAATCCAAAAGGCTACTGTAGCCCAAAGTTACTTGTTAGATTTGAAGTCAAATGTAGGAATGGTCTCTACAAGTTGCAGAACCTTTTTTCTGTGCACCAGGACTGTGCATGGCTACAGCACAGTGCAAGATTAGAAAACGAGGCAAAGATCACAGACAGACTGGAATGATCGAAGACAGGTTTGGTCAGTAACATAATATCAGACAGGCAAAGTCAGGATCACGCCTAGTCCATATAAAAATAGCAATCTGGACAGAGAAGCACAGAAAACAGTACCATTAGGTTAAGTTAGGTTAACTTAAGTCTTTTTTTAAAACATTTTTGTTGCTTTGGATACAACACATCTGTCCTGTGCTCTCTACATTGGGTACACTTGTATCCAGAGATTAGCTTTGTGTCATATTCCAGGGCACAATAAATAAACCAACCCCTGCCTGATGACACAAATATGGGGCTAAAATAGTGCAAAAGCCAATAAAGTAAAGGGAAACCCAGCATTAAGTCAAACCTGACAGTAAACAGCAAATTCCATTACGACATAACATATTTCCTCTTCCAGGTAAGTTATATTGCTCATTACTTAAGATCACCTTCTAATCTTCCTTTACAAGCTTTCCTTATGTCCTGACCTGATGACCAGGTATTGATTCCTGGTGTAAGGTAGATGGTTTTATGCCTCAAGGTCAACCTAATAAATGTGTGGAACAGACATGCATCAATGTATTGAACATTTTGAAAATAATTTATGACATTTATTATTTTCCATAGAGTTTTATGTTTCAACGATTTTTATTAAAATTATTTTATTAGGTTGAGGTACTGAAGGCAAAAGTTGTAAAGCATTGAGCACCAGATTGTCATGTGAAGTATGCTGAGCTTTCAGTAATGTTCCATACACCACAAAAAAATATAATAAACAGATACAGTGCAGAGTTGGACACAAACATCTTGGTTGTGGCTACAAAGGGCAGTTGGTTTGCAGTTTAATTTAAGCTTCATCCGCTTGGTAAGGGATAGTAAATTTATTCTTACTGGCAGGGCTTTAGTCTTAGTATAAGATGGCGCTGAGCTAGTCTAATAAATTGTGCATGGCTGGTAGGGATTGTAACTGCAAGAAGCACGTCATCAGCAATCAATCAATCAATCATACTTTGTGGGATATGTACATCTGGGCCCTGGATTTTTCCATGATTTTCTTAACCAACGGTTCCATTGTTAGAACCAGTTTGGATAAAGGGCGCCCCTGTCTCACGCTGTTTCTTATAGTAACGTAGTTTGAGCAGAAATCATTATTGAAAGTTCTTATTGAGGGAGTGAAGTAAAGGGGCAATATGGAGATCATTATGTGATCAATATAGCCAGATTTGGTTAGGAAATGCCAAAGCTGGACCAGTGAAGGTGATCAAATGCCTTCTCCTCGTCCAGAGAGAGAAGAAGGAAGGGAAACATTTTTAGCTTATGGGGACATAATTAGATGTGTGTTGTCATGAGCAAAAGTCAAGCCTTATTTAGTGCTCTTATTTAGTGTGGGAAGTATTGGATTCAATTTAGTGGATTTTAGTTTTGTGTTAACCTTGAGATCTATGTCAAACCTCATATTTAACATCTGGTAGGATCCTTGTTGGAGTTTGTATGCCCTGAGACGTTGAAGTTAATAAGTTAGCTGTATTGTGAGGGTGTTAACAGTGATAGAGAGATCAAGATGGGATGAAGATCTAGAAGGAGGGAAGACAATAAACTCGGTTTTGGCAATGTTAATTTTGAGAAAGCGTGAAGACATCCAAGAGGAAATGGCGGAAAGGTAGTCAGATTTACGAGCGAGAGGGGGGGGGGGCAGGAGAAGAGATGTATATCAGTGTAGAGATTATATTGGAGACTGAAAGAGGTAACACGATCACCCAGGGAGGTAGTGTACAGCGAAAAGAGTAGAGGTCCAAGAACTAAGCCTGTATCAGAAGTGGATACAGAGAAGGAGGTTAGATAGGAGGAGAACCAAGAAAGGACAGAGCCAGAGAGGCCGAGAGAAGAAAGGGTATGCAAAAAGGAATGGTGTTGAAGGCTGCGGAGAGGTCCAGGAGAATGAACAGGGAGAAGTGACCCTTAGATTTAGCCGAGAGGAGGTCAGGGTGGTTTCAGTAGAGTGGAGGGGGCGGACACCAGATTGGAGATAGGAGACTTTCTTAGATATTTGAATTGTATACTTCTGAAGTAGCTGTTCATTATGAAGATGATTTTTTTTTTATCATTTGTTGTGATTCTTAGGGTTATGTAGGGCCTCCTGGTTTCTCACAAAATCAAAAATATCCACTGCCATTGGCTGCTGGGAATGTATGCAGCTTGTATGTTACAAGACTCCTCTTAAGAAATTGCCTGAATCGCTGCAATTTCATACTACCTGCTGAGAACACAAGGCTCAGCAGAGTGCAAGATACCGGTTTATCTGTGAGTAGGTTAACTGGAAGAGGTGAAGGCAATATTAATAATAAGTGGATTTACTGGAGCCCAGTTAAGCTTGGAATGTGCTTGCAATCTAATAGATTTATGCTCTGCCTGACGTACAACTGTTCTCTTCAATTAATATTAATATTGGATCACCATACTTATTTATGGAATGGATTAATATTTATGACATAAATAACCTGGCTGATAATAAAACATACAGAACCAATTTATATGACAGGCATGAGGAAAGAATGCATTGAGGCTTTAATGCAGACAGGTGCAAGTTTATATCTCTACAAATCAGCCAATAAGTCATTTGAAATTGGAAAAGAAAAAAAAATGTTTTATCGTGTTTACTATATAATCAATTTGGAATGACAAAAACTACAATTTTGGCTAAAATGAATCTTGTGTAGCCAGAGAAAAGTTATTATCAGATCATTTTATGTGAACACAGTTAAGCTGGTAAAAAGATATCCACTATGAAGGAAACTCTGCATTATTCAAACCATGAGCATGACATTAATTAAAAAAATAAATTAAATTCAATACTTTAAAAGCACAGTCCCTTTTAAAATTGCCTTAGACTTTTAAATGTAACCTTCTAAGTCATAAGGCTTCTGTGTTAAAGCGTAGTCATAATTTAAGAGCTTTCCTTTCGGAATACAGGTTTTTTTTTTTTAAAGATACGTCAGTGATTTGTGGAATTCTGACTTCCTGTCATGCCGGATATATTTTTAGCCCTTAATCTTGGCATCAACATACATACTTTAGAGAAACTCCACTCCTATACAAGCTGGACATTAATCTGGTCTGTAGATGGCCATATCTGTAGGTCTGAATGTTCAGCACACAGGCAATAAACAATTTTCTTTCATTCATTAGTTGACCAATGCTCACACACATAGAACGATAGTGGTCACTGCATTTTTGGCTATATGAGTTTCATGGTTCTTGGCCATCTTTGGTCATCAGTGGAGCCCCACAGAGAAAATCATGAGATTAACATGGGTAAATAAAATTTAATTTTGTTGATGAGATAATTGTTAAAATATATTTTAGATGTTAAATGAATTGATGGGCTGCACTGTTTTACATTTCATGTGTTGTCAGAACACTTCTGCTTTCTAAGAGAATCTTGTACAGGTGATACCAGCTTTCTAACTGCATTCATTCATATCCATGGGAAACGTTTATCGCATTTAAATCATTAACTTGATCCATGCATATAAATGATCCTGTCAGCTTAATTGGCAATTAGACACAAAGCACTCATTTTGAAATTGAGGTATTTATTAATACATACAAATATATTTATTAATACATAAGGCAAATCAAGTAAACAGAAAGTTTTATGCAACATACATTCTTGCTTATTCTGTGAATATCTATTCATTCATCAAGTCAGTGACTAGAGACATAGGTTGAATGTTCATATAAATATGTCAGCACATAGCAGCATGTAGGGAGCGCTTTTTGATTAATCTTCTGATTAACCAAAGAAAGATATGCTATTTAACCTCTTATAAACCATTTGGAAATATAATCAGTAACTACTGTGTTATAACCGTCCTCTCTGAGGTTCCCCTGTACAACACTCAGTCAGTAGGCAAGGGCTATATAAGTAATATGAAGCTCTTGTGAATTGGTGAGTGAAGACTAACAGGAGCAGTTTAAGTTACATAGTGGAAAAGGTTATTAAGCACTTCTAAATGTGTGTGATCTTTCTTTCATGCACAATATTTTAAATGTTGTAATTAACATTCTTTTAGGGACATATTTTATTTTGAATTTTCTTTCTTGTTTTTGTGCATTTTTTTTTTCAAGAGGACCTATCACCTCTGTAACAGATCATCTTTTGTTAAGTACAGGCTATTAAACCCTATAGCCAATAATATTCCCATCCCTTCCACTGGTTTGAGAGATAGCAATCATGCTCAATATGCTAATTGCATTGCTCTGTCCCTTCTCCACAAGCTCATTTCTCCATACCAACATTTCTTACGTGTGTAGAGTACTGATATGGTGAAGGGAGGCAACAGTGACTGAGATTAGCATTTTAGCCGGCCTGTTTAGCATACTAGAGGGTTTTATTAGCATACTAAAAAACCTGAATTGCATGATATTTGCCCACGCTTCAGATTCTGTTCTGGTGTTTTTTTGCTCAAGGCTTTGAATAGCTCATACTAACAGTGCCCCCTAGGATCTCATCATTTTCTGTATTTAGCAGGGCCCCAGTACTAATATATAGCCTCTGCCACTCTCTGATCACCTTCAGCAATGCTCATCTCTATATGTAGCAGAGATCCGGCACAGCGTCTCTAATTGAAATCTTTAGGGCTGCTGTGTTAGATCTTTCCTGCTTTGGAGTGACTAGAGCAGCACTGAAGGTGCCAGATAACCTGGCATAGAGGTGACATATGCAGCAGACTACAGGAAAAAGAAGAATAATGATCAAAATATATGCTTTGCATAGACCGCATCATACTGTCCACATTGACAAATGCCATTGTGATAGTGAGATTGTAGTTGTTATCTGATCCCCATTGATTGCTTTAAAAAATAGAACCTCATAGATGTCTCAAACAATGTAATTAATATGAATATTGACTTATTTGGTGTATAAACTATTTGTGTGGAATTTTTACATTTGTATTTGACCACTATTCTCTTTTGTTCCTCTGACTGTACTTTATTTAGCAATGCAATCAATAAACTAGTACACAAAGGACTATGTGGAATATGTGTAATGAAAACACATTTTTAAATGCATCAGGCTTTTCCCATGTGCACATACTACAGCAGTAAGCACTTGCCGTGGGTTTACTGGAAACTCGCTGTCCTGTTGTTCCTGTCTCTGTTGTATGTAATAATTATACTTACACTTGAAACAACGGAAGTCTCACTGGTGTTCAGCGTAGCAATAACTTTACTCATTTTTGGCTCTGCTTTTCAAAGAGTGTTGTTTTCAGCATTCCTTGCTTACTGACTTTTGAAGATTTGTTTTAACTTTAAACGTACTACTTCTTCCTTTTTTTTTTTTTTTTTATGTTTTGTAACCTCTGTGGTACGCTATCTCTATGCTTCAGTCTCACAAGGATGTGAGGAATGAGGCAGACATATTGCACTCACTTAGCACAGAAACAGTGACCATGAAGAAAGACAAGATAGACTCAGCCAGCCGTACTGCCAGCTCCAAGGCAGCCGTAAAGCCTTCTCATGTAAGTAGTTGTAGTTTTTTCATTTTCATAACCTTTGCAGTAGAGGCTTCTCTGTGAACTCCCCTTCACTAGGTGCTGGATTTTAGGTCTGTCTCCTGTGCTTGTCAGTCTTATCATCACAGTGTGATCTCTTATTATTCCCTTTACAAAGAGCTACCTTCTTTTCTAGTTCGCAGTAACTAGAATATATGTCAGTTTTTGCACATTTCGTTTGGTAAAACAGTGCATCTATGTTGCTTTCATGTATGGTCTAAATAACTTTTTATGGATAGAGATGTCAGACGATATATGTACACATCTAATATCTGCAGCTTAGTTTTAGGAAATGATAGCTAGGGAAGGAGAATGGTGTAAACTATCTATGAATGGGCAGCAGACAAATTCCTCCTAGTCACTTCTCTACCATCCGTTTAGCTGGTGGTGTGTTATAGATCGCACAGGTGGATTCTTATTTTTCGGGTGGAGTAGTTAAAGATGAGATGAGCAAAATGAATCATGTTTTTGCAATCTGGGGGATAGATTCAGTGGAGAGTCCCAGCAAATGTGGTAGGGAGGACAATAAAAATTCAAGGGGGGAGATATGAGCATATTGTAAGGGTTATAACTATTAAATAATTGCCTCACATCCAAAACAATTCTAACTGTATATACAGGGTATGTGGCCATCAGTTGTTTTGTGCTCCAACTTCTGGCAGGTAGTTTTTGGTGGTATTCTCCTTTATCCCTTAGTCATGTTGATTAGCAGTTAGATAGACTTACTAAATGTACATGGGATGTGGCTCTCTGGGGCAATATCTTAAAAATGATCCCCAAGTACTTTAATCTGACGTGATAGTTACTCCTTAAGGCTAAAGGGAGAGGGGGACATCCAGTGGACTGTTTGGCTGTCTAGTAGCAATTTTTTATATTGGGAAATTGGGATATTCTGGAGGTTAAATAGCCACAAGTCTGGTCCTTCTGGGACTGGGCATCCCATATTCTCCATTGCATATTCCTTAACCTTGAGCCAGAAGAAAACTAATCTTGGGCAGTTCCACCACAACCACATATGCATTGAGGACACGTGCACAATTTGCACCTCAAGCAGGAACTTGAGACACCTTGACACAAAGCATTACGGAACTTGATGGCGCTATATAAGTAAATGTTGATAATGATGTTTTTTTGATAGTTGGGAAGGGCACCTGTACCATCTAGAAAGGACCCTGAACTATGTTTCTACCGTCGACAAGCTGGAGGAACTGGTAAATTAAATTATCTTTATCTGGTCATCTTCTGACCTTCGCAGGTCCTAATCCCATGATTTTGCTTAACTTAGCAGTCAGTTATACAAGTTTACAATCAGCATTTGTAGATAGTGGAAATAGTGTGTCCAGGGTCTTGGGGTGCGCAATAGCGGTCTTTAGAGACAGAATGTTCCTATCTTGGAGACAATATCGGGCTTGCAACTATATTCAGAATTAAGATGATGTCATCAGGGACAAATTACTCAATTAGTTCTCACAAGTAATGCATTAGTAATTAAAAATTTGAAGTAAAGCTGAAGTCAATGTAAAACTATATATATCTATATAACTATATAAATTACTGTGACGTCTTCTAAATAAACGATGATGATTTCTGAACCTATAACTGCATAAGACATAGAGTAAGGTACAAGGCTCTACAGCTATTTTCTGGCAGTGCATGTAATGCCTTGTAGTCATAACTGTAGTCACACAGGGTGTGCCCAGGCATACCCTAATGCTCAGACCAATTTCTGTGCCGCAGCTGCTTCTCTCAAGGTGCAGAGTATGGCCAGGATGGAACTGTAGAACATGCCAAGCCATAGCAGCTCTTCCCAGGTTCCTACTGCTTTGATGGCACCAGACGGTGTCCTAGAGGTGCAAGCACCAATGTGGCTACCTCAATATAATCAACTGCTGTTCTTACAGTAACCTAACAAGCTGGGAACAGATTTATGCACTCTCCTCCAGTGGGAGCAAGACTATGGGAGTGCCCCACCCATCTACTGCTATACATTGCCATTGAACTTCAATGTTGTGCACTTCATCTTATTAAAAGGTGAATTTATTTCACGTGGATCTAAGTCATGTGTATCATTTTATGTTTACTGTACAAACTATATTGCAGAATGCACTGGTTTATGAATGTGAACGGAGGCAATGGTTTAACAAACAGCTTTACCGATTTCTACTGTCCAGTTAAAATATGCTAAGCTTTCCCTCAGCCCTCAAGTAGAGTTTATTCACTGCGCTTATGTTATTAACTATTGGAATCCATTCTGCTTCTTATTAATATATACTTTGAGGTCAGGGATGAACTATTAACCTCGTCTCAGGTCCTCTCTTTGATATTTAAAAATACAGATGGATAACTATTCACCTATATTATGTAGAAATGAATATATATATTTTTAAATAAGCTCCAATGGGGCAGGGACTGATGTGAGTGAGTTCTCTGTACAGCGCTGCGGAATTAGTGGATTAGTGGCGCTATATAAATAAATAGCTGCTGCTGATGATGATAAATACAGTTGTGATGGAAGTAGTTTAGGCTGCTGGTTGTGGTGGTGTATGGCAGAATGAGCTCCTAATAGCTGTTTTATATTGGAACTTGTTTTTAAGAGAGATACACAGTAATAAGTATGACCTACTACTAACCGATCTTTGGACAGTTTGTAAAAGGGTTATATGAGGCCATTGAAATATTAAAAAATCAACTAGACCATGCATGCTTATTAGAAGATGATTTGGAAGTATCTAGGCGTTTATTTATAATATTTTCTTAAATTACTTTGTGTCTCATTGGTGTCATCTTACTTTTTTTTTTTTTAACATAACTGGTCTCTCCCCCAGGATTTTCATTTCATGTCCTAACACAATATCTGTGGCTTGGTGATTTTCTCCAAAGATAAACTGCTATAGGGGCACCAGCACTAAATACAAATCAGTCCATGCCTGTGACCTTTCAAAGCCACCTGTGGTTTTAGGTGCTGTAAAGAGAAGCGCTGGTTCTTGCAGCTAGATCATCATTCACAGTCCCCACTAAGTTCAGTGCAACTGAATAGAACCTCTAGATGCAGGTGCATCTTTTTGCGAACCTTAGTCTTCTACAGCAAGAGAGTGGGGTGGGAGGTCTAAAAAGACCAGCAGGATCAGCACTTATATGTAATGCACTTTTTATGCATTTCTTATTCTTTTAAAGCTAAGTGCTACTTTTATTTACCACTTTGTGGTTCGGGTATACAGTGTATTTCATCCCGCAGCATAATTCTGTGAGTCAAGCTTTTTTCTCAATACAATTTACCAGGAATCAATATCTTCAATCATTGACATAAAGAAACATATATTCAGCTTAATTGGTGGCCTGTGGGCTACATGCTGTCTCGTGGAGGAATTAATCATTGTCAATTAGAGAAGGCAAGATGAAATGAGAATCAATGACAGAAGCTGAAGATACTGTAAGTGCATGAACTAGAGACCATGCTTACTGAATTTTCATTGTATTTGTTGTAAATATATTATAAAGGTTCAATGTATTAATAATTAATTTACAGCAGGGTTCCCGCTGACAGACAATTGCCAAAGATTTGTAAGGCAGAAGGATTGCTTGTTAATATCTATGTCCACAGAGAGTTCAAGAGTCTGCAATTAAAGCTGCACTACCACCTAGAATATTTTACTAAGGTGTCCCTTCTCTTAGCCAGACCCCTGGGAATCCTACATGCAGACGTTACTCCAGGGGCTTTCCTGGATTTGTAATACAGAACCTGCAAATCAATTAAATGAACTATCTTAAAATGGCATTGAAGGGAGTGTGTGAGTGGGAGGACTTATCACAAGCTGCAATATCTTGCAGTCCTCATGCTCTTTGCCCACGGGAGCACAACTGGTGTGTTTTTCAACCCGGGTTGCACAGAAAACAAGATGATTGGCTGTCTGCCTGTCTCTGGAGGATTTAAAGCAGGAGAATACAAAGAATGTATATGAAAAAAAGGGCAGTTTACAGAATTTTTTTTAATGGCTATTACATACATAAATATACCATTGGGTATACATGATTGGAGATATATAGAGAAGCATACCATCACTATTGTACTTTTTTATATATATAAATCATGCTAATAGATAGAGTATATTTCCCTTTAAAGGTTACTTGTCCTGATTAAAGTGCAGTGCTGTGTATTTATTTGGGTGTCTGATGTAGCTGATATCCCACATTACAGAGGTACAAAGTCTGGGAAATACTAGTTGTGTGAAAGGAAGCAAAGTTCAGGTTTTTCTGCCAGGATTTAAACACTGGAGCAGCATCCAGTCTTCATTTTTCAGCCAATGAAAACTGCTCTGGTGATGACTCCCACAAATTGCCAGGGCACAGACTTGTGCAGTATGAATGGGGTCAACCCGGGAAATTCCCGGGTCCGAGGTGCAGTATGAATGGTGTTTCTGAGCTGGGACGCTCCGAGCCCCGGCAAAAACCTGGCTTGAAAAACCCGGGATATTGCCGGGGCGGCAGTATGAAAGTGGTATTATTCTCAAAGTACTAACTTATAAAGCTTTAGAAAATGCAACACACCTTGGTTTTTTTCACCGTTGCACCTCGGTGGTCCCTTCAGCACACATCAAGGTACACACCTTGGGAGACAACTTCTCAACTAGATGTGATCTTAGATGAGCAGAGAGGCAGCAAAATCACAGTGCATCAGTGTAAATGTCCTATAAAAATTCCAACCACCTACACTTGTAGTCACACTCCATTCATTCAAATAAACCTGTCAGTTATTCTCCTAAAATACTGCTCAGCGTAGCCTCACTTATAATAACGAGAATGTGGTGACATGGGAACTGTTTTTATCACAGGTGGCAATTTTGTGTGTGAAACTTTTGATAACATTGCTCAGAGTACAATGGATAATGCATTTGTTTGCTGAAGTGCAAAACACGGACCCATTTTATGTATAGGACAAGCTGGTCAGAGCTGTTACACATGTGGCACTCTGCATTGGCAAGGAATGCCACTGAAAATCTGCCCTCTCCAATGCTCCACTAAAATAAATTTTGTTTCCATGAATTACTATGAGTACCTTCACTTCACCCATCTCCTTCTATCTGCGTGTACTGATGCTCCTCTATAAACATGGTCATCTTGTTACGGGATGGACTTCATAAATGACATCCTGTGAGTTGATATCCAGTCTTAGCGAGACATTAATGGTAGTCACTATTTCCCATTGTTTGCACTCACCTGTTTAAGTCCGTACTCTCTATGACTACAGTAGACTAATCACAGTTATTTTCTTTGTTACTATATAAATGTCGTTTTTGACCAGTTTGCACCTTTGGACATACGGTAAATATTTTAATATCTGATTAGCGTCTTATTTTGCACATAAAAGACATCAAATTTTATTTATGAACTTACAGAAGTGCAGAACAAATGCTGGTTTGTGATGACAGGCATTCCTTGCAGAGAGCAAAAACCAGATTACATATTGCTTGATTATATTAGTTAAATGTGTTATAGGGGGTGCATTTTGGAGGGTGTTTCCTTTTTTTTGTGGGAGGGGATACATACATTTTCTCCCTACAGAAAAAGACAAAAAAATATTATCCTCTATTTGTAGTTGTGTAACTAAAAACAAAACAAAAACATTAATATGTTGCAATGGAAGGAGAGCTGTGTGATATTCACTTTCCTGGAATGTCAGAATGGTCCTGTTTACTCCCAAAATGATTTACAAGGTGCTTAGAGCAGGCTGCTATATTTCTGTGAAAGTGTCTCACAGCCCTAGTCTTGGATTTTACTCAATAAACAAACTGCTGCAATATCTGTCTATATTATATATGTTATATACTTCTCCAAAATTTAGCCTCCAAAAATTGGGAATGTCTATCAAACATCGGGGCAGTGGTGTGGTGTGCCAGTACAGTTGCCATTGTTTTCATCTCATCCACCTAATCCCTTTACTTCTCCTAGAGGCATCCTGTCAATCGTATTCACGCTTAATAATTCTCTCACAATACAATAACCTGGCGAGTGTACTAGTGGCAGTGTATATGTGACAAAGAGATGGATATACAGATATAATTTAATTAAGATTAAGCCCATCTGGGACACCTGGAAGCTGGCATCACCCGTTCCCATCATCATCATCATCATTTTTTATATAGTGCCAGCAAATTCCAGTGTTCTTAAATGGTATTGTGTTGCATTGTACTGTATGTGTAATGTTCAAATGTAAAAACTGTTTTTCTAAAAGAGCCACAATCACCATGAGGTACTTCTCCTTAACCTTGTATCCTGTTGTCCCTATTTCCTGATGTGCCCAATATCTGTGTCCCTAATGGAGCTGATAACAGTAATACCCTTGGGGGTGATCACCCAGCCTGGAGGGACAAACCCTGCTGGAAGCTGCAGACAGTATTAGAGTTAGGGATGTGCACCGGCGACTTTTGAGGTCTCGTGTTTTGTGTTTTGGATCCGGATTTTCGTTATTTTTGAGGTTCGGATTTGTCTCGCAAAACACTTGACGAAAGGTCTCGGTTCGGATTTAAGGTATTGGATTCGGATTTTTTTTGAAAAAAACATAAAAAGTTCAAAAATCAAGTTTTTGGGCTTATTTTCACTCCTAGGCTATTATTAACCTCAATAACATTCAATAACAAGCATTTCCACTAATTTACAGTGTATTCTGAACACCTCACAATATAGTTATTAGTCCAAAACGTTGCAACAAGGTATCTTTCTGGACTGCGACGAGGAGTGGGTCACCACAATATATATTAAAAACCCTGAACTTTTATGATTCGCACCAATAATTGTACCTGGACTGCGTAGAGGAGTGGGTCACCACAATATCTTAAAAACCCTGAACTTTTATGATTCGCACCAATAATTGTACCTGGACTGCGTAGAGGAGTGGGTCACCACAATATATTAAAAACCCTGAACTTTTATGATTCGCACCAATAATTGTACCTGGACTGCGTAGAGGAGTGGGTCACCACAATATATTAAAAACCCTGAACTTTTATGATTCGCACCAATAATTGTACCTGGACTGCGTAGAGGAGTGGGTCACCACAATATCTTAAAAACCCTGAACTTTTATGATTCGCACCAATAATTGTACCTGGACTGCGTAGAGGAGTGGGTCACCACAATATATTAAAAACCCTGAACTTTTATGATTCGCACCAATAATTGTACCTGGACTGCGTAGAGGAGTGGGTCACCACAATATCTTAAAAACCCTGAACTTTTATGATTCGCACCAATAATTGTACCTGGACTGCGTAGAGGAGTGGGTCACCACAATATATTAAAAACCCTGAACTTTTATGATTCGCACCAATAATTGTACCTGGACTGCGTAGAGGAGTGGGTCACCACAATATATTAAAAACCCTGAACTTTTATGAATCGCACCAATAATTGTACCTGGACTGCGTAGAGGAGTGGGTCACCACAATATCTTAAAAACCCTGAACTTTTATGATTCGCACCAATAATTGTACCTGGACTGCGTAGAGGAGTGGGTCACCACAATATCTTAAAAACCCTGAACTTTTATGATTCGCACCAATAATTGTACCTGGACTGCGTAGAGGAGTGGGTCACCACAATATATTAAAAACCCTGAACTTTTATGATTCGCACCAATAATTGTACCTGGACTGCGTAGAGGAGTGGGTCATCACAATATATTAAAAACCCTGAACTTTTATGAATCGCACCAATAATTGTACCTGGACTGCGTAGAGGAGTGGGTCACCACAATATATTAAAAACCCTGAACTTTTATGATTCGCACCAATAATTGTACCTGGACTGCGTAGAGGAGTGGGTCACCACAATATATTAAAAACCCTGAACTTTTATGATTCGCACCAATAATTGTACCTGGACTGCGTAGAGGAGTGGGTCACCACAATATATTAAAAACCCTGAACTTTTATGAATCGCACCAATAATTGTACCTGGACTGCGTAGAGGAGTGGGTCACCACAATATATTAAAAACCCTGAACTTTTATGATTCGCACCAATAATTGTACCTGGACTGCGTAGAGGAGTGGGTCACCACAATATATTAAAAACCCTGAACTTTTATGATTCGCACCAATAATTGTACCTGGACTGCGTAGAGGAGTGGGTCACCACAATATCTTAAAAACCCTGAACTTTTATGATTCGCACCAATAATTGTACCTGGACTGCGTAGAGGAGTGGGCACTGGGCACCACAATAAAATATATAAAAAACCTTCAACAGATCTGCATTACACTACACATACGGCTGCTCCTCCATCCTCTCCATCATATACATGTTGGAGTTTTAGCGTGTGACAACCTCTTGTTTTTGATAATGTCAGTGCATTTTGAATATTTTTCAATTTGCCCCACACCACTGACTGTACTTTATCTATGATACGCAATACGCATCTATCTATCTTGACTGCGTAGTGTGGTGGCCCCGGTACACAATTTGGTACCGAGGCCACAATATAATTAAAAAACCCTCCACGTGTCTGAATTCCACCAAACAAGTATCTGGACTGCATAGTGGGGTGGCCCCGGTACCCAATTTGATACCGGGGCCACAATACCTCCTCCAAACATGGTACAGACAATTCGTCATTGAGATCCCAGACAGACAGGGTCAAAGTGTTATTGTTTGACTTTGTAAACCCAAAAAACTGTCCCTGTTGCACATAGTCGTGCAATGAAGACTGACTTTTTCATTTAAAGGCACGATCTTTCAAGTGTAGTGTTTGTAAGTCTAAGTCATATTATACTTTTGGTAAAATTGGTTTATTTTGTTCCTCTTTATGGTAATTAATTAGTAATAGAATTAAAGTATGAAATAGAATTAAAGTATGAAATAGAATTAAAGTATGAAATAGAATTAAAGTATGAAATAGAATTAAAGTATGAAATAGAGTGGTATAGAGTTGTAGTGTGGTATAGATAGAGTGGTCCACACAATATAATAATAAAACCCTCAACTGGTCTGAATTTCACCAAACAAGTATCTGGACTGCGTAGTGTGGTGGCCCCGGTACACAATTTGGTACCGAGGCCACAATATAATTAAAAAATTGGGCATCAACTGTCACCGTTGTTTAATATCTGATACACCTAAATATGGACTGCACAGTGGAGTGGCCCCGGTAGTAAATTTGGTGCCGGGGCCACAATACCTCCTCCAACTTCCAAGTGTAGTGTTTATAAAGACAGACAGCGTCGAAGTGTTATTAGTTGACTTTCTTAACCCTAAAATTGTCCCTGTTGCAAATATTCGTGCAATGGACAGTTACTTTTCTATTGAAAGACTCAAGCTTTCAAGTGTAGTGTTTATAAAATATAAACAACAATACAGTAGTTTTAGAGCACGTCAATACCTCTTGTTTTAAATTATGACACGGCATTTTACTTTTGGTTTAATTTCTTGAATTTTTTTACATTTGGTTTTACTTTTTGAACATGGCAAACGACTGTTGATTGGTCATATAATGCAAAAAAAAAAGTTCCAAGATGGAATTGTCCTTGGGCCCTCACACCCACCCTTATGTTGTTGAAATAGGACATGCACACTTTAACAAACCAATCATTTCAACGACAGGGCCTACCAAACAACTTTGGCTGAAATGATTGGTTTGTTTGGGCCCCCACACCAAAAAAGCTATTCATCTCTCCCTGTACAGACTAAACAGGCTCTACTGAGGCAAGATGTCGTCCTCATCCTCAACCTCTGATTCCTCTCCCCCTACAGTGTGTACTTCCTCCTCATCACACATTATCAATTCGTCCCCGCTGGACTCCACAACCACAGGTCCCTCTGTAGTATCTGGAGGGCAGTGCTGTACTTCATTGAGGAATTGATTATTCATTTTTATAAACATCATTTTTTCAACGTTGTGAGGAAGCAACCTCCTTCGCCGCTCACTGACCAGGTTCCCCGCTGCACTAAAAACTCTTTCCGAGTACACACTGGAGGGGGGACAACTCAGGTAAAATAGAGCCAGTTTGTACAGGGGCTTCCAAACTGCCTTTTTTTCCTGCCAGTAACAATATGGACTGTCTGACATGTCTACTTGGATGGTGTCAGCAAAGTAATCATCCACAATTTTTTCTATTGTGACAGCATCCAATGCAGCGAGAGTAGACATGTCTGCAATGGTTGGCAGGTCCTTCAGTCCGGACCAGATGTTATCAGCATCCCCGCCAGTGCCTCTTTTGGGAAAACTGAGCTTTTTCCTCGCAGCCATAGATGTGGAAGAAAATGAGGGTGGAGCTGTTGGCATGTCACGGTCCTTTTCAGAGGACAATCTCCTGACCAGCAGGTCTTTGCACCGCTGTAGACTTGTGTCCGCCGGAAACAGAGACACAACATACGCTTTAAACCGAGGATCGAGCACGGTGGCCAGAATGTATTCCTCTGACTTTAAAAGAGTGACCACCCTCGGATCCTGGCAAAGCGTACGAAGGGCTACATCCACAAGAGCTACATGCTTGGTGTAATCGCAATGGCTTACCAGCTCCTCCCTCACTTTCTCCAGCTGCTTCTGCAACAGCCTGATCAGGGGAATGACCTGACTCAAGCTGGCAGTGTCGGAACTGACTTCTCGTGTGGCAAGTTCAAATGGCTGCAGAACCTTGCACAACACGGAAATCAGTCTCCACTGCGCTTGACTGAGGCGCATCCCCACTCCTTTGCCTATGTCGTAGGTGGCTGTGTAGGCCTGAATGGCCTTTTGCTGCTCCTCCATCCTCTGCAGCATATAGAGGGTGGAGTTCCAGCGCGTCACAACCTCTTGTTTGAGGTGATGGCAGGGCAGGTTCATGCTTTTTTGATGTGCCTCTAGTCTGCGGTAGGCACTGGCTGAATGCCGAAAGTGTCCAGCAATTTTGCGCGCCACCGCAAGCATCTCCTGCACACCCCTGTCACTCTTGAGGTAATGCTGCACCACCAAATTAATGGTGTGGGCAAAACATGGGACGTGCTGGAAATTGCCCATATTTAATGCCCGCACAATGTTACTGGCATTGTCTGACACCACAAATCCCCATGAGAGTCTAAGTGGGGTAAGCCACTGGGAGATAATTTCCCTCATTTTCTCTAATATGTTGTCAGCGTTGTGCCTCTTATTAAAGCCTGTAATGCACAATGTTGCCTGCCTTTGCATGAGCAGCCATTTTGTAGATGCTGCTACTGATGCAGCTGTTGCTGTTGCTGCGGAAGGGGATGCATCTGCCCAGTGGGCTGTCACAGTCATATAGTCCTTCGTTTGCCCAGAACCACTTGTCCACATGTCCGTGGTTAAGTGGACAGTGGGTACAACCGCATTTTTAAGAGCACTGAGGACACTTGATCGTACTTCTCTGTACATTTTTGGTATCGCCTGCCTAGTGAAGTGGAATCTCGAGGGGATTTGGTACCGGGGACACAATACCTCCATCAACCCTCTAAATCCCACTCCACTGATGGCGGACACCGGGCGCACGTCTAACACCAACATTGCAGTTACAGCCGCAGTTATACGCTTTGCAATAGGGTGACTACTATCGTATTTTGTGGTCATGGCAAACGACTGTTTGACGGTCAATTGTTTTGTGAAAGACTTAGCGGTCTTACGACTTCCCCTCTGGGAAGATGACCGACTAACAGCAGCAACAGCAGCAGTGGCAGTAGTAGGCGTACCGCTGCAGGATTCCTCGGATGAATCCCGTATTGAGGAGGACTCAGTCTGGCTGCTGACTTGGGCTGCAGGACTGAATCTGATGGAGATTGTGGAGGAAGTTGACGAGGAGGGTGTTGCTGGTGTGTATCCAACTGGACCACAGGATTTAGGTGTCCCTGTACCGATGAGGGTCCTAGCCCCAGTTCCTGAACTAACCACTGAACTATGAAGGTTATTCAGGTGACGTATAAGGGAGGATGTTCCTAGGTGGGCAAGATCCTTACCCCTGCTTATTTGAGCTTTACATAAGCTACATATGGCCATACATTGGTTGTCTGGATTTGGATAAAAATAACTCCAGACCGAAGAGGTGCATTTTTTGGTCTTCTGACCAGGCATGACGATGGGCTTTTTCATCCCATGGACATCAGCTGTTTCCCCCCCTGGTGCCTCATTTACAATAACCACATCACCATCCTCATCATCAAGTTCCTCCACAGCGCCAGCTACATCATCAATAGCCTCCTCCCGAGCCACCTCTTCCCGTACAGTGATGGGAAGGTCAGGCTTGACAACCACCAACATCCTTGGACTCGCCTTGGGGATTTGTGATAATTTCTCTTTAGAAGGCAGAGTTGTTTGCTGTTTTGTTGCTGACAGCATAACTCTCTTCAATTTTTTGTAGGGGGGGGGAGGAGGAGGTGGGCTAAGATCCGTGGGTGAAGCTGAACCACTAGTCATGAACACGGGCCAGGGCCTAAGCCGTTCCTTGCCACTCCGTGTCGTAAATGGCATATTGGCAACTTTACGTTTCTCCTCAGATGATTTAAAGTTTCTCTTTTTGCTACATTTTCTTAACTTGGGCTTTTTGGATTTTACATGCCCGGTACTACGAGATTGGGCATCGGGCTTGGAAGACGACGTTGAAGGCATTTCATTGTCTATGTCATGACTAGTGGCAGCAGCTTCAGCATTAGGAGGAAGTGGGTCTTGATCTTTCCCTACTTTATCCTCCAAATTTTTGGTCTCCATTATATGTAGCACAAGATACTGCAGAATGTGTGAACTTGGTAATATTGCAGTACCAATGGACTTATACTGCTGGATTGGTTTTGCAAATTTGGTTATAATTATTATATATTTTTTTTTTTTTAAAAAAAATTTATTTTTTTTTACTTTTTTTTTATTTTTTAAAAACTTGGGAATAATGGGGAAATAACTATGCCCTTAGAAGCACAGAGCACAGGACACAGCACCACTGGACTGAACAGGACACGGCACAGGACCCAGCAGCACTACGGAACTCAGCAGGACAGAGCACAGGACACAGCACCACTGGACTGATACTGCAGAATGTGTGAACTTGGTAATATTGCAGTACCAATGGACTTATACTGCTGGATTGGTTTTGCAAATTTGGTTATAATTATTATATATATTTTTTTTTAAAAAAAAATTTTTATTTTTTTTTACTTTTTTTTTATTTTTTAAAAACTTGGGAATAATGGGGAAATAACTATGCCCTTAGAAGCACAGAGCACAGGACACAGCACCACTGGACTGAACAGGACACGGCACAGGACCCAGCAGCACTACGGAACTCAGCAGGACAGAGCACAGGACACAGCACCACTGGACTGATACTGCAGAATGTGTAAACTTTGTAATATTGCAGTACCACTGGACTTTTACTGCTGAATGTGTGAACTTGGTAATATTGCAGTACCAATGGGCTTATACTGCAGGATTGGTTGTGCAAATTTTGTGGTAATTAAAAAAAATTAAAGTAGTTTTTGGTATTTTTTAAAAAAACTTTTTTTTATTTTTTTAAACACAGGGGAATATTGGGGAAATAACTATGCCCTTAGAAGCACAGAGCACAGGACACAGCACCACTGGACTGAACAGGACACAGCACAGGACCCAGCAGCACCACTGACCTCAGAAGGACAGAGCACAGCACACAGCACCACTGGACTGATACTGCAGAACACAGCACAGCACAGCACAGCACAGCACAGCACTAAACAGCACAGCACTAAACAGCACAGCACTAAACAGCACAGAACTAAACAGCACAGAACTAAACAGCACAGAGGACCACCTAACACACCCTCCCTCTACCCTGATCAATGCCCGAGTGAAGATGGCGGCGACTAGTGGGGAATTTATAGGATCCGAGTATCGCGAGATCCGACAACGGGATTATGAGTCAGAGCCTCAGTTTCACTTTTGAATTTGGCGCCAATACCCGGATCTGTCTCGGATCCGACTCGGATCCGCAACGTTCGGGTGGGCTCGGATTTCATAAATCCGAGTGCGCTCATCCCTAATTAGAGTCCCATGTTTTTATACCAAATGATTTACTTAAGGAGGGACAATAATACGTTTCTCAATTTTGGTCCCCATATCTTTCAACTTAGCAGAACCAGCCACAGTAAGGGAAGGGACAGAAAATAATGTATTGTGTGCCAGCCCTAAAACATAATGACAGCCAATAAGCCTGTAGGTTTCTTTGCCGATGTGTGTCCACCGAAAGCAGGCTACTAATGGGGATAGGTCACTTCAGTATCGGTATGTAAGGCAGGAAGAGACATTGTGGTCTGTGGTTCTAGGGGATGGCTGTCTGTGTTCCTATGTGTTTTCCTCTGTATATATCATGTTGTAAAGTATAGCTGCTATAATTTATTTGTTAAAGTGTTTATAGCCCTTTTAAGGTGATGGCTGATTTAAAAATAAACTTTAATTATGGATATTTGCCTAGGTGTGAATACGTTGCCATTTATTACTACTGGACAAAAAAGATAAGGCTACAAAATAAGTTTGAGCAGTGTTGTATTGCTGCGAAGTGGTACTGGGGGCATTTATCATCTGTAGGCGTTGAGTACATACCCAGATACTATGGAGTACATACCCAGATACTATGGAGTATATACCCAGATACTATGGAGTACATACCCAGATACTATGGAGTACATACCCAGATACTATGGAGTACATACCCAGATGCTATGGAGTACATACCCAGATACTATGGAGTACATACCCAGATACTATGGTGTACATACCCAGATACTATGGAGTACATACCCAGATACTATGGGGTACATACCCAGATACTATGGAGTACATACCCAGATACTATGGAGTACATACCCAGATACTATGGGGTACATACCCAGATACTATGGAGTACATACCCAGATACTATGGAGTACATACCCAGATACTATGGGGTACATACCCAGATACTATGGGGTACATACCCAGATACTATGGGGTACATACCCAGATACTATGGAGTACATACCTAGATACTATGAGGTACATACCCAGATACTATGGAGTACATACCCAGATATTATGGAGTACATACCCAGATACTATGGAGTACATACCCAGATACTATGGAGTACATACCCAGATACTATGGGGTACATACCCAGATACTATGGAGTACATACCCAGATACTATGGAGTACATACCCAGATACTATGGGGTACATACCCAGATACTATGGGGTACATGCCCAGATATTATGGAGTACATACCCAGATGCTATGGAGTACATACCCAGATACTATGGAGTACATACCCAGATACTATGGAGTACATACCCAGATATTATGGAGTACATGCCCAGATATTATGGAGTACATACCCAGATGCTATGGAGTACATACCCAGATACTATGGGGTACATACCCAGATACTATGGGGTACATACCCAGATGCTATGAAGTACATACCCAGATACTATGGAGTACATACCCAGATACTATGGGGTACATACCCAGATACTATGGGGTACATACCCAGATATTGTGACAGCATATGGGGGCTGAAAATCAGAGAGCAGACACAAAGGTGGCAGACGCAACTCCATTTGCTCGTTGCCTATGTAGCTATACATAGATGCATCTATACAGACACATAGGTGCACAGTTTGTGTGTATGTTTGCACACCTCAGCTGGTACATAGGTCCTTGGGCATTTCTCTTTTTCACTTCATTCATGCTGTATTATTTATACTGCATAGTTGCTCTGTTCCTTGTAAGATATTTTTGCAGCATTGCATCAGCCATAGAGAAAGTCTAATTTGCCCTGATCAAGATTTCAGATATGTCTAGCAACCAATTTGTTGGTTGTTGAAGCACAGGACGATTTTCAGAAATGAGTTTGCCCTGTAGCATGAAAGCAGAATAAGATATGGTTTAGCTGGAAGCATTGCCGTGGCCTGTCACATTCAGTGTGTATTGAGGCATGCCACGATCCTTAACATCTCTCTCATTCTCATTCCCAACCAGCTTTCTTAGGTCCCACAGCTCATTATCTTGCTGGGTTTGAAGTTGGTACTTAAAGTGGCAAATCTCAAGCAAAAACAGCAGTCATTTATACTTGCTGGCGACGTGAGCGTTGCTCAGACATCTGAAACAAGGACGTTATGTTAGGATACTTTAGATAAGTAAGAGAAGAAAGATATAAACAAATTGGTGAATTATTAAAACATGCAAGTATTTGATGATATTGATACAGTGGATTGTTAAATCAGGAAACAGTGGATTAATACAATATTGTCATGCTACTCTGAACATAAGATAAATCCATCACAAACTGATAACTAACTAGTTCTTGTGGCTGGTACGCACTGTCTAAATAGATGTTATTCTGGCAGTGGCTGGTATAAATTGTTTTATACTTGGAGCTAAAGTGAACAACTGATCTTGGTTATTAAATGTCTGTAAAATTATAAGATGTGAGCAAAGAAAGTTTTAGCAATCTATACATAGTATCTAAAAAGGCATCTTTCACGGAATGACAATTTTTCTTTTTACCGCTTGATTGAGGCTCAGTTTTTTAAGGATTGCTTTGAATAATAAGAAATCCAACCTAGAAAGTGACATTTTGTCACCTTAAAAATATTGGAGGAAAGTACCTAGTTTTATGTAAGTGGTCTTTGATGCATTTGAAAACTGTATGGGCCGCTGTATACAGAACATAAGGTATATAAGAGTGTTATTTAGTAAAAAGAAAAAAATTCAAATGTGCTGTATGCCCGAGGAAAGAAATCAGAAATTTGCTTTAATTTTCCAAAATGAACTAGATCAATCAAAGCTAGTAGCTCGATTGCTCGGTTTGAATTTTTTCACATTTGTGCCTCATACCCACTGGTGTTGAGTTTGCATGAATAAAATAATCAAGTAAAATTACGAGTGCAAAAGAAAGAAAGATACTTGTGCTTGACTTGCATTTGTTATTACCACTTTTACTAGTGATTTTGAGGTTATAGCAGGTCATTTAGGCATTTCTGATGTGTTTACCTGGGGTGAATGCAAATAAATGGAACAAGATGCATTCTGAAAAATCCAATGTAAACATACTAGTTCACGGGAAAATGGGTAATTGTTATTAGACCCATTTATATGCATTGTACTAGTGCTAAAACATATATTAACACCATTGGGTATGAGGCATTGTAACATTCAAATATATACATGTGTATTTACATAAATGTCTATATTTTTACAATTGTAAATGCTTGTATGTATGTTCATTTAGCAATCGGTTGAATTTTGCATTACGTGTGGCTTGCCTTTTATTAGCCATAGCAACACATATAAAATTGTAAAAAGATGTAAATAGAGACTGGACAATACAATAAGTCACTATCATAATATTCTCATGTTCTGTCACCTCTACCGTAGTCTGACCAGTGTCCTTTTAAACGGCAAGCAAAAGTCTATGTTTTTGACAACAATGCACCCACCATGTACATACCTAATGCATTCCACATAAAATGAATTTGTAATAGGGATCATTGAGGACAACTGCTTCTGTTCGTTGATGTCTTAACTGGCTGTATAGTGTAATCAATGTGAAAATGGAGGAGCTGTTACTATGGGGATCAATGATCCCTCTGGCAACGAAGTTTTAATAAGTTACGGCCTGTGAACCCGCTGCAGGAAAGGACATAGGAAGTCATTTATAAAGCACACAACCCCTAATACACAGAGCTAAATTATCTTTGGTCTCCCCCTACCAATAGATTTGCACAAAACCACATGGGTTTGCGAGGGAAATGGGTGAAATTTGTGGAGGAGATGTTTGCACAGACCAGTCAGAGGAGTAGCACGCCCACACCAGGAGTGATGGCGTTTCTGTCAAAATGTGGAATGTTGTGTACAGGTGTCTAGTTTTGTCAGTGCAGAAATTAGATATCCTTTTGTGAAGCAAAAATATTTATATGAGGTATAGAGGTGGAGAGGACACATGTTTTTAAGGGCATCCCTTGCTGTGAGAAATGAGGCTCTACCAAGTAGTTTTTTAGGACAAAATCAGAAAAATGTGAATAAAAGGAGTGGTACTAAAGAGGTAGGAGGTTGGACTTTGATGTGACATTTACACTTTCCCGCATCTCCACACACGTAGGTGCACTTCAAGTGCACATCTCTTGAAAGGGGACAGTTGGCATGCATATTGATGTGGACTTGGAGCAGGGGAGGATTGGGAACATAAAGGGGCCCTGGAAAAAATTCTGGAAGTGGCCTCAACTGTAGGCAGGGCAAACACAAAATGAAATGGGATTAGTGCAAAGTTGACTAAGCCACCTGAGGGCTGTAAAGTGCTAGACTGCCCATTACATACCACCCTTCCCCCAACATTCCCTCTTATGGGACAGAGCTCTAAATCAGGACTGTCCTGCTGATATTGGGACAGTTGTAAGGTATGATCATTGGTTCACCCACATAATGGCTACCTCCTCTGTGTACGAGTGATGGGTATACTAATACATAGAAGGTAGGACAAAATGAGCAACTAAATTCAGCAGTAGCAACCTAGTAGCAGAAAATGTCATCACAATATACATATTTGTGTTTATTTAACAGCATGGTGCAGAGGAACTGCCAATATAGAAAAAGACTGACCTTGTCTCCTGTTCTTGACGCTTTCCGTACCTCTGGTTGCAGCTGTCTCTTGCTCAGTTGCCACTTGTCTGGATCCTGGAATGCTGGGAGCCCTATTTGGAAAAAAATTAGTACATGGAATTTAGAAAACTCCAAAGAGCTCCGGTGTTAAATCAACAGCACCCATATCTAATAAATAGGCTTCATTCCAGCCCCAACATTAAAATACTAGTATTCACATTTAATAAATAAACCTATTTCCCTCCCACCAAACAGCCCCAGCAATAAATTATTAGTATTTACGTTGAATAAATATAACCATTTCCAAAGACCATGCCGGCATTAAATAATTCATATTCACATTTAATAAATAGCCCTCTTTCCCAAACTCAGACCTACATTCAATTAAAAGCCCCAAACCACCCCACCATTAAATTAAAGGACCCTGTCACCTCATCTTAAATTAATAGGCCCCGCAATTAAATTAAATAACACCACTGATGTGAATGAGTTCTCTGTACAGCGTGGAATTAGTGGCTCTATATAAATAAATGATGATGATGATGATGCTAACCCCACAAATAAATTAATAGCACCCACCATTAAATAATTAGTGCCAACCCATAGTCCACCATTAAATTAATATACTACCTCCTACGCAAATTAAAGTAGATAACGCCTACCGCCCCAGCAATAAATAGCATTTATGTTTAATAAACATACCTATTTCCTGCAGCCATCACTGTCATTAAATAATTCATATTCCCATTTAATAGACCTCATTCTTCTCAAACTCACCCCCACATTCAGTTAATAGCCTCCAAACCACCCCATCTTAAATTAATAGCCCCCACTATTAAATTAAATTGCCCCACCTTTACCCCACAAAAAAAAATTGCACCCATTAATTAGCCAACACCTACCTCACACCCATATTACATTGCCACAAGCCCCCTTTGCCATCACATGTATTATATTGCCACAAGCCCCCTTTGCCATCAGTCGCATTACATTGCCACAAGCCCCCTTTGCTATCACACACATTCCATTGCTACAAGCCCCCTTTTTCATCACACACACATTACATTGCCACAAACCACCTTTGCCAACACACACCAATGCCAGAAGCCCCCTTTGCCATCACATGCACATTACATTGCCACAAGCCTCCTTTGTCAACACAAACACTACATTGCCACAAGCCCCCTTTGCCAACACACACCATTGCCACAAGCTCTCTTTACCAATACACATCATTGCCACAAGCCCCCTTTGCAAACACAAAACATTGCCATCAGCCTCCTCCCTGCTGCCCTCACAGACCCACACACAACATTGCCATCAGTTCCCCCTGCTGCTCTCACACACACAAAATTGCCATAAACCCCCCCTCCCCCTGCTGCCCTCACACACAACATTGCCATAAGCCCCCCTGCTGCTCTCACACACAACATTGCCATAAGCCCACCCTACTGCCCTCACATACACACAACATTGCCATCATCCCTCCTTCTGCTCTCACACACACACACAACATTGCCATCAGTCCCCCTCCGCTGCCCTCACACACACAGCGTTGCCATAAGCCCCCCCTGCTGCCCTCACACACACACAACATTGCCATCAGCACCCCCTGCTGCCCTCACACACACACAACATTGCCATCAGCCCCCTCCTGCTGCCCTCACACACACAACATTGTCATCAGCCCCTCACCCCTGCTGCCCTCACACACACAACATTGCTATTAATCCCCTCCCCCGCTGCCCGAACACACACAACATTGCACAACTACTAATCCAGAGGATCACAGACATTTTGAGACGGGCCTCCCATTGGAATATGCAGCATATCTGAGTATTTGCTATCCATATTAGAGTGAAATATTGTTATATTTGTTTATTAAACACAAGGTGGTATATTTACTAAACTGCGAGTTTGAAAAAGTGGAGATGTTGCCTATAGATTCTACAAAATGACAGCTAGAATTTGATTTGTTGCTATAATTTAGTAAATATGCCCCAAGGTGTTATTTAATTGCTGCAATGTTAAGATTGACAACCTCATTTATATACATATATATATTACATTTTTCAAAAAGGCTTTGCATTAAAGATGGCGAGTCCAGCCAACTTTCATTAATGTAAATGAAGGCCTTGTTGTCAGAGCAATCCTCGTATATCCTGAGTTACAAGCAGCACATTTGCTACTAGCTATGTTTGGCCCCAAACTGCCAGGATCATGCACACAAAGTTTTAAGATAGAGGGGATCAGTGTTTAATGTGCCCCTTGACAATGACCATGAGAAGCAAAAGCACAAATCACAAGAAACTCAAATACAAAATCAGATATAGAAAACTCACATATTCCAATTTCACTAGATGAGTTGTGTGGAATGCAACACCCATATCTCTTTCTGTTTCTTGTGCACATCTAAATAACTCTTCTGGTAAAGGTATCTTATTTACCAGATGAGAACAACCTTTCCCACTAATTCTCAATCTTTTTTTATTATAATTTTTATTATGGAAGGTGTCATAGCAGGAATGGTGTGAATTTCTATGTTTATATGGTAAGTGCAATAAAATGACCTATGTATCAAAATTAGCTGTAATTAAAGTGGACCTTTCACCTCAGATAAACTCATAATTCAAGCCATTTATTATTTACAGTTAATCATTACCAAGTGTGTATGTATGTGAGGGAGGAAGGAGGGAGCGGGGGGGGGTCAATGATTATTTCGAAGTAAGATTAATGAATTCAAAGACTAATGAACTTTTAAAGTAGAGTACATTTAGTTGAAGCTACCAATTTTTAGGCTGAACTAAAATCAACATATCAATCCACTAGGAATACAGACGTCTTTGAAATCATTCCTGAGCTGCTGTAGCAAGTTGGTTTTGTTAGGTTCCGTGGCTACCTAGAACTTATTTATTCAGGGTTTACCCAACCCTAACAACTTTTCTTTACTGACATTTTTGACTACTTGTGAGGTCTGCAGCAAACCATTACTGGGGTTTCCGTTACAGAACAACCCAGCTTTATTGACATATCGCAGCACGGTGGCTCAGTGGTTAGCACTTCTGCCTTACAGCACTGTGGTCTTGAGTTCAGTTCCCGATCATGGCCTTATCTGTGAGGAGTTTATATGTTTTCCTCGTGTTTGCGTGGGTTTCCTCCGGGTGCTCCGGTTTCCTCCCACACTCCAAAAACATACTGGTAGGTTAATTGGCTGCTAACAAATTGACCCTAGGAAGTTAGATTGTAAGCCCCAATGGGGCAGAGACTGATGTTAGTTCTCTGAACAACGCTGTGGAATTAGTGGCGCTATATAAATAAATGGTGATGATGATGAGCGATTTATTTATTCCAAACTAATCATGGTGTCAGCCCCAGAGAAGTTCTGGTTCCTGGTGCCGTCAGGGGGGGAGTTCATAAAGAATGTGGCACCCCTGCGATCCTTTCAGTTGAGGGGGGTTCATCTCCAAAAAAATGTTCGGATAGACTTTTTAGGACCTGATGCAATGTAAATAGGAATTTCCTTTTTAGGGTGGGCTTAATTGTCAGTGAAGAGTTAGGACATGCTTAACATTATGGTGGTCTTTAACCAGGAGGCATGAGAAAACATTTCCGGCAGTGCAAGTCTTTACTATTTTTTTACACCTAGATTTACAGGTAGATCATATAAGTAATTAGTTAAACTGGTGTCTAGAAAGTTTGGTGCAAGATGGCAGGGTCCCCACTGAGCAATAATAAACATGTATGTTAAAGTATTTTGCAATAAATTTATGTTTTTCTATTAAAATCTGAACATATTTTTCAAAGGAGTGTGATAACATCTTTTGAGAATCAAAGGGCTGCCGGGGGCCAAAAAGGTTCAGAACCACTGCTGTATTGTTATGTCTTTTGTTGTTCATTACTGATATTTAGATTTTCTTTAAATGGAGGCAACAAAAAGACTCCATAAAATAATAAATATGTAGCATTTGTGAGATGATATCAATAATGAATACTAGCGTAAACACTACGCTACAAGACGTTTGTTCTTTTCTCTCATATGGGACAAAAAATTTTTATCTGCAGCTGCAGTTTTTTCACTTCCCTTGCTTTGTTTTATGCTCAGGAAATTATGTACCATTAAAACAATCCTTTATCCTGCCACAATGTAATTTCAATGTTCAGGTTCCTCGAAGAAGAACGCCCTTTGGGGAGAAGAGAAACAAAAATGTTTATAGAACAGGAAAAGATCTGATAAGATTTATAATAGTAAAATGTTCTAAAGAAATACAGTTTAACTGCTTCACTGCCGGACAGAAAGTGGCCAGGATTTCATAAGCAATCCATCTCTTGTGTAATGCAAAAACCTTATTGTGTAATCAATAGTCACCAGAAGTGGTGTGTTACTTTCATCATCACCATCACCATTTATTTATATAGTGCCACTAATTCCGCATTGTTGTACAGAGAACTCATTCACATCAGTCCCTGCCCCATTGGAGCTTACAGTCTAAATTCCCTAACATACACACACAGGTCAATTTGATAGCAGCCAATTAACCTACTAGTATGTTTTTGGTGTGTGGGAAGAAACCGGAGCACCCGGAGGAAACCCATGCAAACACAGGGAGAACTTATTAACTCCACACAGTTAAGGCCATGGACGGGAATCAAACTCATGACCTCGGTGCTGTGAGGCAGAAGTGCTAACCACTAAGCCACTGTGCTGCCCACTTTCATGGAATATCCTGTAGATTGTTTTTATATTCTCCAGGAATATGCCCCTCACTGGCTACGGTGTGTTTTAAATTATTCAAACTTGATTGTCTTGCAACAAGTTTGCTGGGAAGTTGAAGGGGCTTTACAATTTTATATAGGATTCATCCAACCCCCTCTTCTTACATGTGACCACCCACCATTTGATGTATAGATACAACATATCTAGAACCTTTGCTGATCACCTCGAATGCTGATTGAGACTTTTTAAAGTAAGAATCTGACACACTGCTGTTAATGAAAAATGGCTGCTAACTGGAGGAATAGGTGGAAAACCCATTTAAGCTTGTCACACGGGTTTAGATTATTATTATTGTCATTGATTAGTAAGGCGCACACTGGTTTACAGCACCAGGCAATGGGGAAAACAGGGCATACATAAAATAGGGCATACAAGATAAACAAAATAAATGCAGAAATAAAAATAGGTAGGGAGGGTTCTGTTCATGAGACAGATTACAACAATCTGAATTAGCAGGTCTATGTCTAGTTCCGCCACACGTGGCTGACAAAATTGTATAGACATTCACTTTTTGGGCTAAAAGACAGGATCATATTGGGCCCAACAAGTGTGTTCGGCAGGTGACACATACACTGACTACTGTTATTGGTCAGTTGTTAATTCTGCCCTGAAAGAATCCAGTAGGCTGTTTATAGATCTTGACCATCTTGTGGTCAGTGGAAGCCCACACACGCAGTGATATCAGGCCAGGTTTGTCTAAATGAGCCAGTCTGAACACAACTGATGTCTTAGAAGATGATATCGGGCACCAAACTTGATACACAATATGCAGAGAGCAGCTCTGTAAAGCTACAGTTGCATGCTGGTCATTGTTGGGTACAAAGCTATATTAATGCAGTGGCCACACACACGCCAGTCCTAATGCTTGACCGAGCACCGAGTAGTGGGATCATTGTCAAATTTGTTCATACACATAGGTGGCCAGATTGCACAAGACCTGGCTGTTAGGTACATGGGCTGAGCAGACAGATTTCTCCTGGCATCTCCGGGCCCTGTCATTGTGGTCCAAAGATGACTGCACACACATACTGATAGATTTTAGCCATTGGTGGCATTTACCAACATGTTGGATATTGATCCAATAGTTCTTATTATTATCTTTTATGATAAGGAGTCACAACTGTTCTACAGTGTCACACTTGTGGGTTAGAACATACAACAAAATTACCACATAATTACCAAAGTGACGAAATTAAATACAAACACAAACAGAAAGTTTACATAATTATGTAGGGAAAACACTAGGAGAGTGCTGACCTGCTCATGATAGCTTACATTCTAGAGGGGGTGAGCGAACACAGAGAGGGTAACACCTAGTGGGGGGGGGGCAGGGATGGGGGATGCAGAGGCAGGAGAATTAGGAGGAGGGCTGGGTGAGTTTTAAGTCAAGACCTTTGAAGTCTTGGAGACTGGTAAATAGTATTAGTAGTACTACTGGTTAAACATCTTTCTTCAAATACTATATATAATACTATACTGTACTATACTATAATATACTATACTATTCTATACTATACTATACTATACTATACTATACTATACACAATACCATTTTTGCAGCCATGTCCAGATAAAGGGAATATGGAGATCATGCCCAACTAATTTGTGTCTTTTGCTTTACAAGGAGCCAGGGCTTTGTTTTGCCCTGATCGGTTGTTTGATTTCACCAGTCAGGTGTAACACATTCTTACATGTCTCTTTGACCTTTCTGCCTGACTTATCCTCAGTGAACACAGTACAAATACTTGTTCAGTTTTATGTACATGGAATCGGGTACTACACCTTTATCTTATATAGATGCGCGATGAAAAACTTATTTATTTATTAAAAGGTGTGCTAAGTTCAAATTTTATTTTCACACCTGTCCATAACTACAGAATCTTCTCAAAGTTACAGCTGAAAATGTGCACAGTTTGATATGATTTCAGTTCCCTGTAATAAATATAACCTTTCCCCTTCTAAAAATGTCATGCTAAATTTAATCTGATTTGATTCCCCTTTGAATTAATGTCACTATGATTTCACTATCACCAAGATCATTATAACCCTACCCAATAAAACCAATAGTAACATTATTTGGTTATTGTCATTAGTACTATTTTTAGGTAAGTGCCATAAAACTATTACTAGGTGTTAACTAATAAAGAACAATGGCATAGATCGCCCCTGTTCCTTCACTCCCCGCTTTTAGTATAGTGCCCACTGACATCAGTGTAAGCAGGCATGCATGGCAGTGTCTACTAGCTGAAGAGCTCAAACTTTAGCCACTTCACACATGTGGATTTGTATCATGGTATCTGTTGTGTAGAATTTCTGTTGTTAAGATGATTTTGTTATATTATAAATGTTATTTACAAGAGTGTGATTTTGCAGCTGAAATCACACATTTATTTTTGCATAAATGAGTATAGGGGAAGTGCGAGGATTAACACATCAGATAGCAATGTGTAGTACAAATGCATCTTCGGATCAGAGGAGCTGGTTCTTGCAAAAGGATTTGCTTGTTATGGGTGCTTGGAAGTGATTTAGTCGTGCCCTCGGCCTATACACTGGAAATGCATTTTGTTTATATATTGTAAATGACCCCTATATGTAAGCATTTAAAAAGTTACTATAAGAGGCTATAAGTGCCTCTTGAATTTTTAAATCTGATTGCTTGATTATGTCACTCTGAATGAATCGCATACCGAGTTTTCTGCCTTTAAGGCGTTGCATAGCGTAAATGGTCAAGTCTGCACCTTTACATATTTGATTGTATATGTTATTCTCACTAATGATTTGCATCGCTTTAGAAAAGGACATTGTTATCGCAGAACAATTTTGCCAAACTATATGCTGAACCACTTTATTTTACAAATGCACCACTATATCCATATTATTATAATCCACTAGCTTGGTGAATGTGATTTTATATTGACTGTGAGTTGCAATACTTACATCCCTGACATTATATATGATATATACATGTCAGAAGTGATGTCTCAGCTGCAGAGGAGAGGGCTGGTCTTGTCTAAATAAGGAGAATAATGCTCTTCCAGAGGAAGTCCCTAGCACACACAAGGAAGGAACAATGGACTATTGTGCGCACAACTAATAATTTATTTGTAAAACGACTTTGTCTGACAAGGAGACAACCCGTGATAACTCAGTCTTGAGAAAACCAACTTTTAATATGAAAGGGCCCCGTTCATCTGCACATTTTATTCATAGCTTTACATTTTTACACATTTATTTAATAAGCCCACAGGATCAGTTCTCTCCTTGGCCTATATGAGAGTGGGCAGAACGTGTTACTACACTGCATAGCTTAGCAGCATTTTACAACGAGACATTAGGATTGATAGTCACCTTTAAGCTGTACATTATTATACATGGCTTTAGAAAATGCAATAGAAATGTAATGAGCAAACTGAAGGGATCTAATACACATTTGATAGTAAATAAGTGCTCGAGCTATGAGTCATTTCACTGTGGGTGATTTACTTATTTCTTGAATAGCCAGTCTGGACATTGTTATCTTTTAGACTGGATGCAAACTACATAAATAGGGCTGTTTCATATTATGTAAATGTCGTGAACTTAGGGAACTTACAGTTATTTATAAGGGATGAATCATAACTGCAGTGTAAATATGTTATATCAAATGAATCCATTGATAAGTTCAGCTACGAAAGTGTAAAATGTGAAGACAGAAAGTCTGATTGAAATGTTTTTGATGGCTTTGCACATTCCAGTGTGAGGAGATAGCAGTGTCACCTGTGGCAGCTTCAAAGAGCTCTTGCTGTGAGATATATCCTGACACAAGTTAGTTTTTGGACTCCTGAATAGACTTTGTGGGGCAGGTCACAGCTGGACATCCTTGCAGACCAAAGCAGCATTTTGAAGGCCTATACAGGTATATAGAAATATGAGCTTCAAAGGAAAATGTGTTAATAGTTTATAATATGGGGAATCTGGGTGCCACTCCATACTGAGGAGCAGAAATCACACCAGGGTTGTGAATGACAGGTACGGGTGGTATCCGGGAACAGCTAAAATCATCTATCTTTGGAAAAGGTATGTCACCCTGTCAAAATTCCATCATGATTGGTATCAAAAGATGGACAGAGTTATAGGGGATTTATTAATGATAAAATTTGAAATGTGTGATGCTCCATAGAAAAGTTAAGTCACATAGTAGAATTGGTTAGTACATCAGGCAACGTGCAAATGGTGATTGAAATAAGTGTCATAGGCCACAACGACCTGAGGGTAGAAATAAGTGTGGGAGTGTCTTTAAAAGGCTGAGACCAGGTATAGCAGATTGTCAGACTTTTTGGAAAATCAATTCACATAGATAAACTGTCCATCATCCTCTCTCTCACCCCTTTACACACTCTGTGCCTCTCTCTCACCCTTTTATCATACCCTGTGCCTCTTTCTCACCCATTTATTACTCTGTGCCTCTCGGCTCCTTTACTTACCTTCTATTAGCTTCTTTCATCTCTTCTCTTCTTTCTTCTCTCTTCTGTCTTCTCTCTTCTTGCTTGGTCCTCTCTGCGCTGCTCCTCACTGAATGTCGGGCGTGACTTGATGACGTCACGCCCGACATTCAGTGTGAACGGAGCAGAGAGGAGGGACGCCGGCACTGCGATCATGTGAGTATGGTTTTTTTTTGTAAGCTATCCAGCTCCCCCCACCAACGAACGAGCCGGAGCACCCCCTCCCTCCCAGGGGGAAAAAAAAATAAGACAACTGAAAAAAATTAAGGAGAAAAAAAGAATTAAAGAAAAAATTTTTTTGTCAATGAGGGCCCGGGCCCCCTGGCATGCCCGGGCCAGGGTAAATAGTACCCGCCCCCCTTCGGTGGCCCTGCACATCAGTCCCTGCTCCAATGGAGCTTAGAGTCTAAATTCTCTATCATACACACACAGACCGAGAGACTAAGGTTAATTTGAAAGGAGCCAATTAACCTACTAGTATGTTTTTGGATTGTGGGAGGAAATTGGAGCTCCCGGAGGAAACCCACGCAAACACAGGGAGAACATGTAAACTCCACACAGATAATGCCATATTCAGGAATTGAACTCATGACCCCAGTGCTGTGAGGCAGCAGTGCTAACCACTAAGCCACCGTGTGATGTCTTTGGGTCCAGGGAGCATAGAATACCTTTTTTTTTTCACAGTTCAAAAGGCAGTATGAAAAACATGGTTCTATAACTTATTTGACTCCTTGGCTTCTATTTGTTGTTAGGTGTTTTACTTCTGCAACTCCACCACACCTCATGTTATACTATGACAGGGTATCTAAGTATAGAGACTGTTAAGCAATCCTTGTAACCAAGTAAAAAAACAGACAGTATGCCGTAGGCCAGTGCAATTAAAGCCACCACCTCTTTTCCCCGCAGAGTACTTTGGGAAAATCAAATGTAGCAGAAACTGCTGGCATAACTTTACAGAGTAACAGCAGCTCTTGTAATCCTGTGTTCTGGCCCTGCAGATGCTGATGTACATATGAATAAATAATGATAGTCCTTATTAAAATAAATTGTTTCTCTGGATACGATGCAAAACATTATTTTAAAATATGTATCCCATGGTGAACAACTAGATACACTGGAGTAGAATAAGCTTGCTGCTTACATTATCTGTTAATCTAGTTCCAATTATGGATGTAACTACCAGGGTAAAAGGACTAGCAGCTGCTACAGGCCACAGTAACTGAGGGTGCCAATCAGGGCCTGTAAAGTTGGGCAGCGATGGGAAGTTGTCCTGGCATAGAAACCTATGGGACCCCCCAAATTGCTAGTTATATACCTTGTTCTAACATAAAGCTTTTCAAACCAATACTATAAGTAAGGAGATCTGTTGGTTGTATTGGCATTTTTATACCTTGTTTTTATAGTTTAATGAAGTTTCTACCTCTAGAATCCAGCTAAATGTAAATACTTAAATTCCTTGTATGAGGGACATTTCCTGTTATGTATAAATTTGTTCACTAATATGAGATACTCCTAGCTTCACACTGTGAACACATTTGTTAAAACAAACTGAATATGTATCATGGAGTGCATGGCTTGTTATGAGAAATAGTTCTTGGGCCACAAATTATTTGCTTAAATAATCACTTTTATCTGTTTCCATCCGTATACTTAAAAAGGGAATTCACTCCTTATCTTCTGCAAAAACAATCTGTAGAGAAGAAAGAAAATGTAAGAGGTAAAGTTACAACACCAGTAGGAATCCAAGAAAGTATAAACATGAAGGTTGTGGAAATAGTCGTGATTTACATTTACTGACTGGCTACGTGCCTTGGCTACAGCCGAACATTAAACTTAGGCTCTAGGATTTCAGTTTCTATGTCATGTTGACTGTACCCACCCTTTCCTGAGACGCACTGTAATGTGGAACAGATATAAAACCGGGGGAAATAGCTTTTGTGGATGTAACCCTCCCTGCAGTCATTCGACCACTATAAAACTATGTAACGTGCACAGATGTGAAAAGTATAAAGAACACACAGCTAGAGATGGTAATGTGAATGATCATCTGATCTGGATACCACTGCCAGGAATAGGAATAAATGGGCTTGTCCTTTTCCAGGCTGTCCTGAGGAACATTTTTATAATGTAGCTACTAATTACCAGAATATGAAGGGTTTATATAAAAGAAAACCTCATAAGGCAATGTATCAACATGACCTATTCTTCAAAACTGCAGGTTCAGGACTAGTTTTAAATTGCTTTTAAATGGCTTAATAACGTAAACGTCTGGAGTGCTATGAGATGTGTACTGTTACTACATGAGCATAGGACATCTCAAACACACAGGATCACTGTTAAAAAATATAATAAAGATGTGCTGGTACCAAATAAATGCCTTTGAAAACTTAAAGGGACGTATCCATTAGAGTGGTATAATACAGCTCTCATACCCTGTGGCCTGTCATATATATACACAGGGTTTACTATTTAATATTAGCATGGTCCTGGACGTCTTTTTGGATCCAAATGTATCAATGCTTTGTGAAACACTTTTTAGATTGTGCTGTGCTCACAATTAGCTGGTTCAATCTATATGCATGGGAACAAAAAGTCAATATTAATAACTTAAAATGTAGTTCTCACATAATATTTTCATGCAGGGACATACAAGTTACACAAAATAAATGCAGACATGAAAACAAAGGGTATGGATGGCCCTGTTCATGAGAGAGCTTACATTCTAGATGGAAGAGGGCACAGCTGAAACAAGAGGAGTGAGTGTGGTTCAGAGTAGAGATTGGGACAATTGTAAGGGTGTATTAGCGTGAGTAATATCATTGGGCATAAGGTAAACTCTAAACAAGAGAAGGGTTTTCAGAGAGTGTCTAGAGCAGTAGTTCTCCCAGTTCGAGGAACCCGTAGGGCCTCCATAATGTTTTCACTCGCTAAGCCAAAATAGTTACTGAGTAGTCCCATTGTTTAAGTAGTTGGGTCAAAATAACGTAAGAAGTATTTAGGCCCCATCACCATCACACTGTGCCCCTTCATCATAACACTGTGCCACTTCATCATAATACTGTGCCCCTTCATATTAATACTGTGCCCCTTCACAACCACATGTGCCCCTTCATAATAACACTATGCCCCTTCACAATCACATGTGCCCCTTCACGATAACATGTACTGCTTTATAATAGCACTGTGCCCCTTCATAATCACATTTGCCCTTTCATAATAACACTATGCTCCTTCATAACACTGTTCCCCTTCATAATAACACTGTGCCCCTTCTTAATCACATCTTCCCCTTCATCACTTTCCCATGTATTACATTGCCTCTTTCATCCTCAGTTTATTTTCTTACCTTTTACTCTCTGTTCTTTCTTCTGTTTTCTTCTTTTTCTCTTCTGTCTTCTTTTCTTCTTTTCTTCTGACCCCTCTCTGTGCTGCTCCTCATTGAAAATATCGGGCATGATGATGTTATGTCTGACAGTCAGTGCGAACAGTGCAGGGAGGAGGAGGAGGGTTATCCCCTATGGTAAGCAGAGGGGAGTACCTGGCGCCCCCAGCCTTGCTTACTCTGCTTATCACCGGCCCCGGCTGCAGCACCCCTCTCAGATTGCCACGGCCCCCCTGGCACAGTTTGGGAACCACTGGTCCACTGGTTTAGAGATTTGAAGACTGTGAGAAAGCCTGAATGGGCACGGTAGGGAATTCTATAACTGGGTAGCAGCACGGGAGAAGTCCTGTAGATGCGAGTGAGATGTGAGTGAGGTTACCAGAGATGAGAGAAGGCGCAGGACAAAGGTAGATCTAAGAGGACAATATGGAGAATATTTTGATATGAGATTTGAGACTTCAATTAAATCTATTTATTTATGTACCTCTGCTTGTATATCAGGTTACCCAATTTACCTTTTGTGCGCCATAAAACATTTTTTGTCTTTCTAGGATTTTAATGTTTACACTTTATAATATTGTATTGTATTATTCATGACAATAAATAATAAGAGGATGTATTTGTACTTAGTAAGAAACAGCATGCTTCCGACTTCGCTGAGGGCGGAGACAAATAAAAAAGGTCAATAACAAATGAATAACCAGTCATCACTAAGTCAGTGAAGGGATTTGTTATTTTCTTTACTTTTGTGATCTATTTTCATGCCAGAGATGGCTGAAAAGAGGATTCAGCAGTTTCACATCTTTTATCCCTTCCCCCAGTGTGGGAATTTAGGACACTGCTTGTCCTGCATTCTTTTATAGCTGCTCCAACCTCCAGCAAACATTGGTGCACCTGTCACTCACATGCAGTGCATTCATGTTGTGTCTTTCCTGTATATGTGTGTTATAAAAGTCAGTCCAATGACCACATGTGCTTAGTAACAATAGGGGAAACGTTCATCCCTAATATACTCAGCATTGTTATCATTTTATATGGCAAATTTAAGCAGAAGTTGTTTTTTTCTCCTAGCCATCCAGCTGAACCATAGCTCATCTTATCATCTTCCGTCTTACAACCTCACACATCTCTGTTTATATTCATACTTCTCCCAGCTGTCCGGTCCTTCATTACTCTGGCTGATCCGGGCAGTGATTAGCATTAAAGTAATTTAAAAGACCTGGTGGGGAGCTGGGCTTATCACAATACAATTAATTGCAGTAAGCCTTACCTACATTAGATACTGCAATTGACTTTGTTGTTAAGCTCTGCCTCCAGTCAGCCATTGTAATACAATGAAAAGTTCTCAACTATGATCATTGGTTGCAAGGGCTGGCAGGGGTATCTTCCGCTCATGGGATCTCCTCAGTGCTACTAGCTGGGGATTCAATAAAATACATCTTGCCTGAGGTTAACTTTTGATATTGGTCCCAAAATATTCCTAGGAATGTTTTGGATAATTTAAGCACTTTCCTACTTGTTGTGTTTTAAAGATGTAATTGCTTTAATTGCATCTTGGCTGAGTATATATTTAATTTTTTTCTCTGGTTGCCTTTGTTATTTCAAAAACTTCACTCTAATTGAACATCTCAGAACTATTGCAGGCTTTGGAGGCGGGAGGAGAAGATACCTAAGGTGTGGACGTCCTCTTGACACAGACAATTATTTTGAAATTGTGCATATTTGAAAAATAAATCAATAAGATAACAATAGTTTAAACAGTAATGTTTCCACCCTCTTTCCACACTATGAAGACACAAACATTCTATATAATCCCCTGTCTGATTTTCTCCACAGTAAATGTGACTTCTCACTGTCGGAAGTGTAACATTTTCTGTTCCTTCCTTTCCACTTTACACTCAGCAGTGTTATTCTTAGCTGAAATGGCAGAAAAGCCACAGGAAGATGTCTACTAGATGGTTATTATGGTTTTCCAGCTTCCTTTCTTCATGGACACTAAACATAGCAATAAGAAACATATTCACCACAAGCTGCGGAAGTGACTTTCTGTCAAAGCCTGCAGATTAAAGTAAAATAATGGAGGAAGATGTGGGGACACTGCATCATCCAGATATCTTTGGGCACTTTTGTATGTCTGTGTAGCCTTTTTAGTGCATTTCTTTTCTTTATATACAAATAAAATAACACATATGCCCAATGTGATTCAAATTTGTTTTTGAATCCATTCTAACTTAATCAGGAAAACTGTAATAGTTGGCTGGCATAGCAGTAAACAGTCCGCTTTTTCTTGCATCACAATCAGTCAATTTAAGGAAAATGATCCTGTTGACCAGTCACCCTTACATAAAGTCACATTATAAAGAAAATGTCTAGTAACAATGGGTAACACTAGATTGTATGCTGAATCCATTCTCTGTACAGCTCTGCAGAATTAGTGGCGCTATATAAATAAATAAATGATGATGATGAAGATGATGATCTATCTCAAGTTTCTCATTTTCATATAATGAAAATAATAAAGATACATTAAAAATTAAGTAATTATTTATGGTACAAATGGATGACATTACATTTAGGTCTAATCAAAGGTCCACAACAATACAGTTCCCCTGTTATTTTTGTCTTGTGATATTGGCATATTTTAAAAAATGGAGATGACTCTTGGGACTGTGACAGAACACATAAACCATAGATTTACACGCATTTTAAATCTGGGATTCTGTGTTAAGGTTATTCCTGGCCAAGAGAGCAGTATGCAACTGATTTAGAGTTATGGACAAATCCAGCTACTACGCATAACATTTGCACCTTTTAAAGCAATTTTATGCCGGTGGGGTGAAATTTAAATGTACATCCTGAATTAGTTGTGATGTGGCCTAGTCCATCTCTAAAATGGAATTTAAACCTAGCATACCTCCCAACTGTCCCGATTTAGGAAGGGAAGGGGTTATGGGGCAGCCAAGCGCTTGAGAAGCATCATTTTGTGGCCATGCGTAACATAGCACCATGGTCACTCCTATTTTTCTATCCGTCTATCCTGTGATTTGTAGAGCCTGCAAGGTTGGAGGTATGAAATAGAGACATCCACTAATTATGTAGAACATGCAACATTTGCCTTGCATGCAAAAAAAAATTCCATTTGCACCCTTTGCAATGCAAAATTTATCATATATCTACATCATCATCAACATTTCTTTATATAGGGGACAAACACAGTAATAAACAATACTGGGTAAAACAGACAAAGAGGTGAGAGTTACCAGCTGCTATATCTGAATGTGTGCTATGCTCAGATATTCCACAGAATTTTCTCTTGTGTTATGGTACTGTTATGGGTAGACAACAAAGGGCCTGATTTATGAGTACAAATATGTGCACTCTTGCATGTCCATGTCTATATTTTAAGTGGCACAATTTAAGATATGTCTAAACTTTAACCTAGCATATAGATGCGTGCACTTGGTTTATGTAGATGTAAAATGTACTTCTAATGCCTAATGCATTTCATGACACTCAAAGGGATGTGCTTATCTTACATCTACATGCCCTTACTGTACAGTACTTGCATGTATATGCACCTGATCCAACTTACAAAGCTTAAAATGCTACAAGTGCAAGATACGTGCAACTTTAAATACAGATGCAAACCTGTGTGCATACGCAGTGTGCCCATGCAACTCACGTCCAAAGTGTGTATATGATCATATTCAGCATTAGATATTTGAGGGATCCAGCTGCAGTTCCATTATCCATTGTGTAGGTCAAGTTGTGTGTACAGGCTGTGATGGTTACCTCTTTGTATTGTTTCATGACTAATACTTAATACTTAAAGCTGCACTACCACCTAGAAAAATAAGGTGTCCCACTCCTTAGACTGAGCCCCGAATGCTGCTCTTTTCATCCGTATTTCCTTTGTCTCTCTCACAACCCCTGCCAAGTCATCGCCGCAGGGTAGACAGATTGTCTGGATCATTGGTGCAGTTGATACCTCACTACTCCTGCTGCTACCTTACTTGCGGCCCTCACCAGTGTTATGGTCTATGGATCTCCTATGGACTGTTCTTAAACCATGTTACAGGACAGATATTCCTGTGAACCGCTTTCCACATTACTATAGGGGTTGCTTTTTCTTAATAAGATTTAGGGGCATATTTATTATAAAGAGCCCCTTTACGTCGATAAGTTAAAACATTTTATCACCGCTTATCATAGCAATAAAAAGATTCCTTATTTTGTGTAATGTATAAAAAAAATTGCGGGGGTACTGGCCCGGAGCAGTAAGAGGTAGAAGGCCAGTCTTTCCAACTAAGCACCTGTGTGAGCCAGCTTTCAGGCTTGTGTATGCACTGTGGAAATGAACGCCCAGAATCGGTCTTTGGATTCCACTAATGTGGAAATAAAATGCAAAAATAGATGTATTTATTTTAAATATGAAGTAAACCAGATTTGGTCTCATTCTCCCCTCCCCTCTCCCCTCCATTCCCACTCTTAACTAATGCGTACACTTATGTACTTTTGTATTATCAGTGGGGGTGGGGGGCAATCGGAGCGATCCCCCCCCCCCAGCAGGGGCTTGCTGTCAGCGGCTGCACACTATGTGCAGGTCCGTTCGCCAGAGTGTGCAGTGTGCAGCCGCAGGCAGCCTTAGCTGTCAAAACGGGGGCGGGGACTAAATTCTAGATCCGCCGCTGTGCCTTATTCAGTTTCTTTTTCTGCTCTCGGCTGCTAGCATACATTTACCATTGTACAAGATGCATCTGCTCCATCCGAGAATGGTGTAATTTTCCTTGTTTAACTTTCGAGTATTTGCCCGCTTGTGTTTGTGCTGATTATTTGTGTATTGCATACCAAAAACTATAAATAAAGTTATTTAAAAAAAAATTAAGTAAGCATTTTTAAAAATGAATTCATTTAAACGTTCTTTATTCTGGAATGGACACAACAGAAAAGCTATCATGGTAGGTCAAGGGCCAAGGAAAAAAGGAAGCTTTTGCTGGCGAAAGCTGGCACATCTTGCCACTTTCAGGTTATTGCCAGCAATAACAATGCTTTCACCGCCAGTAACCTTTTTCTTGTAATGGGTGAAGGTTAATTGAGCCATATCCCTGGTAAAAACTACCGGTTTTCATAGGCAATTTGTTCTTTACGCACAAATATAAATATGTTTCCTTAGTGTGTGTCCACAAATTACTGTCAAGGACTCTCCACTGATTAAAAAGCTGTAGAAGTAAAATGTTTCAGCAGTAAGTGACTTCAACCATTTCTTTCAGTAGCAATGACAAGACCAATGTGTGGGTTTCCAGAGGCAATGTACAAGAAGCATTGATCTAAGGATTAAACCGATACAACTGTGGCTCTCCATACAAAAGAGACAGGGATAGAATGCAATTTAAAATAAATCGATGCAGCAGCCCAGTCATTAAGCAATGTCACACAGCTATGTGCTGCAGAATGCCAATGCTGAACGTAATGAAACATTAAAGAGATTTAACTGCTCAACTCCACATAATAGCTTAAACTACCTGCTATCAGCTATATTTTTGTGAAGCACTTTCCAGTCTGTTACTGCAATAAAATGTTAAGCTGTAAGTGTTGCCATCATAGCTGGCCAACCTGTAATTCCTATGGAATCTATGCAGGCTTTACTGATTGTTGACGATACTATTCATATGCTTTACAGGCAAGTGCAACTTGTGGTGACAACGAATGATTGGAGTTTTACAGGACACATAGTAAACGCTGGTGTATGATTAGTAATTATTGTAACATTTTTAGTCATAGAAGTATTGTAGTCTGTAACATATTTCAGTAGTCTCTTCTCCTGGCTTGGCCTGTTTGTATATGAATCACATGATTAGCATTAAGAGGTTAATAATACAGAAGTGGAAGTTGCTTAATTGATTTATAGGCTCATAGCAGGTGCTTGGAAGGGTGGGGTTATGTTCCTAGCATTAAGAGGTTGTCTGTTTTTTTGGACAACCTCCTAATTTTTACCTTCCCCAGGTTCCTTCTCGGGTAACCCTCTGTTACCTGTAGCCAGGAGCTGCTGGGTGCCGTATCACAGCATGTAGGGCTGTGATACCCAGTCCTCTTCAATAGGGTGAAGTATGGTCTCCTCAATGTTTTTCATTGTTTTAGTCTTCTCAACTCATCCTGAACAGAAATTCACTCTTCAGCATTGATGAGCCCTGTTAAGGGTCAAACAGTCTGTTATATATGTGCTGACTCTGTCCTCCAGGGGGAGGACGGGTCATGTGACAGGGGTAGGAGGGGGCGTGGTGATGTCTTTGCGTCACCATAGCTCCGCCCTCCACTATAAAATGCCGTAATTCACCGCATTGCTAGCAGGGACGGAGCTTAATTACACGATTAAGCACCACCCCCGATATTCAACGCTGTGAATATCAGCATTTTTTTGGATCCGGGAGGCTTGCATACTCAAAATTTGGGAGCCACCCGGAAATTCCGGGGCGAGTAGGCAAGTATGATTTTGCCTCAGCACTGGCCTATGCTGTGCTCTGGATACCCAGTGGGCCCAGTATTGGCTCAAAAGGTTGCCATGTAAATAGCATTTCCAGATGACTTATCACAATTAGTAGAAAGGGTTGTATGGATACGCAATGGTCCCTCAGCTTTTGCCATCTTGAGTAGACCAATTATATAGTATGGTTGTGGCTCTCAGCTGCAGTGGAAGTAAGGTAGCAATGCATTATGAGATTGCAGTTCCACAGCAGTTAAAGAGCCCCAGGTAAGCCTATTGCAAAACAAAATGCAAATGTACATTTTACTATCTTAAGTGGCAATGACTGAATGGGCAGTAGATCTGAGATGTTTGTGAAATAGTGCTCAGTCTATCTATGGCCCCTGTCACTGTCGCTTTGCAAAGTTATTTTGCAACTGTGACAATTATTTCAAACAGTATTATTTGTGTTGTTAAGGTGGTAATTTAAGGAGGCCCCGGCTGTACAGTGTGCTTTACAATGCCTTGGACATTGTACAGCTGGCGCCTCCTTAAATTACCACCTTAATAGCACGAATAATAGTGTCGTCCTTCATGTAGCCTGCCGGGATCTTTATTGCTCAGAATTCTTTGAAGTCTCTTTTTCAAGCAGTCTGTATGAGCAGTCTGTCGGGAATGACAGCTTCGGTCTCAGGGTATGTCTTGGCGTTTAGATAGTCGCAATAACGTACCCAACCCATCACCGCACCTTCAAACTCTGATCCCAAATCAACTTAGGGCAAATGGAGCAGACAGTTATGTTGCTAAATACAGATTGCTTTTTTGGTTTTGTTAAATGTTCACTATTGTTAAAAAGATGACTGGGACACAACAATAGTATTATTGCTCTGTGGGTTTGGAGATAGAAAAAAAAGAGGCCACAGAAAATGTGTTCTCTTATCTGAAACTAGGCATATTGTATATTTTGCAGCTATATCAATTTGTATCTCTATGAGAATCTGTTCCAAGAAAACAGAGCCAGACATTTGTATTGGAATATATTGTATTGTATTGCATTTATTTCATTTTATTTACTAACGTATTCTTTTAATTATGGGGCTCATTTAAAGTTGTAAAAAGCACAGTTGTTAATGTATCAAGATACACTTTAAGCGTATTTCATGCGGTGTCGACAACATATTGGAGAACTATTCAACTTTATCAACTTGATGATGATGAATGGCTTTTTTTTAGTTTTCACAGTTTGAGTGTTTTTATTAAATAGTATTTTTTGCTGGTTCTCTACAGGTACTAGCAGCATGTGGATGCTAATTGTACTTCTGCAAGTGCCAACATGCTCTGGCAGCCAGACCGATTCATTTGGGGAATTCAACCTAGTGGGCTTAACTCAAGTCAATTCAGCTCCGTGCTTAAAAGGCTATGGCTGACATTATGACCACACACTGCGGGTTTCTCTGTTATAGTGTCATCAGACCAGCCTTTCATATCTTAGAGCTGGCCGCTGCTTTTTCATGGGACATCACCTTGTTATATAGCAGCACTTTGGGGGGGCAGGGCTTTCTGAGGTTTATTTATTTTTAAATAAAATTTTATCAGTGTTGATGGTCATCACATTCTGCACGGACATTTGCTCCTGGGTTAGAGCATTCACAACAGATCTGCCCCCTGAGAAGCATATCTGCGGCTGTCTCCACCTCTTGGTATTGTGCAGGTACATAAATATGCCTGTACTTGGTGTAAGTTAACAATCTCCTCCCCTGTTCCTCCTCTCCGCAAGTCAGGGACACGTAAATAGTGTAATAAGGATGCATATGGACACAAGTACTTTCATGTGTAATTCCAGGTAGCATATTTTATGCTTAAAAATGTCTGTTGCACTCTACTTATAAATGAGCCCCAATATGTGGGCAGCACGGTGGCTCAGTGGTTAGCACTCCTGCCTCACAGCGCAATGTCATGAGTTCAATTCCCATCCATGACCTTATCTGTGTGGAGTTTGTATGTTCTCCCTGTGTCTGCGTGGGTTTCCTCCAGGTGCTCCGGTTTCCTCCCACACACCAAAAACATACTAAGAGGTTAATTGGCTGCTGTCAAAATTGACCCTAGTCTGTCTCTCTCTGTCTGTATGTATGTGTGTGTACATTAGGGAATTTAGACTGTAAGCATCAATGGAGCAGGGACTGATGTGAATGAGTTCTCTGTACAGCGCTGCAAAATCAGTGGCGCTATATAAATAAATGGTGATGATGATGATGATGATGATGATGATGTTTTATTTTAATTGTCATTCGATCAGAGTTGCTTTTCTGCCAGTGCCACTTCTTGTAAATGTCACTGTGATTCTAGGTTATAAGCCCTGTTCTTTTTGTTGTAGACCCATCCCTTTTTGCTCTGAGAAACAAGGGCTGCAATAATAGACAAATATGACAGAATTAACTTAATTTCAGCAAATGATACCATTGTCCAGCTAGTTTTTAATTTTCCCCCATTGTGTTGGTAACACTTAGGACCGGCTGGAGATCCATTGATGCCGATAAGACCCTTATTCCAGTTCTGCCCACACCTATTCTACTCTCTTTAAATTCACAGCATCCCTTTGTCTAGCCCAACCACTACAAATCTACTCATTTTGATGTGTACATTAGCTAATGGAGCAAGTGCATTTGTTAAATCTTTGAGGATTTACATAGCAGAATCTCTTGTAAGAGAATCCAGTGCCAAGCGATGTTTCATTGGCTAACATTCAAAACCCTACAAAGATTATACCATAAGAAAATGATTTGTTGTCTGGGTGTCAGTGATTATGCTTCTTCATATATATTGTACCTTTGCCAGGTGTTAATTCAGTAGATTATGTAGTGCCTGTACCGCCTGGTAAATTTCCCAGTTAGGCTAGTCTTACCTCTTCTCAATCGCAGTGGGTCAGCCTGTGTTGTATTCTTTCTTCGGATTTTGGCAAAAGATAAGACAGGTTGACCCAGGAAAGCACTGCCTGACTCACGATAAATAACTGGTGGTGACTCACACACCACCAGAAAAAAAGGTAAAAGCCACTTGGCACATTTACTAATGGCCCTGGGAGAAAGGCATGCAATCCAGAAAATTGTGAGTCTTTTGGACACTATGGCAGAGTAGGCAAATATGGGTAAACTACAGACCAGTATCTCAATAAATAAGGAGTAAGGGTAAAGGACCCTGTCCTTGACAAATATAAAGTTGCTGAGATAACTGTGGCCATGAAATATAAATAACATGTAATAAAACAATGGTACAAATTCAGTGCAAAAGAGTAACAACAATAGCATCATAAAAATTACATTCAATAATGGCATTTAATGATGACATTTAATAGTACCATGCAGTAGGAAAATTAGGAACAACATTGATGAGATTAAAACATCAGCAATGGCCATACTCTTAGTGGCATAATGCTAGGTACATACTACAGTGTTTTCAGCCGATTATCGGGTTAATTTTGGATGATAAATGACTGATTTGCCCGATATCATAGTAGTGTGTACCCGGGAGTGATGAATCAATTATCGTTCCAAAGCACATGAAATCGTTGACTAAGATTTTCAAACTTACTTAAAAATCTCGTTCAGTAATGGAACAATGTTGTTCCAGTTCTGCATTGAGTATGCACTCATGATCAGGATCTCCATAGAGTTTACAGAGTCATGATCTTTTCAGCCAATGGCTATGACAGATGAAGAGCACAAAGCTGAATGTAAATCTTGTATATTGTGTATAATGTGTACACATGAATCAGCATGCTCCCCTTCCCTTCTGTCTCGTGTCTCCTGCTGTCTCTCGGCCATCTCATCTTAGATGTCCAACGCTTCCTTAAATTCAATATTTCCAACACTGAACTTATCGTCTTCCCCCCCTTTCAGGACTACCCCCCCCACTCTCTATTTCTGTTAATAACACTACCCTCCTCTCTGTCCCTCAAGTCCGATGCCTTGGGGGTCATCCTTGATTCCTCTCTCTCCTTCAAACCTCATATTCTGTCCCTCTCAAAATCCTGCTACTTCTACCTTCGGAATATATCCAAGATACGGCTCTTTCTTACCACGGAAGCCACGAAAACACTTGTTCATTCGCTTGTAATCTCTCGCCTTGATTACTGTAACCTCCTTCTCTCTGGCCTACCTGATTCTCACCTTGACCCTCTTAAGTCTATCCTCAATGCTGCTGCCCGCCTCATTTTTCTCTCCGCTCTATCTCTGTTATCACCCTCCAACAGTCACTACATTGGCTCCCCAAGGCCTACAGAATTACATTTAAACTCCTCACCTTCACCTTTTTTTTTTTTTTTTTTTTTTAATAACTCAAATTTTTATTCAACCAACCTGGGTGACAGCCAGCATACAAATAAATAACAGAGACTTAATACAAGAAAAAAAAAGAAAGGCAATCACTGTCACAGTACATATTAGTAATTGCTGTTCCTAGCAACATGTGGCACAAAACTGAAAACCGTAATGACACAAACAATATCCTTATTATTATAAAGGGAAGTGGGTGGGCGGGAGGAAGGGGGGGGTCATCTGTGCTGGTAAGAAAAAAAAAACAGGTCGGTGCCTCAGACCTCAGGAGAAATAACTTTATCTAAGGGACTATTATAAACAGAAGTATCTGGTACGAACAAGTCAGCCTACAGGAGTGGAGGTATTTGGGACATCAGTGGTGTAGCCAAGGGGCCCAGATTTGATAAAACTTATCGTCTTTATCCCGGAGGTGGAGGGTGATTTTTTCCATGCTAACAATGAACCAGACATATGACTTTAGAGAAGAGACACGGGGAGGTGCTGCACTTTTCCAGGATTTGGCTATCAGGCACCTAGCGGCCGCCAAGACGTGCGAAGCCAATATTGCAGAGGGGACATCAGCATCTTGTATAGGGTAGCAAAGGAGGAAGGACCAAGGATCCTTCTGGATAGGGAATTGAAGAAGGGAGGAAAGGAGATAAGCTACTCTATCCCAGAAGGAGGAGATGACAGGGCAAGACCACTAGATGTGAAAGAAGGTACCTCTATGTCCGCATTCCCGCCAACATGCCGGGGAGGTAGTTGGATACATTTTAACTAGTCTGTCAGGCGTGAGATACCATCTGTAGAGAATCTTACCCTCACCTTTTAAAGCTCTTAATCAATCCTCCGCTTCCTACATCTCCAATCTCATCTCTACCTACACTCCTAGCCGCCCTCTCCGCTCTGCCTCTGACCGCCGCCTCACTACTTCACTGATCACCTCATCCCACTCCGGTCTTCAGGACTTTGCCCAGGCTACTCCCCAGTTGTGGAAAGATCTTCCACGTTACATCAGGTTAGCATCTACTCTCAAAGGCTTCAAGCGTGCCCTTAAGACTCATTTCTTTATTCAAGTCTATCAGTCCTCCTCCTAACTCCCTTATCCCAGCTCTTTCCCCCAGTTAGTACCACCCTATTTGTGTCTCCCCCTTTCCTTTAGGATGTAAGCTCTCAGGAGCAGGGCCACCTTTCCTTGTGTACTCTTTCTACTATTCCATGACCCTCTGTACCTCTTGGCCTGCTTCCCTAGCACTGTTTTCTTAAGCTTCGGCCGACTTCTCGCTGATTTCTACCATCACTTCCACTCGTTGACCCAGAAATAATTTGATTTGCATTAAAATGTTACCTGTGTGTGTGTGTTACCTGTGTGTGTGTATATATTTATATATTTTTATGTTGTGTCATGGGTCACTGTTTTCTGTTCATGTCTTGTACGGCGATGTGGACCCTTTGTGGCGCCTTATAAATTAAAGATAATAATAATAATAATAACATGCTGATCAGGATTTTTTTGGTCAGTCGTTGGTAAAATCGTTATAGATAACACATCGGGAGAAATTTTTTGTAGTGAGTACCTAGTCTTAATCAGTAGGAACAATAATAACCAATTACAGCTCTTAACAATGAGGCTGATAGCTATAACGTGATAAATGTCTCGCCCCTTGCCTTACCACCCACTAATGGGCGTGGTCTTAATGTGGGCAGTATTCACATGCAGACTTACAGACACACACCCTGAGCTGGCTAAAAGTCCCTTTCAGAAGACATGGATGATGTGGAACTTTAGAAACAGAAGAGTTAAACTCTGGGCATATACACATTCTCTCATTTAGAAAAGAATGAGGTAGCAGCATATAGTATTGGAAGTCTTTACAACTATGATGATGAGAACAATAATGAGATCTCTTATATTGAGAACAAAGAAGACAATTATGCAGGGTTTAGTCCCCGCAACTATCATACTTGTATGAAGAAGACAAAGATGTGGGTAACAACGTCTTGAACACAAATAAGCACAGATATGTGCAAAAGATGATGGGAGGAGTAGGAGCAGGAGCAGTGTCAGACAGTTTAAGGCCAGATCTCTAGGTCAGGTGAGTTGCGGTACTGATTATTAGCCCCAAGTATGCAGTGTGGTATTCACACTTGCTGTGAACATTGACCAGTTCTGGAAACCTGTTGGGCTCATGAAATAGGAATCAAAGTCCTAGATGGATCTTCTGTGACTCTAATCACTAGGATGCAATGTAGAAGTAGTAGTAACAGCTGGCAACTGGAATGGATCAAGATATTCTGCACCTCCAGACTAAACTTGGACTACCTCTGGGCTGGAATTGTACTTCCTCTATACTAAACCCGACCTTCCTCTATGTCCGCTTATTTTCTGGCAATGGCAGACTCCACTTTGGGATAGGAAGCTTAATTTGAGAGTGTAGTTAGCTGACAGTTCTTTCTATTAGATTGGCAGCTCTTTCAACAAATGTGGCAGCTCATTTTGTCTAATTTGCAGCTCTCTAATGGGTTTGTCACCCTTCTAATTGCATCTAGTGTCACTGCAATGGTGCTGTCCTCTCAGTGTTTGATTTACCCAGCAGCATCATTCTTCATAGTACTCATTCTCCCAGCAATTCTTGTGTACCCTGGCAGGTTCAGTGGACTTAGCTGCGCTTCTGTCCTCTCTCCTTTGGCACCTCTTGGTGAGGTTGCAATCCTGGTGATGGCTGCGCCTCTCTGGTCACACATATGCTTTATCCTCTCCTATGGTGTAAATCTCTTCCCAACTAGTGGGCTCTGATGTCACTTCCTCCTCTTCTGCTCCCGACAAAGCATTGGACTGCTCCCTACCAGCGGCACGAGGCTTCTTGTACAGGTGAGCTTCTTATACAGGTGTCATATGCCGGGTCCTCGGTATCGCTAGACCGAGACCCGGCTCACTCACCTGTCCGCTGGCCCCGCCCGTCCCCGCTGACGGCCGTCATCTTGGATGCGGGTCTGCGCATTTCTCTATGAAAACTTCCCTACCTCTCATTGGCTGCTAGGCTGCCCCTTTCCTATTTAAAGCAGCCTCCTCCTCCCCCAGAGCCTGTTCTTATGTTCACTCTGTGAAGATTGTTCGTGGACGCTACTCCTTACTACCAGTACCTGCTATCTGCAGACCATGGCAGCTCCATGCTGTTTACCTGCTATCCGCAGACCATCGCAGCTCCATGCTGTTTACCTGCTTTCCGCAGACCATCGCAGCTCCATGCTGTTTACCTGCTATTTGCAGACCATCGCAGCTCCACGCTGTTCACCTACTATCAACAGATCATCGCTGCTCCACGCAACTTACACACTGTTCGCAGACCATCCTTTTTGCTATCCCAGCGGTAATACCTGGATCATCACCCGCATCCTTGCGGCATCTCTGCAGTCTGCTAACCTTCACCTCTTCTTCGAGATATACCTGCTATCCGCAGATCTTCAAGTCCGCTTTTCCAGCGGTAATACCTGCAATCCGCTGTACTCCGTGGGCCTCGTTCCACTCCCAGAGTGCCGCGACCTGCGTAGTGGCAGCTGCGAAGTCCATACCACCTTGCGGGAGTTCTTGGGGAAGACCTGCCGCCGCATTAGACTCCGCGCCTCCGGTGAGTGTTAGTAATTGGCCTGACCCAGGTGAGCACTGGGTCCAGGGGTTACATTGTAATAAATTGGAAGCCCATCGACTATACACAGGGGAGGCAGCTATTTTGTGACATATGAAGCATGTTATGCTTCAATGTTGTTACTAGTTCCTATACAGATGCTGGGCTGTACTTTCACAAAATTCTCCGAATGGCTGCTTCCAATGTGTATAGGTGATGATCCAATTTATTATATTGCGACCTATATTTATAAACAAAAAGTGGCAGTTATAGGCACATCTGGTATTTCATTTTATGTACATCTAAATATTCATTTTAATGGATTTACTATAAAAACAAACATCGTCAGCTTTTAATAAATTATAAGTCTTCAAAACCGAAAACGGCTTAAAAATACATGTTTTTGTGAGATCTAATAATTCTGTGTGAGCACTGACTGAAAGTGAATCATCTAAATATTATACCGAATAGTGAGTAATGACCGTAAAGAATTAAATGGATTTCCTTGAGAGTTCATTTATTTGAGGAATATACAAAGCACGAAACAAGAAGGCCTAAAATTCCCTTGATATATGAGAATGTACTGTAAACGTAATGTGGAATTTTGCAGGCAATCCATAACTGCAAGACTGATGTTAGTGTGTAGGGGTTTAGAGCTGTGACTTTTATCATCTGCTGGAACTGATGTCATATTAAAGAAGGAAGTATATCAATTCCTAATGCATACCAAATATGTGTATGAAATAAAGCATGTCTGTGGGAATGGAAGTCTTTTGGTAAATAGGTTGACGTGAGATATATAGAAACAGAAGAAAATTCAACTGGTTTAAAAACCACCGCAGTAAGAGTCATTTACAAATCCATGGCACACTGTAAATGTCTTGTTTTTCATACTTGCCTACTTTGGGCAACTTCTTTCCGGGAGAGGGGCGTGACTGGAGGGAGGGAGGGGGCGGGGCACCGCCAAACGCGTCATTTTGGCCCCACCCCCACGGCGAAAATGACGTTTTGTCGTGTCATTTTGAGATGGCAGTAGCGGGATGCGGGAGATTTGCCTGCTCTCCCGGAGTCCGTGAGACTGACCCGAATTTCGGGATTCTCCCGAAGGAGAGTTGGCAAGGATGCTGTTTTTGCCTTTCTGACGTCGGGAGAGTCCACTTACAAACCATGGGACTATTTAAGAAAGGGGGAAAAAAAACAGGTTTATTTGCTTGCCAGATAAAAATTTCGTCTAACACCTTCAATAAAGACAGCTGTGATACTAATACCGCAGTAGTCCTTCTATTGCTATTGCCATCTCAGGATGGCGATAGTATGGTTGATTAATAAGAAAAAAAGCTTTATTTGTTTAAATGGGCAAATGCAACCCTACTGGCTAGTGCCAGCCAATAACAACCGTAAGCTGGGTATAAGTCAGCTGCCCCGGCAAAATGAAATAGTGAATTCTGGTGATACAAGATTTTTTACCTCTGCAATAAGCATCAATATAAAATCGTTGTTATCGCTGCACATTAGTAAATAGGTCTCCTTGTGCTTATTTTTATGTAGCTGGACTAGGTGTACAGTGATATGCGGAGCATTTGGCATAGGACTTTGGGCAGATCTGGGAAGATCGTATATGTTACAGAGTGCTGCATGTTAAGTGTAATTATGTGGTTTACTCTGTGCACAAATGAGATTTGGTTTTGCAGAATGAGTTGTGTAAATGAGTTGCAGGGATAGAGGCTGCAGCTATATGAAGGTGTTACAGATTTTATGTGGCGCCACAGGACTTTTAAGCCATGCAAAATAACCAGAAACGTATGTTCCATTGGAGGGGGTTAAAGCAGTACCTCATGAAGTTTTAGATGTCTAGATGCCAATGTGGGCATGAACATATATAAGCACAGTCCTTTTAAAGTAGACGCATTTACACATATATAGATGCGCTGTGCTGTGTAAAGCTGGGTACACACTACACGGATTTCGTCCAATAATTGGCTCAACCAGCCGACATATGACCGCTCGTTCAAAAGTCGGTACAGTGTGTGTAGTGACACGATGGTCGAAAGTCTGCCCAAATGGACGATTGTCGCCTCATTTGGTTGATCGTACCGTTAAATATTTTCATTCCAATCTCGTTTACCTTGTGTAGTGTGTATAAACTTCCGACCAATCCACAACAGTGAGTACGAAATTACAGTATTTGCTCACAACAACATGGCTGTAAAAAGTTGCTAACGGGACAGCTGCTCTTACCTTTATCGTCTAAAGCAAGGCTAGTGTGTATGCAGTCCATGGACCGAGCGATCGGACCCTCAATCAGATGTAAAATCGCTCGGCATAAAAAGTTGGTGAAAAATTCTGTAGTGTGTATCCAGCTTTAGACCCGTTCTTTGTAAATGATCCCTTCTAAATATCTGCCAGTATCAATCAAGTATTTAGCATTAAGATTTGAAAAGTTAAAGGGGTCGTCAAAGGACATTGAAAGTGGCTAAGTGATTACAGTATCGTCATCACCATATATTTATATAGCGCCACTAATTCCGCAGCGCTGTACAGAGAACTCATTCACATCAGTCCCTGCCCCATTGGGGTGTACAGTCTAAATTTCCTAACACACACACACAGACAGAGAGAGAGACACACAGACTAGGGTCAATTTGTTAGCAGCCAATTAACCTACCAGTATGTTTTTTGGAGTGTGGGAGGAAACCGGAGCACCTGGAGGAAACCCACGCAAACACGGGGAGAACATACAAACTCCTCACAGATAAGGCCATGGTCGGGAATTAAACTCATGACGCCAGTGCTGCAAGGCAGATGTGCTAACCACTAGGCCACCGTGCTGCACAGTATGTGGTAAAAGAAGTAAAGTAATGATGTATTATATTGTTCACACAGAATATCACAGCATTCCATTGTGGACATTTTATACAGAGCTCCTGTACAAGCTCATTTATGTATAATTGTGAATGAACATAATTAAATATTCAAGAACCATATAAAATGTACAAAACACTTAGTACACTCTACAGCTATATAAAGGCAGTGGTATGTGTTTAATTGTGCTTACAGTGGCTGCAAAAGTTAGTTTTTGTCAATACGTTTGTGCAATACATAGTGTTAAAAAAGTCTGTCTCTCCAAAACCTGAAACGCAAAGACCTACTTTAATTTCTATGTTACCTCTGGTTTGCCATAGCCATTGTAAAAGTCACATTTATAACAGAGAATTACAATGTATTTCTGTGTTAACCATGGTAAGACAGAACATTTGGATCTTGAAAGAATGACAGCTCTGTAAATAGAGGTAAACCACCACCCTTCATAAATCAGTCCATATGACAGGTATGTTTTTTGTTCCAAGGCCGGGATCGAGGAGAAAACATTCTCTGATGACTTTGTATTGAAAGTAAGATGAGCTTGGCCTCAGTTTATACATAGGCACCTTGAGTGGGGTTTGTCTCCACATGGAGAACACGTTAAACTTTCATTGTGTTTTCTTATAACTCTCATGGGTGAACACTCCTATTTGTAAGTCACATTTTTAAAGCCTCTCCCAAAAGAAGCATTCAGTGTCCTCTGTGTTATGTTTTCCCAAAAAATAAGTGGAAGAAAATTTTGATCCAGAATTATTTCTCTGTGTTAAGGAAAAACAGTAGATTAGTGAGTACTGTTTATCTTAAAGGCAAAAAAACATAATGTTCATCCTTCAAACATTCAAGAGTTCCCTAAAAACAAACCTTATTAGGTAAGGTTTTCAATTTTCCTAAGCATCGTCCTAGCCCAAGAACATAACCATCCATCTACACAGTTCACTCAATCCTTACATGTATGGACATATTTATAAAAAGCCTTATTGTCATTGAAATTTTATTTTATTTAATAGGGTTAGGCTGGGAACACACTACAGGGTTTTCAGCCAATTATCGGACCAATCACCAATCTTTTTCAGCCAAAGGTTATGACAGTTGCAGAGCTCAGATCTGAGGGTAAATCTTTTAAACTATGTATAGTGTGTACGCATGAACGGCATGCTGATCAGGACTTCTTTTTTCAGTAGTTAGTAAAATCGTTCTAGATAACACATTGATCGAAAAATTCCATAGTGTGTACCTAGCTTTATTCCCTCTTTACCCAATACACAAATGGGATTACTGCCGGCAATAACCCAGCCGGCGGTACGTTTCACAGGCTTTTGCCGGCAAAGGATTTCCCATGCCTTTGCATAGGGAAACATATTTAACTTGCACCTCTGCAATACAAGTTCTGTTTTCTCTATATCAAGTAGGTGATACCAGACCCAAAGCATTAACAAAAATGCTTCATAGTTGAAATAAAGCATTGTTAATGCTGAACTGTTTTTTAAAAAAAATTGTAAGATAAATGTGGTATCTTTTTTTTTTATTATTACAGTACCTGTGAATGTGCTTTCCAACTCACTCATTCGCATATTCTCGGAGAGTAGCCTGGCAGAACGGTGATTTATATCCTGCTGCCTTGGCCAGTTTCTCCATTAGAGCTGTGTATCACTCAGCTGTCCTATCAATATTTTTTTTTTTTACAGTACAGCGACAAGTAACTAATGCCAGGATAAATCAGACTTATGGCCGCAATCTGGGACATTTGACGAATGTTCACCTTATTCTCTTTCTATACTCAAACAACCGGGCTCTAGCAACATGTGGCACGTATCCTTATGTATCAAACTCTTATTTTCCTATACATTGTGGGGGGAATTCAATTCCCCCCGAATTAGCGCGGCGTTATTACGGTAATTTTAACCCGGATGAGCTGCCAGCAGAAAGCCAGTGTTGAATCTACCCTAATAGCGGTAATTAAGTGCATTATTACCGTAATAACGGTAATAATGCACAGGCCGCGTTATTTTTACCAGTAACACGGCCAATTGAATTTCCCCCTATAAGTCTTACCTCCAGGTCTGTTTGTTTATACACTGTCATGTTTCATTTCTGTGTTTGTTCCCAATTGTAAAGTGATGGAGATCGAGCTGGCGCTATTTAAATAAATGTGAGCTACCTACTGTCCCAAACTCATTGTCCACTGACAAACAACCATGGGGCTAAATAAGCAAAGTGCCGGCTTAGAAACTATTACCATTGTAGTACTGACATGATGCATACCTCCAAATATGACACTGTTTTTTTATTTAATTTACATGGTCTGAATTAAATAATTGATTAAAACTTCTTCACATAACTTAATTAATTAACCATAGATTACTGCTAAAATGGGCCATGTACAATAGGAAGTTATGGATCATAGAGGAAAGATATGTGCTTAAAAATGCCAAAAAGATTGCCAGTTGTCCATTACTTGTATTCAGTGAAATAATTGCACTAACATTAGAGTGGGGATGTCAGCAATAGATGGGCATAAAGGTAAAAAAATGGAGCTTTTGTGGAATAGATGACCAGAATATGTGTAGTTTTTTTTGGACTATTATTGCAACTTACTGCCCTCACCACTTTCTAGCATATTCACAGAGTGTGTAATTAAAGCTACAAGTACAATTTCCTTTTAAAAGAGAAGTTGAATCAGTGCTCCGAAGGTGTCAGCAGCTCTGAAATGTTTAATTCTCCTGCAACTACAAAATGATACATTACAAAGACGTCGGCTGGTAGTGGTGGCAGGTCCTTTCAGTTGTTGTGGGGCAGGCTACAATGAAATATTTTGTATTGGTGAACATCTCCTTTAAACAAGGTGTGCTAGTCTGCAGTTTTTGAGTTGCATCATATTAATTTCCATTATACTGCTGGCTCCTGTAAAGTTATCACATAACAGCCTCAAATAAATTTGTTAGCTGCATCCATTTGGTCTTTTTTATTACATTGTATAAGGAAAGTGAGTGAGCAGCAGAATTGCTAATTGGAAAAGATTTAACTCTAGAGCTCACTCCATCACTGTGTTAAACAAGGCCAAGAAGATGACACCGTCGCTTAATGCTACTATATTGCTAATGTAAACTTCATCTTTTTAATGAAAGGCAGTGTGTCAATAAAAGCGGAGCATAGTTTCACAATGTGTATTTTTAATGCACAGCTGTGAATTAAAACAGCCATCCAAAAACAGCTGAGTTGTAAAACTAAAGCTATATAATGCTTTATGCACCCTGATTAAAACGGCGCTTTCCCTCTTGGTAAACCGTCCAACCCCATCGTATTTGCTTGTGTTGTAAATTGATAATGGCCTTCTTGACCTGGAACATTCGTGGATCTTACACTTGTTGGCCTGTGCTCAAATATTACAAATTCCTCTGTCCGCTCACTCCTCCAGAACCTTTCATTTCATACCTCGCCCTCAGCAATGAGTTCCTTCCTTCTATTCCAGGGGTGTCCAACCTTTTAGCTTCCCTGGGCCACATTGGAAGACGACGAGTTGGTTTGGGCCGCACATAAAATACACTAACACTAACGATAGCTGATCATCGAAAAAACCATAGAAAACATAGGTAACATATTAAACTTACTTGGAAATGAAGTTAGTAAGAGTTAGGAAACCTATTGCAGAATCATGATTAAAGCAGTAGTCCCATTACCAGCTACAATTTAACTTACCTGCATCTGCCCCTTAGTGGGGTTCGGGGAATTAAATGCCAAAACTTTTTTTTCTTCTCTTTCTGCACCCATGAATCATTTTTTTTATTGACCAGTTTGAAATGGTCACCAATATAGGTAGCATCAGGAGGACTAATAGAAATCTACAGAGATTTAAAGATAGGGTGGCGGGAAAAATTACTCGTGGAGCAGCCCCCGATGAGGGTAACAGTGGGTGATATTTTCACGCTACTCAGCACTGCACATTTAAAATGGTTTAAAATATTAAAAATACAATTATCTCTTAATATTTATATTAGATACATACAGAGAACACAGCTAGTTCATAATTGCATGGTGCAGAAAGTCCAAATTCAGAGTAACAACAATAAGATACTGGATAATCTTTCACTGCTGCTGATAGTTCGCGCGGGTGACTCCTCTGTGCTGCGCTACGTAATGGATGTCGGGAGTGATGACATCACCCCCGACAATCACTGCGAGCGCCACACGGAGGAGGAGACCAGGGAGGGAGCCGGAGCGCCAGCTGATGTGACCGCAAGGTAAGTATTTTTTTTTTTTTTTTTGCAGGATTTTTATTTCAGCGCTGCCCCCTTGCCACAACCAAGACTCCTGCTGGGCCACATTTACAGGCATGCTGGGTCGCATGCGGGCCGCGGGTTGGACAACCATGTTCTATTCAATGTACAGAGGATCACTATTTGTGTAATAAATGAGTATCATAATCACCTCTTATTTCTGCCATTAGCATCCATTTGTAATATCAATTTGTTTTTCAAGTTTGTTTTGGTTCTTAAATTGGTCTAATGTTTTCTAAGGCTACACTAGCATTTTCTAGTGGCAACTTTTAGACTGTGTTGCTGATCCCATAGGGATCCTTTAGTTATAGATTATGCTCAACTAAAAATCACTAGTGTAGCCCTAACCTTAAGGCAATGCAACACACACACTTGGAAGCTTTTTTTCCAAGGGTCCTGTTTCTCTGTGCAATTGCTTATGTGACGCATGCCTGGTGATATTACTAAATCCATAGGCAGCTACTTCCCAGGGCTTATTGTTGTACCCCAGCAAAATAGGTTGTTCAGAGGTTTTTGGGGACTCTTTCTCATTGTATTGGTTATATTAGTTCTCAACTCCAATCCTCAAGTACCACTAACTGGTCATGTTTTCCGGATTTTGGTCTGTGGAAATAGGTGGGATAATTACTGACCTAGCCAAATAGATTAATTCATTGCTAAAGAAATCCTGAAAACATGACCTGTTGTTGGTACTTGAGCATTGGAGTTGAGAACCCCTGGTTTAATGGAAATACTTAGAGAAGAATCTATAATAAAATGCTTACTATAGGACTTTACCTATTTTCTACTACGGTGTTATCAAATGTTCTTGCAGAGGCAAAGAAAATGTATGAGATTAGATTGCCTTTAAGTTGACATCCTGTCACAGCAATGGAACAGCTAGTGTGACCTCTGCAGTGATCGCTATTACATGTGGCAGCATGCACCGATCATGTAACCATTGTGATAAGCCTTTGTGTAAACATTTTAACTGTTTCAATACACAGTTAAGAGCCAATTTCACTTTTAAAAAAATGTTTTTTTATACGTTATCTGACACCATCATCACCTGAATGGTGGGGGGCCCTCCCTGGGGACACTGTCCTCTGTGTTGGTTGGGATCCTCCACACAGAACAATCATTTGCAGGACCGGTCACAGCAAAGCGTGATATCTCCATCATGCTTGTTATACTGCCGCTTTAACCCATCATCACCTTTTATTTATATAGCGCCGCCACAAAACGTAATTATGTTTCACGCTTGGCAAATCAGATTCTCTTTGTGATGGCTGGTTTCATCAGGGGTCACCTCCGTTACACATGAGGGTGTTCCCAATGATTCAGGCACATTTTAAAAAACAGATTGCAGAAGTGAGATTAGCCTTTAAAAACCACTAGTCAATGACAGTTATACATACTCATTGAAATCTTGAGTGGAAATTATCGTAAAGCAGTTTTAGGAGGTTTAAGTTCTAGGAAAATTGTGGTTAGCAAAATCCAGGCATGGGTGAGACACTATGTCACATTGCCTGATAACAGATATGCAGTTAGCGTTTGAAGATTTACATAGTAACTACAGAATGTATCATCTAATTAACTGATCAGTTTATAAATATAATTAGGGAATAGCCTAGTGTTTAGGAATTTAACAAGAACTGGTTTCAGAATGAGTGATAATATCACAGAAGTTAATAGAGACTTGTCATATGGAAGCTAATTACTAGTCATATAAAACTGCTAATATGTGTTTGTAAATTAATTCATAGTATTAACTTGGTGTGGCTCAGATGAACCCTGTATCCAGCCATGGGTTAAAACTGAGTAGGGAAAGACTAAATAACTTTATCTCTTTGATTTGGTTTATAAACTCTTCTGCTCTATCCATGAGGTATTTATGGATAGAGAGTTCCAGACAGCGCGTAATTACAGATGACTACCCAATACCAATTTATGGCACACGTTGTAAAAGCTACAGCCCTTGAAATTTCTCTGTAAGGGTATATCAATATCAATAATATCCCAAAACAGACCCCTCACATTCTTGGTGATGTGTGATATCTCAGGACATCTCAAACGGGTGACTGAGCAACTGGGAAAAGCTTGAATGAATGGGAATACGGACACAGGAAAATGTCATTTTCTCAAATATACTTACAGGGGTCATGTTTGGTATGTAAATTAAGGAAAACTTATGATCTGTTTTGTGGAAGTTATTTTTGTAGGACATTCTTGTAAGAAGTTAGACCAGTATAAATAAACATGGACTTGAAAAGTGCTTGAAACCTGATACATCTGATCGCTGCTGGAGAAATTGCTCCATGGAAGGGACATTCATTCACATTTGGTGGAATTGTCCAAAGCTGGCTAACTTCTGGTTGAATATGAAAAATTTGATAATTGTAATACTTCAGGTGTCGATCCCTAAAGAGCCTAAATTTTTCCTCCTTCCGCTAGGGATTCCTCGGGCTACACGCCATCAAAATAAACTAATTCGTCACATCTTAACAGCGGCCACATGCCAATTGGCTGCCGATTGGAAGCTACAAAATCCTCCCTCTACCCAGTCTATCATTAATCGAGTATGGCACATACAACGTATGGAATTTATAACCAGCATTCTCAATAATTCCTCCAAATCCTTTAATAAAACCTGGTCTCCATGGTTATCCTTTTTCAACTTTTGCTCTCCCTTCTAGAAGATACCAAGCTACTCGTCTCCTCTGTCTAAACTTTTAATATTTGTGGTCTTTCCGGTCACTTTCCTTCCTCCACCTTTTTTCTTTTACCGCCTTCTTCCGTCTTACGGCCCTAGCCACGCCGTCTCTCTCCTCCCTACCTCTCCCTACCCTTTTCCTTACTTCTTATTCAAAATTCGGAGTCACATGATACTAACATATTGTTGTTATTACCCTTTTTTTGCTTTTGTTGGAAGCACGATTTATCTGACGTTGCTAATAAGTTTTATAACACTGTTATTTTTGACCCTTGTGGTCTATCTGTTTGTATTACTTTGACTCTCCAAAATAAACTTTTCAAAAAAAGAAAAGTGCTTGAAAAGAGGTCAGAAAAAACTAATTTGCATTTACACAGACTTTCTAGGTCTGGCATCACAGTAATTGGGCTGTGGGTAACTGCAATATGTTTAAAATGTCCTGTAATCTAAAGATTTGTTCACTTTTGGAAGTCAATTTCATATTGAGAAGTGTCCCATTTTTACCCAGCAAGTAGAAATCTTGTTAATTCGTGCGCTTGCCATTTTCTGTAGTTTATTCCTTTTTAATTTACTGGAAACTATTGAATTATATATTTGTATGACATTTTGTTAATCGTTTTCATCTTAAGCATTATGGATTTATTTTCCATGTTAAAATATACTTAATAAGTTCAGGTCTTTGTGTTCTTATGAATTCACGTGTCAGACTTAGCTTGGTTTTAGAATGCTACCTGCTTGAAACAGAGGAGATCATTTGGTTTATGATAACTCTGGGTCAAGGTAGATCATTTGGTTTATGATAGCTCTGATGAAAGTAAATTGTGAGATATTAGTTTAAACGGAGAACTGAAGGCGTTCTGAGGAAGTGTCAGCTCTTCACATAAAATCTTGGTGGTGGCATAATTGGTAAGGCAAAGTTAGTATATGGGACAGACAGTTTTAATCATTTGTAAAAAGGCCAGTTGGTTATTTTTTGATTAACCCTTTGTCACACACATGTGCTGAAAAACACAAATAATGCCAAAGTAGTTGTCAGCCAATCTTAACATTGTTGGGGACAATCTATTTTTTTCTTTTTTTTTTAAGTCTTGCAGCTCCACCTTTATTTTTCTAGTGAATTTTCTCCAACAAAGGTCATTTTAACACACATTCTAGATTGGTGACAATTTACCCATACGAATGTATTGTATAAATAAATGCTTGCTACATCTTGTTTTCTGCTTTATTTTGTTTGTTACTATTTATTATATTTATTTGTCGGGTGCCTGCATCATTATCAAAATTTTTTTTTTCCATTTTTGGACATGTCAACTCCAGGCTCCTCCATACCGATGGAAAAAAATCCAGGTGAATGTAGCTAACATTACAGATAAAATCCTCACTCCAGAAATGAGTGAATTAAACCAAAGTAGGATTTATTAATACGGAAAAAAGTGGTCAGGAAATAAATGTGTGATTAAATTTCACTGTAACTCTACAAATTATAATGCAGAGGGTTATTTTTCTCCCCATTATAAATACCTCACGATCTCTTGCTTCAAATGTTGACCCAAAAGCTCTTTTTTTAAAAAAAAGCAATACAAACCAATGTATTGTACTGAATTACAGTGACAGAGCTACATATTACAGATAATACATGGTTATCTGAATGTGGAGTTTTTATTAAGATTTAGCTAGTTTTTAAAATAGGATTGAAGTTGCAGGATAATTACTATTGACCTTGTGCCCTCTTAAAGCTGTATTATCATATTATTATTTCCTAAGTTAGCCTGTTTCGGGGACTGGTCTGTGCAGTTTCTTGGGGCTCTTCTTTTCTCTCACAGACCTGGCAGAAAATAGGGAGTGGGGGGATTGCAGTGGAGTGGTGTGAACGGAATCTGTTGATTGTGGCTTGTGATTGGTCCTCCTGTTCACATACACCTTCTGCAGCCATTTAAAGTTGGTTAACAAAGTGAATAAACTAATCTGCTGGTTGTGTATTAAAACAACTGCAGAGCCCTGGGAATAAGCAGCCCCATGTGATCCAGCTTTAATACACACCTGGCTTTGTTACAAGTCCCTACAACATTTAAGAAGACAATACAATAACTGTACGTAGCTTTGAACACTTTCGAAGAGAGACAACATAGCATTTCCATCACTCCTTATCAAACATTGTTTCTTAAGTTTTCCCTGGAGGAATTTTAAGTGTTTTTTTCCACATAACCACTTTACATTCCTTGAGTTGTTTAGGAGTAGAGCGCCTGTCAAAGGGTGCGTGGGGGAGTATTTCACAGCTAGAACTGCAACTTAACAGATATGTCCTGAGTGACGTCAAAAACATTTTTTCTATATGAAACCCTGGGGAACAACAAAGGGAATATCATTCTTGTGCTAATGAAGATTCAATGCAAGAAGAAAAGTGATAAACGGATTATGGAAAACATGACATTTGACAACATCATGCCTCATAGAAGACCAGAAGCCATTGTCACTGAAATGGGAACAGATATTGTAAAGCAGCAAGAAAATTATATTTATAGGACCTGTGGACACTAAATTTGCATAAGCATTTTCCACGCAAGCCAAAATCTTTTTCAAGTATACTGTTAAAATGTCTACAGTGTAGATCACTGATGGGCAGCCTGAGATACTTCTCTGACCTTCAAAAGGGCCACACACTACCATTAATTTCAAGAATGAAAAAACAGCCCCAGAAAGACCTCGGCACCCCCGCTTATTTTCTCTAGGGGTTACTTAATGTAAATGAACGCACTTGACAGGGTGCTTGGTAAAGATTTTCCTTCAGACATGGCTACATGTTTAAAGAAAGATTGAGAAATGCTGCTCTGCATATTTGTTTCATATCGTTCCACCTCACACAATTAAGCCGCATTGTGAATCTGTTGCTTAACTCATCTCGCACATAATAAAAACTATTTTCCAGTAGTTCTGCGTTTGATTCCTCATTGCTGCCAGCTTTGAAGAACTCCGTAGAACGAGTATGTAAGTGTGCAGCCTGCGGACAGATTCTGAATTTTATTTCACGCTTTGTCAAACAAAAGATTCAATCTTCACTAACGTGCAAAAATAGAAAAAGGATCTAGGCAGTTGCGAAACAAACATAGCGGCAAAAAGTAATAACACATGCCCTTTATAAAATCAATTTCTAGATGCAACAAATTCTCATGTGCTAAAAAAGAGCTTAGCATTAGTCTGACACATAAGCATGTGGTTTGACCCAGAAGCCTTTACAAGACTATTTCAAAATACATTTGTTGTAACATTACTTCTATTCTATATAAGTGTAACTGATCTGCAGACTATTAAAGAAATACTATTCTAACGAAGCCACATACAAATATTTTATATAATTAGGCAGATTTTAATAATTGCTTATCAGGTAATACCAGGACAAATATGTGTAAAAATTATGTCTAAGTTATAAGTCCTATCCCTTTGTGCTTTTATGGTTTATGCACTTTCAGAGATGCTTCACACTTACTCTCGCCAGGGCCGGATTAACGGAATGGAGGCCCCTGGGCTAAGGGGGCCCCCATTACCCCATGAGCCCCCCCCCCATTAGCTGACCCCCCCGTTAGCTGACCGCCCCCCCAAGCGCTTACCTTCTCCTGTCACTGCAGTCCTCCTTCCGCGGCGCGCTGTAAGCTGCTTACTGAGGAGATCTCGTGACACTCTCGCGACATCTCCTCAGTAAGGAGATTACTGAGCGCCGGAGAAGGAGGACTGCAGTGACAGAGCTCAGCATTGATCGGGCCGGGAGTGCCCCCGCCCCCATCCCGATCAGTAATTCTGCTGAGCTCTGTCAAGGGCCCCCTGGATGCCCGAGGCCTTTGGGCTGTAGCCCAGTTAGACCTCGGGTTAATCCGGCCCTGACTCTCGCTCAATGTGTCTGTCAGAAAGTCACTTGAAGAACAACAAAGTTCTGTTTCAAAACCTCTTGACTCTGGGATTTGCACTTTCCTCTATAAATCATCTTTTACCATCATCATCATCACTATATATTTATATAGCGCCACTAATTCCGCAGCGCTGTACAGAAAACTCATTCACATCAGTCCCTGCCCCTTTGGGGCTTACAGTCTAAATTCCCTAACATACATACACACACACACACACACACACACACACACACACACAGACAGAGAGAGAAAGAGTCAATTTTGATAGCAGCCAATTAACCTACCAGTATGTTTTTGGAGTGTGGGAGGAAACCGGAGCACCTGGAGGAAACCCACGCAAACACAGGGAGAACATACAAACTCCACACAGATAAGGCTATGGTTGGGAATTGAACTCATGACCCCAGTGCTGTGAGGCAAAAGTGCTAACAACTTAGCCACAGTGCTGCCCATTTCTGGAAGACACTTGGCACGTGGCCGGTATTGGTGGAGATCCATTGCCTGCATATAGGGATGGATGTAACAGAAACACCACCTTAGCTGGCCATCTAATTAGCTCTACCTTATATTTACATAGATTGTATTACTGCATCTGCTTATAGAGTACCAAAATATTATGCACCACTGAATTACCTGAAACATACTTTGTCACATCCCAGTACATGTGGATACATTTGGTAGAGGTCGCTCTTATGAAATGGCTTGCTGCCTACAATTTGCATAGTATCATGAAAAAGCTTTCTCTATATCTTCAGAACACACATAGCTATATACACTAACATCTATCTATTTCCTAAATAGAATGCTGAGCTGAAGTGACATTTGTCCTCAAGCCATATAGAGTTTAATACAGTACAATTGTAGGTATCTCGCACTGCCTGAAGGAAATAACCTAATAGCAAAGAAATAGCCAGTGTTTCCTCTGCTGGAGATAAATAGCAAAGTAAATAAATGTGCACTGTGATCCCAGTGGTAACTCCTATCCCTGTTGCTAGGAGTACAGTGCAGCTGAGTGTGTTCAGGGAAAGGAACACTACAGATGAGTGAGAGATTATGTGACCATTCTATACTCATTCTACCCATATGATGAATGATAGATTTCATTTCCAAACTGTGATTCCTTTCCAAGGAATTCCTTTATCACAGCACAATCAGCCACAATGTTACTCACAGTTCTAATAAATTACTGAAAGGGAGAATTAAGTTGTGAGTAATCATCTCATCATCCCTTTAATTTAATAGGACGTGCGGTGCTATACATAGCTTCTTATTGGAGGGACCGAGGCACTTATCTGGTGGTGTGATATAAGCACATTACTTACATTAAATGCAGAAATCAATATCTGAGTCAATGAGTTAATAGTCAGTGCTGCGACTCACACTGTTCTGTTACTTGCAGTGTAGGGGGAAGGGAGCTTGTTCTAAGTCTTTACTGACAAGAAAGGAACTTATCAGTCCCAATGTTGCACTTTTAACATAAACATAACAGTGTAACCAGCTTTGTGAATGTGGAGAGAATGTCTTCCGTTTATTTCCTATCTAGTTGTAAATGTATTTCAGTGATTCCAGTGTTATTTAACAGTGCCTTTTAGCCAGTTCTGTTCCTGTTAAATGACAAACTGGGGTGTGTGGCTTTGCAGCCATTATTAGACCACACTAACATTTGTGAACATAAAAAAATCCTATAACAAGTAAAACATATAAATGCTATACCAATAGAATTCCAGTGACAGACATTTAATATCTACTGCTCCAGCGGAATGATCATCTATGTCTACTGAAAACCTCCTATTATTATGAATGTAAATACTATTTAAATAAAGGGGATTATTTAAATCCCTCCCTTGTTGGACATTTAAACAGTTGATCTATAGCCACAGTTAGTAACAATCACATTATGGATCTTCTCTTTCCAGCTTTGCATAACTAAACAATGTAATTAGTAAGGAACAGAAAGCATTGCCTCTGTGCAATTAGTGTTGTAGGTACTTTCTGGACATTATTGTAGGGACTTAAAACTGATTTTCTGGTGTGTTCTGTGTAGCAATATTGCCCACTGGCATTTAAATCCTGATTAGCTTTTTTAATGCAAGTGTAAAGCATGCAAATGCATGTTAAATAAAACCCATTCTATTGTATGTGTCCATACCTATTTGCAGTCATGCTTGCATCCTTGTGCATTTGCACTGTGGCTTTTTGGACAATATGCATTCCATTACAGCATGTTCAAAAGCTCAGGAACTAATGGAAGTGTTTGGTCTTTGTCTTATCTTCCTTGTCTTTCCTGACCTAAAGTTTCTACCACCGAACAGTCACAATTGGCTTCTGATTTGTTTAGACATTGGCAAAACTAATGCAACAGGACCAATCGAAGTGGACTTGTCACCTACGCACAGTGAATTCATCAATTCTGTGCTGAATTTATGAGCATGTAGTATATAAATTCACTAGGCACAAGTATCTTGTGAATATTAGTCAGGCCTCATGGATATTAGTCACGCAGTGCCTTAATGAGGTCAGTGCTTAATAACAAATTAATAAACTGAATACTGCTTCAGTCTACAACATAAATGCCTCCACTGCGTGTAGTTGACAGATCCACTTTACCTACTTACAGAGATCTGGGGGTAAATGTATCAAGCTGAGAGTTTTCCGGCGGGTTTGAAAAACCAATCAGATTCTAGCTGTCATTTATTCAGTGCATTCTACAAAATGACAGCTAGAATCTGATTGGTTGCTATAGGCAACATCTCCACTTTTCAAACCCGCCTGCAAACTCTCAGCTTGATACATTTACCCCCTGGTGCCCAAATAATGTTTAATAAGTGTTTTCTGTTGTTGTCTTTATTGTTCATTTACATGGAGAGAAGGAAAAGTGGCAATTCTCCAAGAGGCATTTTTTAAATGCTTGTCAATAGGTTACATTAACTTAATTGCAGGATTCTTTATATTATCATCAGCAAAAGAGTACACATTATTTACTGTTGCTTCACAGGTACAAACATGGTTGAATTCTCATTCTTTAGAATTGCTGAGAGTTTCTGGCTGATGAAGTTTGTGTGAAGATAACAATCACATGCAGAGAAAGACCAGATTTATCACAATGTATGAATGTATGAAAGAAGTAATAGTAATTATTGCTGTTGATGTTGTTGATATAGTTTCTAGTTCTCACAAATACAGGTAAAAGAAGCAACATTGGAATCACCTATATAAAGTCACTTAGCATGGCCTGCATGGGACATGGTATTTCGTGTACCTATGACTAGAATTGTGCCGGAGGAATGTAGCACTTTTCTTCCACACAGCTGACACATAGTTGATGGTGGTGGAAAACACTCACAGCAACGTTTCAGAATATCCCACATATGCTCCATTGGTGACTGAGAAGGCTGTGACATATGATTAACATCAGTCTCTTGCTCATTAAACCAATGCCTGTGGCTATTAGCATTGATATTACTGCTTTGTCTGTCTGTATTACCCAGTATTGTTTTATTACTTATTGCTGTATAAATGATGATGATGACGATGATTGCCTTCTAAGGGATTGACTACATCTAAACTATACCAGGGGAAAATGTGCCTCACAACATTACATAGTCGACAGGCCCCTTCACTGTTGGAAACAAGCATTCAGGGCTGTAGATTTCTCTAGTTTGGTTCCACAATTGTACTTGTCCGTTTGCTAAGAACATGGTAACAGATGATTCATGTGACCATATCACCTTTCTCCACTGCTGTAGTTCATTGCCTGTGCCTCTTCACCCCTGAACGTGCTTTGCCAGGTGTGATGAGCAGTTTATGATATTGCACTTTGTGGAGTTCTCAGTGAACTTTTTACTATAAAACTAATATGCAGTTGCTTGACTGTTTTGCTTCAAGTACACATTATTCACTTGTACACATTGTACACAAGTACACATTCACCTCACTTCAAATCAATGCCCGTAATTTTACACACCTGGGGGTATATTCACTAAACTGCGGGTTTGAAAAAGTGGAGATGTTGGAACCAATAAGATTCCAGTTATCAATTATTTAGTACAGTCTACAAAATGACAGCTAGAATCTGATTGTGCGACATAATCAGACTGACCTACATGCCATGTATGCACCAGAGAGCATCAGCGTTGGACCCCTTTCCTGTAACACCATAAGGTTTCTAGCGAACCCTGACAGCTGTGGCAGCAGTAGGACTGCTGTTCCGAGACTGTTTTCTTGTAGCCACATTCAGCTTTGAGGAGCAGCAACAGTCACCTGCAAAGATGTCAGTGAGTGTTTGTTAAAATATAATCCAATGTACTGCGCTCAATTACCTAAGTACCACTAAGTGATTAGAATGATATCTAAAATACTGATAAATTGATGTGAAGAATGCTAAGTGGCATAATGGTGCAGAACAATTTAAATAACAAAGGATTTAATGGGAAACAAGGATGAAATACAGAGAGGCTAAAAAAGACAATAGTAATATTATACAGCAGAATTCATAAAATCAAGATATGCATAAAAACAACCATACATGGGCTATGATGAGTGTTTGTTAGCTACACAGCATAGGTAATAGTGGTCAGTAGCAGCAGGTTACTAATGGTAAGAGGAAGCCTAAATTACATCTATAAAACCAATCCCTGAGAGAGTAACAAAGTAAGCCCATCACAATGGCTAGGAAAAACTGTTCTGTTAAAAAGGAGAGAAGACAAACAGTATATTTCTCTTTATAATATACTTGCTTTTTTTTACTTCCACTCTAAGTATGATGTGCCTGTGTGCATCATGCATATTCTTGTAGTTTTAAAGCTGAAGCCAGAATTATACTTTGAATAGAGAAATATTTTTATCATTTTGGTGTTGGATTTGTCCACGTGGAATGTGGTATATTAAAGTCTGTATTTTATAGTACTACACATATTTATTATATCTAGTGTCAGCTTTGTATGTTAAGATATAATTTATCCTGGAAAAAAGGCCTAAATGCTATCCCTAGAGATGTAAAAGCCCAGAGCCGAATTCAAAATTAGGCACTGCCTGCAGGATGTGGATATCTGAAGGCATGTGAGCAATAACCAGCGTCATCCCCAGGTTAATCTAATTATTGCATGTTCTTCCCATTAGATATGTAACTGTTCTCCATATTCTTCCTTCAGGTAAGCCCTAATCTTTTAAGATGCATCCCCCCACCGTTACTATTAGATTGATCTGGCTAGGATAATCCTTTGTACAAACTGGTACTCTCCTGCTTTTGTCTTTGTTGGCCCAGATTCACTGTTGCCACCCACATTTTGTCCCACTTCTTCTTTTAGATCAGAGGTAAACAATGTGCGGCTATCCAGCTTTTGTGGAACTGCAAGTCCCAGCAAGAAGCTAGCAGAGCGTGCTGGAACTTGCAGTTCCACAACTATTAGAGAGCCACGGTTTGCATTAGACTGCTTTAAATTTTAAAATCTTGTAGGTGAACGTCTCTCTGTAACCTTGCTTTGCATGTCACAACAGTTCTATTTATTCGGGGAATACATTATATATTGCACGCTGACATACTTCTTGGAAATTCCATGTTACAATAATCTTTTTTTTTTTTTTTTCATCTCTTCCACTTTATCACTCATGGGAATTTGAAAAAAAGAGATATTTTCATAAATGTGGTTATCTCGCGCACTATTTTACGTAGGCAAAATGAAACATTTTATATTTGGGACTTTTATTAGCAGAGACCTGCTTCACTAGGTCTCTGGATGTAAGATGCATGGACCCTTCTGAATCCAAGGCCATGTCACAGGAGAGGTGCTTTCTTCATTGGTGTGAATCACTTTTATTATCCAAAACAGGAAAAAAACGGTGGGAAGAAAATCAATACAGCTCATCTCATTGAGGGTGAGATTAAAGTTAAGACAGGAGCAGGAGTCAGGAAATAACAAGTTATGGGTCCTTGGTTTCAAGCGATGGGTCAGTGACTTTCAGAAGCTGGCGTACTTCTGCCTTGTACATACATAACTAATTATTTTACCTTCATATGCAGTGCTTTTATTTCTTGTTCATTTTGTTCTATTAGTTTTACCGTACATGTTTATATTGCATATTATAAATACATAACAAATCACACAAGTTGAACCTGCACTCAGGAATGCCCTGTACACAGATTGCATGTGAAGATTATATTCATTGAAAGCAAAACATATACACAGAGAAGTCATCATGATTCCTTAGCTAGAGACGATACTAACAATCTTCATGCATTACAGACCACACAAATCCTTAGTCATATATCTGAAGACCCATGTGGTTTATAATGTGTCAGGGATTCTCATGATTTCACTGTGTTCAAGTTTTGCTTTTAATCAGTGAGGAAAGGTTCATCTCTGTTTACTGGATTCCATTCAAGATATGACTTTATGATCCAGCACCAGGACATGCACTGCATTATTGCCTTCATATTTAATTTAACCAAGAAATGTAAAAATAAACAAGGGTGAATTGAGGGAGACGGTAGGGCAGCAAAGTTAGAGGCTAGCCAGCATGTGGGTCTGTCTGCTGTAAAGCTGAACCAATTGTTCTGCCTCTGCATCTGAAGGGACTCAAGATACACAGATCAGCACGGTGGCTATGTGGCTAGCACTTCTGCCTCGCATGAGTACAATTCCCGACCATGGCCTTATCTGTGTGGAGTTTGTATGTTCTCCCTGTGTTAGCGTGGATTTCCTCCGGGTGCTCCAGTTTCCTCCCACACTCCAAAAACATACTGGTAGGTTAATTGGCTGCTATCAAAATTGACTCTTTCTCTCTCTGTCTGTCTGTCTGTCTGTGTGTATGTTAGAGAATTTAGACTGTAAGCTCCAAAGGGGCAGGGACTGATGTGAATGAGTTCTCTGTACAGCGCTGCGGAATCAGTGGAGCTATATAAAAAAATGATCATGATCGGTTATATATTAGATTCTACCGAGGCCTACACCAGTGAAGGGAATCTTCCCTTAGATGCTAAGTGTTAGCTAGTTGCAGTAAATATCCAAATTTCAAAATTAGCAGAGGAGAGGTAGCCCATCTATCTGTCACAATCCAGCACTTACCTGAGCCTGACATGGGGGTGAAGGGTTTAATCAAACACAACCATCTGATTTGTTTAAAAATTATTAAAACTCTCCTTGTCTATCCCACACATTAACTTTTGCCTTACCATTTATGCCACCACCAAGGTTTGGTTTGAAGAACTGACACTCAGGAGGCCTTCAGTTCTTCTAAACAAATCTATCAAACTTACTTTAATCAGAGTTATTATAAACCAAATGATCTTCGCTGATCAACTATGTAGCGTTCTAATATTAATTAAGTCTGACATGTGAATTTGTAAGAACACAGAGACATGAACTTATGTGTGGTTTAATATGGAAAATATATCCACAATGTTTAAGATGCAAAACAATTAATAAAATGACATACAAAGATATTATACAATAGTTTCTTGTAAACTAAAAAGGAGTAAAGAACAGAATATGGTACACTCATGAATGATCAGATTTCTGCTTGTTGGGAGAGCATGAATTTGCTTGACTTCTCAATATGAACTTGACTCCCTAATCTGTTAGAGGACATTGGAAACATGTATCAGGTTCCCACAGACCCCCTTCCACTGTGATGTCAACACCAGCAAGTGTGTGTTCATGTAGATGAGTCTTACGACCATCTTTTCAAAACACCTTTCAAGTTAGGGATTCTTTACACTGGCCTAACTTCTTACCAGAATGTCCTACAACAATGATATTACCTCCACGCAACAGGACATAAGTTTCCCTGCATTTTCATACCAGACATGACTTGTGTAAGTATGATATTTGAGAAAATATGACATTTTCCTGTGTCCTTATTTACCTTCAGTCAAACTTATCACAGCTGCTCTGCCTCCTGTCACCCAGTTGAGATGTCCTGAGATATCACAGAACCACAAAGAATGTGAGGTGCTTACCTTAAGAAGAGATTCCTAGATGTGTTATCTTTTATGACATGTGCCATAAATTGGTATTGGGCACTCATCTGTAGCTAAGAGCACACATCTGGATCTCTCTATCCATAAATAACTCATGGGTAGGACACAAAGATTTAGGGACAATCAAAGAGATAAAGTAATTTAGTTGCCCTCTCTCAGGTTTTAACCCATGGTTGGACAGTGTGTTCTTCTAAGCAACACCAAGCTAATACTGTGACTTAAATAAACAACACCTAGTTGCTGTTTTGTATGGCTTGTAAGTAGCTTGCATATGACACTGATTTTATTTCTTAGGCTTATGGTCATAGGGTATGATACGCTTTAAGTGTACCTTACTGAAATGTACACATGACAAGTGTAAGCCAAATGCAGTTCAAATAAATGAGACTCAATTAGATGAGAATGCATATGCCTGTCAGGAGGTGTATTGTTTGAGGATGCTGGATGGCTGGTGGAACGGTACGCAATGATGATAATGACTATTAGCAAGACTATCTTACTGCGTCTGATTGGCTAATTGCATATAGACCTTTCCACCTGATAGTATTTCATTAATTCATCTTGTCTATATTATATAAAGTCACGCCCGTCTATTCGCATGACTTCATTGATATTTCTATTTGGTTCATTGCAGAAAAGGAGATTGCGGCTGGACTTTTAAAAGGGAAAACTGCAGACATTTGAAATTTACTTTAACTTAATTTAATTTGTATTTGAAATTAATTATATTTTAAATTGAAGTGCAACTTTTATTAATAACTGTAAATATACCATTCTATCTTGTATAAATGACACTTGTATACAAATTGGATAATGCAACTTCTGCCCTTACTATTATCATAGCCATGTCACAACTCTATGCTATCTCTACACTACCCCTACTCGATCCTGGGATGTAAGTATACACACGTGATATGCCAGACATATGCCAGATGCTACTGGTGAGATGCATGTGCCTGAACCGATGCATGTAAACTCACTCTTTCCAATGAGTGTTCTCTGTACAGCGCTGCGGAATTAGCGGCGCTATATAAATAAATGGTGATGATGAGTGTTCTAAGCGTAAATGAGTCCAACTTTAAATGAGCCCCTTAAATATTTGCAGATCATCTTATCACTAATGCAGGGGGTATGAGCTAAAAAATTAATTCTGTAGAGTTCCCTCCTGCGTCCCCACTATGTAATTAAAAGTCATTGTTTATTCAGGTGGGTATGCTGGGAGTGTATGGTACTTACACTTTTGTTATTCTGTGCATTTTTCCCTATGACAAACTTGGCAGAGAGTACAGTATATTCTTGGCACTGTATAATATAAGATGGTAATGTCCAGGGAGAAAGAACGTGCATGTCCTATAAAACGATGCGTGTTCCTGTGTTCCTTTAGTTCTTTCCTCCTGCAGTGTGTAAAGCAAGGTACTGTACTGATTCATTGCTGGTGACAGTCTTGTTCCAGCCAGTAGCTCCTGGCTAGGATCGACGGAAAGAACTTAAATTAAGTGAATAGAAATTACGTCTCAAATTAGAGTTACTGACCACTTTGTAGTCCAACTGGCTCCATTGTGTTAGAATGGACATAATAAAATAAAGAATATGTAAATAGGGTGTATTTTGATGTAGATGAAAACATTTTATATGAACATGGGTGGTATATTGTTATACCAATCTGTGTATGTTGGTCACCAGGCATAGATTAAATGTTTTGCTGCTTTGTTGCACCTTGATGTCTTTCAATCCCGACATCCTCCACCATGTCTCATCCATATAAAATGCACATATCTTACTAGTTATTAAAAATATAAAAATAATTTGTTATTTTGACAAATAATATATATATATATATAAATATATATATATATATATATATATATATATATATATTGCACTCGCCCTTAATATAGCTTACCATGTAATATACACCCTCAGAGATGGTATAGCTATTAAGCCAATAAACCAGTACACATATAAACTAATGCGGCAGCTTTGTAATGAAGTAATGACATATATTTTAGATTTAAATATACAGATATATTGTCGTGGTATAGACTACATATGCAGAAGGGTTTTGTGGCTGAAAGCTTAGATGCCATTGGTTATAATTTAAATTGAACTTCTTATGTGATTCCATCTTGAGACAGATGTGCATGTGGCTAAGTTATGCGTCACTGTACAATGTAGTACACTTTAAAATTAAAGGGTCAACCACTAAAACAATACAACAATGAGAAAATCAGAGACTGTGCTGAACCAGTTCAAAAGATTGTTTATATATTAGATAATATGTTCCCTGACTAGTAATAAATGATAAGAACTCACAAAGAATTTCCTTAGCCATATAAAGGAATGAAGCCGCAGGACACGAATCTTCAATGTGATATCTAATAGGCATGTACGTGCCATGACTTCAGTAATGAACACGAAAGTGATGAAATCAGGACTCACCAATTATATCGGACATTACACATCAATTTTGTATTATAATGGATCAATGTGCCATCTTTATATAGAATAGAAGGATATGAGAAGTTCTATGACCATATAAAGGTCCCTGAACTCCAGTGTTACGTTTTATTTTATAGTAGTGGTTACATAATTCTTTATTAGACACACATTTCCATTTGAAACAAAGCAAATTGCTTGCATGAGCTAATCCTTGTGTCCTGGTGTGTTTTACCTTCACTGACATTATAAATTCCACCACAGAACACTTTCACAATGAGTCATGTCACTCAGATGACATCACATCTTTCTAATACATACACACAGGCATCCATACACCCTACAGACAAGTGGTAAGAAGAAATATTAGAGTGAAACTGAATTGTTTTGAAGCTGTCAATCTTTTAAGCAAACATCTTGTTCTTTTAATCTTTGATGTAGCATTTATATTCAGACAACTGATTTGAGAGAATGTCATATGTACTGGTATTTTTAAACTTAACTGCAAATATTGTTGACAAATGATTTATAGGAATTAAATGTCATGGATTATAAATCTGTCAATAATTTTCAGACAGTATGTGTCTGATTAATTAAGGAACGTAAATCTCCACTTGTGCCGTATTTTGCGTAAAAATGGATGTGCTTGCTCAGCAACGGACTATGCTTCAGTGAGCACAAATGCATGCAATTCATTTTCCAACGCAAAGGACAATTCCGTCTGACAGGCGATTTGAAGAGCCTAACGGGGGAAAGAGAAGGGGCGTAGCACAAAGGCAATGTACAGTAAGGGCATGCCAATGTTGAGCGCATGCCTATTCATCCATCTGATTTAAGCTCTGGGCATCTCTGAGTTATGTGATTTTTAACCATATCATTTGCACCAGATACAGGGCAGGTGTAAGTACCGATTGATACTGATGACTGATGCGTATGCATGCCAGAATGTGTGTGCAACTATAAAAATAAATTTTACATACTTTAGGCATTAAGATCATCCTGCTATATGTATTTTATGTAAAAATAAAAGAATAATTTTTATTATGATTATTAACAGGTGTTAATGTATTTACTCATTTTTTTAATCTGTGCATTCTGATGGGGCTTTAAATATACACATGCATTGTATGTATCCTGCAGTGTGTTGTGTATGTCTGCATATGGCAAGTGCCGTATAGGCAGAGCGTACTTATATCCGTATTCAGTTAGAAACATTTTTAGAAATCCCCTTGAACTTGAATACAGGCGGACCTGCATGCAATTTCTGTCCAATTTATAAAACTCAAATTGCGTTCACTTTGCAGCCTTTGCTGAAGCAGGCCCTATGTAAGCAATTTTCATTGGAACCTGTAAGTGAAAGTTGGAAGAATTGCAGCTATATAGCTGCTTAGAAGCAAGTGTATGCATATTCATTTCCTGGAAACTTAATTTGCAAAAGTATTAGCATATGCACTGAAACCTTAAATTTTAAAGGGACACCAGCATATTTTTTGCTTTACTGTTTAAGCTTTTAAATGTTCGGTAGTCTAATCAGTGTTACAGAAATAATATATCTAAGTAAAATTTTTCTGTCTTAAGGATCTATTTATGACTGCAGAAATAGCACGTACATTATCATCCCTTATTGACGCTTTTTACAGCAATAAAGGGTGAAGTACTAGGGCCATCCAATAAGATGCTGTCCTGACGATTACTCCATTTCATTTGGACCACAGGAAAAGTTTCAATAGTCAATGCAGGGGCAAGCAAGAAGGCTGCTTGAGGCAATGCTCTCCCATAGGATTGGCGTTAGCCATTGGGGTCATGCTACTAACAGCTAAGGTTTTCTGAGCTTGATAAATTTGCCCCAATCAGAGTCCCCATTAAAAATTATGGGGACTGCGGTATTGTACGGTACTTTGCTTAATACAGCAGGTAGCTTTCTCTTTACTGCGTTGAAGTAGTCATGTCTGAAAAAAGTTGTTTATCCCCAAATCTTTCCAACCCCTTGGTCAAAGCAGCTTGCTTCATTTCTTCACAATCAGTCACATATAAGATACACTCTAATGGAGTGTATCTATTTAAGATAGACTGATAGAAAATGTATCATATTGGTGTATTTCATTCATTAGAAACAAAGTCAACAGGACACATCATGTAAACTAAAATTATTCATTAAAATGGACCTGTCATGAACACACAGTAGAGGGATCCATTTTGTGGGTTGAACTATCATCTTTAGAATGTAGCCAACCAATCCACAAGGATCCAGTACCACATGAATACAAGTCAGGCCTCATGAATATTAGTCAGGCAATGCCATAGTGATTAATAGTCACAATCTTCCAGCATTAGTTTGACAAAGAGCCTCACATTAATACTCTGCGCCTGTGGCATATGTTGCTCCCACTATGTATTTGTCAGTCTGTGGCATCCTGCTTGCCTCCATTTTCTCTTCACATTATGACACTGTGCTAGTCACCTGCCGTCATCGTCATTGCCTCCCTCAAGATCAGTACACTATTTTTCCGAAATACCCTGTACTGCAGTCACCATACTATACCACCTTAAAACTAGGGATATACAAATGTGCAAAACAAGAAGAATGTTAACAAAAAGGTGCTCTGACCTTTACCAAGAGCATGTTATATATGGTGACACAGGGGCTCCGATTCATGAAGGAAACTAAAGCAAAAACTTGAGTAAGTTTTCTCCTGGACAAACCATGTTACAATGCAAGGGCAGCACGGTGGCTAAGTGGTTAGCACTTCTGCCTCACAGCGCTGTGGTCACGAGTTCAATTCCCGACCATGGCCTTATCTGTGTGGAGTTTGTATGTTCTCCCCATGTTTGCATGGGTTTCCTTCACAGAGGGGTGGCAATTGGTCTGGGAGTGCTTGGTGTCCCGGTCGGACCTCCTGTTGTTGTACACTGGGCAGAACTTTGACACAGGGAGCCTGTTCTGGGCCTTGCACTGGATGGATTTGGATGACATCTCAGCTACTAATTATTTTTACAATGTTGACAGTTACATCCAACTCATTGATAACATAATAACTTGAAGATTTAGACCCTTGTACTTCAGCTAGTTAGTTCATATATCTGTGCAGTTGGTTTCAAATTCTCCTTAAGCTAATTTGTCCCTCTTCCACCTCCTTTTCTGCTGGCTGGTATTCACTGCTATGTGCACCAGAACTTTGTAGTTTGCTTTCTTGCTATACAGTTCTAGATAGAGAAAGTTTGACCCATCCCCCAAAGTAATTTATTGTTGTGTGTGATTACATCTGTAATATGTATTAGGCTTTATTTAAGACCACTAGTTACTGATCTTGCAATCTGTATCAAACAATTACTTGCACACCATTTTGCGACTAAAAACCGATTGTGCAGCCTAGCATTGATTTTCATGCTGTCCCGCTGCATGTGATTCTTTTCCAATTCATACTAGTGGTGAAACTGGATCTGGCCAACCTACTGTAAAAAAAATCAGAATAAGGCTGTTCTAACTAGGTATGGTTGCATACCTAACAAAATGATGTTATATACAACTTTAATATCATCTACTACTCATTCATTTCATTTTTAAATAGGTGGGAAAAACAGAAGCGGAGCATTGTTTTGAATTTAATTGGTCAAGTTGTGTAGTGTATGGTTGTAGAGTTTAAAATTTACTCATAGAAATGTCCAATAAATAAAGTATGACTGATCAATACATTATTATTTTAGGGTTCAACATAATTGCTTTAAACTTCTCTAGTTATATTTATGTATGCTATATATCTTCTGGTAAAGGATGCAGCTAATTTGATTGACGTCATTTCTATTTTCCTTTCAATTTCTTTTAAAGCTTCTCATATGCATGTTGCATGTCTATTATATAACAGTAAGCTAGTATATTAGGCAAGTTATTAGTTATTTATTTTTTATTGTTTATTTAAGTTAGTGTTAGTGGCTCTATAGTCCTTGAGCTGTGTTCTACTTAAGAGCTGACCCCTAAATGTTTTGGTGATACACATGATTTTTTGTTGTGAAAGACAGATGTTATGTGCAAAACAAATATTATGATGACATAATATTTATTATATTACAAAGGGACTATACTATACTATCATCAATATACAAGATGATTTTGGTGTGAAGAGATCTCATACTTCCATACTAAAGCAGAAGAGGTGTGATTCTTTGCAGGGTGACAGGGTTCATGATACAATCCTGGAAGTTCCACCTTAGTTGTTGTTTCTGAGCTCTGGTTTATCCCAGCAGGGGGGAGGGGTGAGGATGGTCTGGGATCTGCTCCCTACCTCCTCCTGACACAAGCTTCCGAGGGACGGGAAGGGAGGGGACCATCCTGCTGGGAAAAAATCAGCAAAGGAATTTGAAGCAATTTTTAAAGTCCTACACACTAGGACTACAATAACACATGCAACAATCCATACATTTGCACCAACACCTGCTTCTGACCCTAGAAATTGCTCCTGCAGATATTTTGCATTGTTTTCTTTGTAATTTAATTTTCATTGACATATACTATAATTATTGTATTATATTTGAATACATTTTATGCTGTATAAATACGTAATGATGAGCAAAGTTTATAAAGTGGGGAATGGGTGGTACAAAGAGAGAGAACTGTATTCATTTGCTCAGCAAGTAATTTACAGTTTTTAGTTGTACATGTTTATAAGGTTTTCTTTATGAATTGAAAACAAACAAAAAGCATATTGAATGCAGTGTCACTGGGGCATGGGGACTCACTGAGGAACCAATAGTAGGGGTCCTCACAATAGCATGTTCTACTACTAAGCGGTGGCACACCACTGAAATAATTGTCCCATTTTAGTTCCTCCTTAATCACAGGTAAGTATATATATATATATATATATATATATATATATATATATATATATATAATGGGTAATATAGTATAGATAACATGAAGATTATCTTGATAATCTTATATTATATTTTTCAAGATTAAATACTTTTTAAAGATATTTTCAGGTGTGCTTGGATAATGTTGACATTTTACCATGTAATGTCTTTGTTATTCAATTTCAGACACTAACTATAACATGTAACTAACTCCATAGCAACTTTTTTTTGTAAAATAATTAATGCATTCATTTTTACTGCGGTGTTGATGCTTGGGTGGATGCAGCTACAGGTTGAGTTACTTGAAATACAGGTGTATTTGTAGGTGGGTTGACTATAACCTGCTTCTCTTAGGTTGTGTGCAACTATCAAATTGCCTGAAGATAGGGGTGGAGTAAGAAAGCAAAACAAGTTGGTATGTGTCCATTTGGTAAGATAGAGATCATTCCTAGACACCTTGCCTGTCAGAGCCTCCCCGTTGAAGGATTCCTGTATTGCAGTGTAGAAGCTGGTGTTTGGAATCTTTCCGCTGACTGCTACTGGGTAGTTTGGTGTTACAGTGCAGAGTGAAACTATGCAGTTTCGATGTGAGGCCACGTTCTGGTATGTACTCCTAGTAAACTTTGAACGATAAATGTGACCACTCCTTGCTTTCTACTCTGCATTTACACAACTCGGACAAATCACACACTGGCACAGTCAATGCTAAAACTGCCAGGGTGCGTAATGCTTGAGACCTGTAACTACTGTAGATAAAAGATCAGGGTAATTGTTAAGTGGATGCAAATAGTGTATACTTTGCTGTACAGTGGATACATTGTTTTTCCTTCTTTTACAAAGAAACAAAACCAATCTGTAGTTAGATGGATCTGTTTTATTGAATTGTTCCCTGTGCTCCCCACCAGACTATATGTTTCATTCACAAATACAAGATACCCCAAGGAGTCTAGATCCTTGGCAGGAATGTGAAAAATGTGTGCATTGGCAATGGTTAATGTCATTGGCATCCAGAGTTTCAAATATAGACTGGTGATAAGGGCTGTGGCGCCTGACAAATTCCACTGAAAACCACATTCATCGTTTGCTTGGTTATTTTAGGCTTTTCCCTTCCCTGAAATTAATGTGCTTAGCTAATATTGTTTGCTCCAAACACATTAATATTACAGAGCTAAAAGTTTTTTAGGAAATTAAAATTAGATTACATTAAAACAAATATATAAACCTGTGTTTAAGATAATTGTCACAACTCCTTTAGAGGTAAACACTGTTAATGCACATTTTGTATGTTAATAAACACGACTGACGAAAAGTAACCCTTTGTTAAAATACGTGAATGAAGTACACACTAGTACTCATGTATTACCCACAATACTAATTCAATAAATTGCATCAGTTTCTTTAATGCACTTTTTTGAAAAGCACATGTAACACGTGTTAAAATGCATGACAAACGTGCATATATATATAAATGGATATATCATTAAAAGAAGCTCTGTTGAGCTTTAGAAAGTGTCCTTTTTGGCTTATACCACATCATTTTATGAGGTATAACAAGTACATTGCCCAGTATATTATTACTTGTACATGTTTTGTCTATTCATTTGTCCTGCGTACGTTGTCTTCTAAATGTGACCTCTTGTCACTTAGATTTTCTTTGCAATATTATTATTGCCATGAACTAAATTATTTTATTATTGTTTAATTTTGCCTAGTTCTTAAACGGTAAAGATCTATTAATTAGTAGTAGTGTTTGTTTTTAATATTTGTGCTGTAGAGTATAACATGTTGGTCTCAGTCATTTTGTTTATTTGGCTGTAAAACATGACAGTGGGCTTTAGCTGCTCTGGTAGACTTTGGCCACTATATACAATATTTCTTACACTCACATTTACTGCAGTGTGACTCATTTATTATCAGAAGTGGAGCCTCCCTTATGAATTCCTGTTGATGTTGTCACAACAGTGTTTGGAGATTGTAGAGAAAATACAGTAAAAAATTGTTTGCAGCCATTCAGTTTTTCCAATGTGAGTTTGGTACAGATATAACTTCTATATCACATGAAAACTGGCAAGTATGTTTATTCATATAATATAAAGACTAGCATTTATATAGCAGCTTTTATCAGTTTAGGCTATATTTCTGATAGCGAGTAGTATCATCATCATCATTTATTTATATAGCGCCAACATATTCCGTAATGCTTTACATTTGGGGACAAACATAGTAAACTAATAAACAAACTGGGTAAAACAGACAAAGAGGTGAGAAGGCCCTGCTCGCAAGCTTACAATCTATTGGACAATGGGAGTTTGACACATGAGGCTAAGGCTAAGTCTACATTTTGCATTTCGACCCAGCCAGGCTGTAAAGGTAAAAGTGACTCATAAGCTAAATGATCCTGTCACACAACAATGTTGGTCAGGGGGTAGTTTGTCTTGTGTGAAATTGTGTAACGGGTAATAGGGTAAGGTAGTGATGTTAAGAGGGTGGTTGAGGAATATTATAAGCTTGTCTAAAGAGGTGGGTTTTCAGAGAACGCTTGAAAGTTTGTAGACCAGAGGAGAGTCTTATTGTGCGAGGGAGAGAATTCCATAGAGTGGGTGCAGCCCGAAAAAAGTCCCTGTAACTGGGAATGGGAGGATGTAATGAGGGTGGATGAGAGACGCATAGTATCTATGGTACTTGTTATTTATTTGGGCACCACTTAAAAAGTGGACTCCGCTCACATGCCTACTTGCCCACACTCTGCCTTTTGCTTGCCCCCTGGTCCTCTGCGGCCCTGTTACTTCACTTAAGGTGGCAGACAGGTTCTTTACCAGCCCAAGGGTCCAAGAGGACCTTTACTCTGGCTGCTGTCCATACTGTGTTATTGCTTGACTGGCTGTGTTAATCCTTTTAAGAATCGTATCTACTTATCTAACAACGGCGGGCAGCTCTGGGGGAGGGGGGTGGGTTGGCATTGAGTCAACAGGTAGGATTTGGCTTCAGCCAGGTTCATGCTCACTCAAGGTAACCAAATCCATCAACGGACAAGTGGGAGGAGTGCCCATATAAATAATAAGTGCTGTATATATTGCTACAATTCATCATCATCATCATCACCATTTATTTATATAGCGCCACTGATTCCGCAGCGCTGTACAGAAAACTCACTCACATCAGTCCCTGCCCCATTGGAGCTTACAGTCTAAATTCCCTAACATACACAGACAGACAGACAGAGAGACTAGGGTAAATTTTTGATAGCAGCCAATTAACCTACTAGTATGTTTTTGGAGTGTGGGAGAAAACCGGAGCACCTGGAGGAAACCCACGCAAACACGGGGAGAACATACAAACTCCACACAGATAAGGCCATGGTCGGGAATTGAACTCATGACCCCAGCGCTGTGAGGCAGAATTGCTAACCACTTAGCCACCGTGCTGCCCTAATTGCGTTGGTATGTTTTAGATCTACTACTTATTTGCGTAATTCTGATATGCTTTTAAGCAACAGACCACAATGACTTGTGTGACCTTGTTATTTTTAAATATATGTTCCATGATGAAATGCAATGCTGAAAATCCATACAGAATAAGTCAGAACATCCCATAGATTGTAAGCTTGTGAGCAGGGCCTTCTTACCTCTCTGTCTGTATTACCCAGTATTGTTTTATTAGTGTTTGTTCCCAATTGTAAAGCGCTACACAATTCGCTGGCACTATAAAAATAAATGTTGATGATGATGGTGCTACAACTCACGTATTCTGTCCATTGATTTGTGGTGTTCTTTGAATACATATAGATTAGACAGTATTTGCTCCAGTTCCGTGGTATTTTTAGGTGAAACTGAATGCAATATTTATTTATTTTTTAAATCTCTGTCAGATGTTTAAATCCATACTGGTAATAGTAATTATATAAGGAAAGATACAACTGCACATGGCTTATTGCTTATAGTGTTTTTACTCATCTGCATGGACAAAATATTTTTCTTTTTCATTCTATCATTCTGTCTTTGATTACATCATGTTTGGAATTTGGAATTGTCTGTTGGACTTATTATTGTTAGTATGTAATGAATTACATATGTTGTACTATGTCTGCCTTTGCTGGTTTAGGTCTAGCATGATGTACTGCACATCTTGAGGGGAAGGATTATATGACACAATGCCTTGTACTGATTGTGAACTTTAGTTGTTGGTGTTGATATGTAAAGGAGTCTCCTGCAGCCCATATTGTTAGCAAAGCAGTATGTCCAAGAAACTGATTAAAAATGTAGGACATTCATAAACATGAAATCATTTTCTGAGTTAAAATAATGTTTTGTGTATGGATTGTATGCTACAAACTGTTTATTGTGAACCTCCCTGTAACAAAATTGCTACTGGCAAGGTGGGCGAGGCCTGAAGTCCTGTGCCAGCACAAGATTATCATCCGTCTTTGTACATGCTGCCAAAGAAAAGGAAGTAGGGAGGGGGGAATATACAGAATAATAGCAAAAGAAAAGTTACACATAATAAAAATTAAGATTAAAATAAAGGTAAAAAGCCTACATTCCAACAGTGTAAGCATTCCTGACTCCTTTTCATAGTGATATACACCGTTTCTGCTTTTTACACTAATTGTCTAATTGCAGTTACCTGTATTACATGTGTAAAATTCCTTTAACTCCAAATAATTAACCAGCCCTGGTGATTACTGTTTGAAAATAAGTGTGAAAGCAGAAGTAGAGTATTATCTCAGGGAAAAGCAGACAGATTGACAGCTATGGTTAATGTTTTGCTGTAAGTTTCTATGGGGGCACATTTATCAAAACTCGCAAAATATGAAAAATAGTTTTCAATCCTTATCGCATTGATAAGGATTGAACTATTTCTCATATTTATTAAAAAATCAACACAGGAACAGCAGTTCCGAAAAACTGCTGTTTCTGTGAAGTGGAAAACATACTTACCAATGCTGCTTTGTTCCCGAAGCAGTATCCGGTCAACGGGGCTCCTCTTCTTACTCCAGTGCGCATGCGCCGAGTGAAAACCTCGGGCATGCGCACAGACATCTCTGCTCTTGCAGAGAGCGAGCTGTGAGTGACAGGGAGGGATCATGTGATCCCTCCACACATGCGCTGTCCAGCTCTGCTCTTCGGAGCAGGGCTGAAAGCACTGAAACTTTTCAATAATGATAATGTACGCCAGCTTCAGCTACATTTATTGTTAATTACATTTATTGTTAAATAGCGTAACTGAGTACTCCCCATACATTGTTATGGGGAGTGCTCATTAAAACAATAGGAGATACAAAGCAGCAGATATTTATGATATCTGCTGCGATGCTACTATCATAAATAGCAAATTAGTGTTTAATCCCCGAAAACTGTTGTTTTCGGGGATTTTACAGGGGGGGGAACCTTTGATAAATCGACCCCTATATACCTTAAGAGCGGACTCTCTGAAAATAAGAAACCCTCACTGCAGTGTAGTTATGGCTATATTAGTTATGATGATGTATTATGGTACCTAATAACTAGTAGAGACTAGTATTGACTATTATTGCAGGTTGTATGGTTTATGCTGAAATGATTGATATTTTATAGTTTCTATTATAGAATTAGATGCAATTATTATGAGCACTTCATTTTCTTTTCCTAGATTTTGACATTGGGTGGTACATAAAGCTATTTAGTCACGTCCTGCTTAGTGTCGCTCAGCATAGGTGTAACACTAGATATAATAAAACCAAATCTACTATAATTAAGTAGGGAGATACTCCTTACACAGGTCATGACATGTGTACATTTACGTAAGAGAGTTGCTGTGCTGACATTGGCATTAGTTTCATTCCTTATTAGAAAAAGAGAACAAGTATGAGGTATTTTACAGGGACTCTTGTGCTTGGTATGTTCAAGTTTATCTCCATAAACGTTTTAAACTGAACTATGTAGTGTATGTCTGCAGGCCAAGGTCCAGCCTGCTTCCTACAGCTTGCTGTATGAAAGACTATTCTCCAAGCCATGTATACAGTGGCCAAGACGACTAATTTCAGTTTAAGCTTCACCTCATTATACATGTTTTCACACAAGAAGGTGCAGGCGGTGAGGGCGGCTGCCGGTGAGTAATGTTATTGTATTATGTACTATCCACAGGTTTTAGAAATACTGTAAAGTGCATTGTGTGTCCCATCCACTTTGGCTTGAGCATGCAAACGAGATTCTGCTAGGCTGACCAGATGAATTGCTTAATCATGGGCACCTGTTAAAAACATATGAAGTAATACAGTGTAAATATCAACGGAATTCAATATAATCAGTGCAGCTTTGTTTGAAGCAGTTTTTATATGTGTCCCTGATTGGTCAAATTATCTGGCCACACGCAGCTGTATCCCGTAGCTTGCCCCGTGACTAGATCTGTTGCTAAATTGGACTGATTTTTAGGCCACATTTGGTGATATCTGGCCAAGTTATAGATCTCTCCAGTGATGTCCCTACCATTACAGTACTAGATGGATATTTCTTCATGTATAATTGGTACTCACTGGGAAGATGTCATGTCTCACTGGCAGATCATTAAGTAGGTTTAGCCATTGATAGCCCTGGTTAGTGCTGTTAAATGTTTTCATAGGAATAGATGCATAAATATTTACAGGGAAGATACTGATCAAAGAATGGAGCCCACCCCTATAATTAACAAGTACTGTTGTATTACATCACACTTTGGTCTGGAATTACCACCTATGCCTATATATATACATATATATATATATATATATATATATATATATATATATATATATATATATGTGTGTGTGTTGGGAGTGTTTCTGTAGGAATTTGTACCCATTCATTCTGTAGAGCATTAATGAAGTCAGGCACTGATGTTGGACGAGAAAGCCTGACTCACAATTCTCATTCCAATTCATCCCAAAGGTGTTCGATGGGGTTGAGGTCAGGACTCTGTACAGGCCAGTCAAGTTCTTCCACACCGAACTCAAGAAACTATGTCTTTGTAGTCCTTGTTTTGTGCACTGGGGCACAGTCATGTTGGGATAGAAAAGGGCATTCCCCAAACTGTTTTCACAAAGTCGGGAAGCATAGCATTGTCCAAAATGACTTGGTATGCTGAAGCATTAAGATTGCCCTTCACTGGAGATAAAGGGCCTAGCCCAAACCCAGAAAAACAGCCCCATACCATTATTCCTCCTCCACCAAATTTCATAGTTGGCATAATGCAGTCAGGCAGGTACTGTTCTCCCAGGCATTCGCCAAACGCAGACTTGCCCATCTGACTGCCAAACAGAGAAGTATGATTCGTCACTCCACAGAACACGTTTCCACTAGTCCACAGTCCAGTGTCAGTGTGCTTTACTCCAGTCCAGCCGACGCTTGACATTGGTCTTGGTGATGTGAGGCTTGCATGCAGCTGCTCAGCCATGGAAACCCATTCCATTAAGCTCCCGTCGCACAGTGTTTGTGCTGACATTAATGCCAGTGAAAGTTTGGAACTCTTCAGCTATGGAATCAGCAGAGCTTTGGCGACTTTTACGCACCATACACCTTAGTAGTCATTGACCCCACTCTGTGATTTTATGTGATCTTCCGCTCCGTGGCTGAGTTGCTGCTGTTCCTAAACGCTTCCACTTTCTAATAATATCACTTACAGTTGACCGTGGAATATCCAGCAGGGATGAAATTTCACGAACTATCTTATCACAGCACCATACTTGAAGTCACTGAGCTCTTCAGAACGACCCATTTTTCTTTCTCACAAATGGAGACTGCATGGCTAGATGCTTTATTTATTTTATACACCTCTGCCAACTGGTCTGATTGAAATACCTCAATTTAATAATTAACAGGTGTGGCCAAATACCTTTGTCCATATTGTGTGGGTGTGTACACACACACACACACACACTTTCATTCAATTACACTTCCATACCTGTTCCCACGTGATTTGGAAGTAGTGGCCAAACTGGACAGTAATACAGTTGTCCAGTGCTTTTCAGGTATTGTGTTCCATTTGCACATGCTCGAAGTTTGATGGACTGATAGTGAGGATAACACGTCCTCTTAAACAGTAGGAACAATGCAGGTTACAGTGATGTTTGGTTATCACTCGTATAGTGATAAACAAATAACTTGTCTGCTATTCCCAGCCATAGTTTTCTTGCTATGACTTAGAATAGATACATCTCAGACTGTGGAATTACTCACATCTGGAGTCTAAACCATGTTTACTTTCCTGCTCAGTGTTTGCTTTGTTAGTGGTGTCATACCTTGAATCATTTCCAGGTTACATAGAACCAAAGCCTCAGTGTCCTTACCTGAGGCTATTCTATCCCGTAGGGCTCATACTCACCAACGTTTTTCTAGTGTTTTAATGCCACTAAAATGCATGTAAAGGGGTCTGACACTAGAACACATTGTTTCTTGTGCCACTATTCCAACTGACTTTACTTGCATTGCATTTTTCAGAACACAACTTGTTCTATTTTTTGTTCTTACTGCAGGTACACACATTGGATATGCGTACAAAGATTGTTTTAGTGCTAGGAAAAACTCATGTTAAGAGCAAATACATTTGCCATGCAATTTTAATAGTGCTTGAAATGCAAAAAAAAAAAGGTACATATCCACTGGCATATCAAGTATGCCTTTACAGGCACTTCTAATGCAAGTGGAGCTCATGTAAAGATGTGACCACAAGGACTATATTCACTGTACTTTTTTAAATTTATTTTATATAGTATACAGTGCCGGCAATAAGGTCTAAAATGCCGCTCAGTCTGTCCCCTGTTCGGGCCGACCGCGCCCCCGTGGATCATTGTTTTTCTTTCTTTTTACTTGCGGCCGCATCACAAAGCAAGCGATGCGCCCCCCGGGCTGAATTGTGCCAGCCCGCTTCTGCTCCCTTCCCTATACTTGCCTCTGCTAGCCAACCGCATGCATGGTCCTCTGAGTGACTGCTCCTGCTTGACAGTCCATCACTTTCAGCACTTTGTTCTATTGCATGGACTTTCACACATGCACAATCATTCAGACTGCAGAGCACTACACATGCTCATGGTGGTCTTGCAGAGATTGGTATAAGCAAAAATGGAAACAGGTAGGTGCAGTGGTCAATTCCGCCACCCCCTAAGTAGCTAGAGACATATGCATTCATACTGAATGCAAGTCGCTTCAAACAGCACCGTCACTATCAATAACGAGAACTACCATGTACATGGATAGGTTTAAAGTAGAAATGCTCAGGCCCACCCGAACTTAGGGGATCCAAGTAGGCTCGCAAGCCAGCTCGATGCTTTCGCGCGTCCTCGGATCTGAATAAAGGCAAAACGTCATTGTTGCGTTGTTGGATCTCGCGGGTTTTGGATTCCATAAGTACCTCCCTCCCCAGGAGATCCAGCGCCATTGCTCACACAGAAACAGGGGTAGCAGTGTTCTTGTCACTCTCTAGTGCCATTGCTCATGCAGAAACAGGAGCAGTAGCAGTGTTCTTGTCACTTGACAAAAATTGACTGGAAATGATTGGAAATTAATGTTATTGAGGATAATAATAATAATAATAATGTAGGGATAAAAAAGAGCCAAATTATGGGATTATAGCAAAAAAAATTAGGGATTTTAGAAAAAAATCGGAATCCAAAACCAAGGCACGCGAGGGTGGTTTTGCCAGAACCAAAACACGAAGTTATCCAGATCCAAAACCAAAACACGGGGGTCAGTGAACATCTCTAGTTTAAAGTAACTTACCATAATCCCAAATATACTGTCCCAATATGGAGCTAATGGACCTATTTATGGGGCATATTTAATAAAGCACGATAGTGCTTTTAACGGGTAATTAGGGTTCCACAGTGTCCTCCGCAAATTTATTAAGGGGGCATCGCAGCAGATATCATGGATATCTGCTGCTTTGAACTCCTCTTCGTTTTTGGGAGGAATCTAACAAGTCCCGAAAAAACATTTTGGCGTACATGAGGAAATCTAATGCTGTCAGCTCTGCTCCGGAGAGCAGAGCTGTACAGCGCATGTGTGGAGGGATCACATGATCCCTCCCTGTCACTCAGCGCTCTCTCTCTGCAACTATCGTTGCAGAGACAGAGAGGGGATCTGTGTGCGCATGTCCAGTTCTTGGAACTGGACATGCGCAATTGAAGAGTGAAGAGAAGACCCGAAGACAGCGCTTCCGAAGAGGGGGGTAAGTATGTTTTTTTTATCACTGAAACAGCAGTTTTTCGGAACTGCTGTTTCTCTGCACGGCTGTACATAAATGTGAGAAGTAGTTCAATCCTTATCATTGCGATAAGGATTGAAAACTACTTTTCACTTTATGTGAATAATGATAAATGTGCCCCTATGAACCTCCAAAGAGGTTTAGGGGCACATTTATCATTTAACGTTAAAATAAAGAAATGGTTATCAATCCTTATCGGACGGATAAGTATTGATTCATTTCTCAAATTTATCAAAACCAGAGTACAGAAACAGCAGTCCCGATAATCTGCTGTTTCTGTGAAAAAAAAAATCATACTTACCTGCCTCTTCGGAAGCGCTGTCTTCGGGTCTTCTCCTTACTCTTCAATTGCGCATGCGCACACAGATCCTCTCTCTGTCTCTGCAACGATAGTTGCAGAGAGAGAGCTGTGAGTGACAGGGAGGGATCATGTGATCCCTCCACACATGCGCTGTCCAGCTCTGCTCTCCGGAGCAGAGCTGACAGAATTATATTTCCTCATGTACGCCAGCTGCAGCTAGCGTACATTAACATGACAAGTTCCCGAAAAAAATGTTTTTTCGGGACTTGTTAGATTGCGGCCAGGAGCAGTCACCATTCTGTTGAATGGTGACTGCTCCCAAAAACGAAGAGGAGTGCAAAGCAGTAGATATCCATGATATCTGCTGCGATGCCCCCTTAATAAATTTGCGGAGGACACTGTGGGACCTTAATTATCCGTTAAAAGCACTATCGTGCTTTATTAAATATGCCCCTTAAATGTAAACTGCCGTTTTCATGGGATGTTTATTATTAGAATATCTCCGATATCTGCTGCAGTCCCAATAGCAATTGGAGACTGTGATTTTGCCCTATTTATTAAGCTCCGAAGATGGTGATCCCTCCACAGCAGGATTCATGCTCCCCCTTTATGCAAATTTAGCCAGGCAGTTAGAATCTGTTAGTAAAGTGTTCGCAATTGTGATCACTAGATTATTCGCTGGGACAGGATCCTGACGGAGCCACCATCCCAACGAATTAATTTTCAGAAATTGCCACTTTAATTTCTTATCATTATGATGAGAAATGATAATTAACATGAGGTATTTGCGATTGGTCATAAATAGACCCATGTCTGGTGTTTTATAAATAAATAACAATAATCTATAACTCATTGTAGCCTCCCCAATGCTTTTACCCATAGCAATATGGAGAACAAGATGCGTTTTAAAATCCACAACACTAAACGGACGCTACTGCACCACGAACAAATGCTACTAACAGCGATAGTGGGTATGGTGGCTCAGGAACAAGTACATTGTGCCATTTGGGTGGCATTTATAAAAACTCAGTGCAGCTGGATTTTCTTTCGGAATGCACCAGTACATGCAGTTAAACACAGGTTGTGTCCTTTCGGTCACTCTAACAGGAGCATATCGTCACACACCACAGCACCTTTTTCATGTTGGCAGCATTGAGGTGACATAAATGAAACGCACGCAAAGCACAGGCAGGAACGCTGCTCCCCGCTCTGCCCTTCCCACGTGTAGGAGCGGGAGGTGGGGACGTACAGAAGGGGAGGTGAGGAAACATGAGCAGGGGGAGGGCTGCGCACTGAGAGCAGACGTAGGTTTAATGAAGGCTCGGCCGTACAACAGATCCGCTCTTTAAAATAAAAAAAAGTCCGGTTTGTGGGGGATCTAAGTAGAGCAGAAGAAGGTGGGTTATCCCGGGACTGCCCGCTGTCAGGTGTGGGGGGCACCCAGGGCACTGTCCCACGGATTGTCGGGAGGTATGCAGCAGATAGCTGTTGCTTTTTTCAGCACGGACAGGAATTACATCTCCCAGTGTCTAGACATAGTTCTAGCTTTCTGAAGAAAGCAGGATCTACCCCCCGTCCGAGGTAAGTCCCTTATGTCAGCTATGGGAACTAGGCGTTAACGTGACAGTGTTTGCTTCTGCTACAGTTGCCAAACAATATATATGGGTCATTGACAGAAACTAACGATAACCGGAATTTCATGTAGCTGTGTTGTTGGCATAGTCATAAAGTAAGCTCTGCAAGTAAGTTATTAGTCCTAACACAATGTCTATGGCACCTACTCCTGTTCCTTATTATTTTGTTTATTTTTGCGGGAGGTTTTCTGACTCCAGTGTACGGAGGGTTTCAGACAAGTTTTAGTACATATCTAATAATTGTGGCATTTCCATGCGCATTACAATGTAATAGTGACTGTCTTTTTTTTGTTATTGTGAATGTGATTTTAAAAGTTGTTAATGCAACAATGGCATTTTTATATATTTTTATTTATTGACCTGCTTGCTTATGGATTGGTTGGATTCAATGGGAAGTGGAGATGGCTTATCCTTTGAAGTGACAGCAAGCAGCTGGACTATGCTCTGACTTAAACTTAAATTAGAATATTCCTCTCTTCTGGCTCATGTTTCATTTTTACTCTTGCCTCATTGTAAGACACTGTGAACAATACACATTCCATGTAACAATAGGCTAAGTAGTTTCACAAATACACGCATACCACTGCAGGAAATTGCTAGTTCAGGTTCTCATTTAAATGTGTGTTTTAGTGTAACTGCACTTTATGTTCTATCATTGCTTGTATCCTTATCCCTGAACTATTAAATGCAAATGAAAGGAAGACATAGTTTTATGGTGCAAGAAAATAGAACTTTTCATAATTCCAGTCTTTTATCAGATCTAGCAATATGTTAACTTTGGATCATATCGTGTTTTAAAATGGATAATCTCTGAAATATGTAATTCATTTATTCAAGAAGAAAACATTATAATTGATATATTATTTGTTATGATGTGTCTACTTTTTAGTGTTTAGGGTAGTATTTTTTTAATTTTTAACCTTTATTTAACAAGTTGACAGCGTACATTATTATTATCGTTTATTTGTAGGGCGCCACAAGGCTTCCGCAGCGCCGCACATAGTACAAACAGTAGACTATACAGGGTAGAACAGTACAGAACAATAAACACACAGTACCAGTACTTCAGAAACTCCGGGAGGGCAGATACAGTAGAGACGGAGCAGAAGAACAGGTATGGAGACTGGAGGGAAGAGGGCCCTGCTCATTCGAGCTTACATCCTAAGGGAGGGCAAAAAAAGTCAGGCACAAAAGGGAGTACATAAGAAATGCATCTGTAGTGGTAGTACTTTTTTTAGTCACTGTTACTATATAGAACATGGTTAATATTCTGTTATTGACTAATCCACATTAACATACAAACAAACTTATTTTATTAAAAAAAAGTACTCAAAGTTAATTATAATTATTACAGCTCATTTTCAAGATTAATGTTTAAAATCTATCTTGGGAAGTCCAAATGAAAATCCTGGTGTGGCATAAGAATAAGTCATATGGTCTAATGTGTACTTGCTGTATCTTCTTGAGTTCCAGTCATCTAAATGGAATGTACATGACACTACACAGAGGCAGGAACTGATAGCGCATGTATGTAGTAATTATTTGGTGCTGCACCAGAACACCCTCAGAAGCTGACCACACATTCTACAACAACATATTGGTTTATTATGGACACTTTCCACTAAATTGGCCTGGCACATAGCTTGTCTGGCTCTCAGTTGATCACTATAACACAGAGTTTTGATTGGACAAGCTGGAAAATTCAGTTGAAAAAAAAAGGACATTTCAATATGTGAAATTATAATGTGGATACATTTAAAGGGTACAAGTTACTGACTTTTAAGCAAAAGGAAGTCAGCTCTTGAAACAGCATTCATATGGTAATAGTAGTCTGTAGGTATTCGAATGAATTGCTTACAGAACTTTAAATAGTACCCTTTATCTATACAGCGTGGAGTATCCATTTTGTGCTGTGAGCCAATGGTCATTGTAATCAATACAATAAGAACTAGTGAGCGTTTTGAGGCTTGAATAACAAAGTGATGACGCCTTGGTGATCGCACTAGCTGATAGTCAGTTGATAGGCTGTATTCTTATCCATTTTGGTTCTTCTCAAAAAATTGCTGCTTCAACTGTGTGGCGGCTACTGGCAGAGTCTAAGGGGAAACGTGTACTGATGGGCAGTGGTCAATTGTCATCTGTAAATACAAGACCTAAATAAGGGGGCCGTGTAGTCTTAATATATGCTGCTCAGTGTGAACACTCCTGGCACTATTTCCATACGTGTAGACATAGCGTGCTAATGAATGATTGAAATAAATCCTGTACAAACGTATATGTGTGCTGCAGATCCGCTCCGACACAATACCCCTAAACACCCTTGTGTTTGCGGCCTTAATCTAAATCTCTGAGGGGCATCAGGTCAGATAAGTATTAGAGTATGCAATAGTAAAATATAAGGATCCACCTGTGCTGTTAATGATTTGATGCAACAATAGCCACGGTTTGCAATGCATTATTAATAACTGCACAACTCTACCTATAATAAACATCTCTCTAGGGGCTTCAGTAGTAAAGTAGACACTTTCTTCCAATGGATTATGCACATACATTATTTGCAGATGTGTAGAGTTAATAACTGGTATTTTAGATGCAAGTATTGGTTCTCTTGAAATAATATTTCATAACCAAATTATCTTGATTAGCCCAAGAAAGTTATTTGTTTTATTAACATTTTCATGTTCCATTTTTGTACTGATGTCCATGTCATTGATACTGTACTAATGTCACAATGCTCTGAACAATCAGCAAAAGACTTTATTTTTTTTTAATCTCCAGTGGTTGCTATGGTGATATTGTATTACCCTAGTAGAGATCAAGACTAAAATGGAAAGATTGTGTTATATTTGTTAATTGCTGTCAAAATTACCAATATGTGAGAAGGCACATCTTAGTAAAGGTTCAGTTTTTATGTCTGGTTTATGGATTTATTTAGCATCAGTCGCTTGTGGGTAATTTTATGATGAATTATATATTGAGCAAATAGAATATTATCACCTTTTGAAGGCAGAGATTTGGGAAATGGAGCACTAAGCTTTACAGTATTTATTTAGCATCTTATGAATTTTGAAGTTCATAGGCTTTAACAAGTGCTGAAAATGGAAAAACGTTGGCCATATGGATCACTATATACCCTATTATGGCTTATTTTGTCATGTTTTTAAGATGTGTGATACCTATCACATGTCTTATATGTAGACTTTTTTTCCATGGTGCTGGTTTTCATTTTTATAAGCCAAAATGAAAAATGGCAGAATACCATAAATCCTGGTTTTAGAAACACATTGTCAACAACATAATGATCTTTCTCTTATAATTGCTATTGAAGGCTTCATATTGTAAATAGAAGGCTCTTAGCTATGCCCATGGCAAACACTATGGCACATAATTACATGGGCGTGCACTGAGACAACCCAAAAATATAGGAAGGTCCTTGTGGTCTCCTCCATTTGTGTTTACATTGGCAAACTTCACTAGACGAAACTATAAATGGGCCCTAAAACAAAGGTGAAAAGTCAGTCTTGATGCTTTTCAGTTTGCATCTGTTACACTTACAAAGGCTCTGTTGTGTGTAGCAAACAGCTGGTCAGGGTCCGTTGGATTTAGCAAACATTCAATGGAAGATCATCTCTCCCATCCCTGTGTCATCAACTGTTGTGTGCAAAGACCTGGGTATGTGCCCAGTGGTATTCTCCCTCTGGATCAGTATTGCCCTGTGTGATTTTTCCATTCATCATTCTGTCATCCCAGCAGACCCTGGATAGGTTGAACAGATCCATATGCACATAGTGCATGCACATTTAATATCAGTTCTTCATAAAGGTTACTGTTGCAGTATTGAATACATTTTATTATTTTTTACATACATTGTGATCTTGCCACTTGGCTGTGCCACCGGGCGACGTGATCACTCTGCAATTTGGCCACACACAGGGGAGGCCCTATTGGATGAGATCTGATTGTTCTGTCCTAGGGATAATTGGACAGATCACTCTGGGGCCTGTAAGTACAGTTGAAAGACAACTAACAAACAGGGTAACAGCAGCCATATTCCCATTGCATTTCCCAATATGCTTGTTAATGTTCTTCTTATGATGGTATCATGCTCACTTTGAGGCCTCACATATGCCTACTGCTGGATATTACAAGCTGCATTTGTTATATTACTGTGAATTGCCTATTAAAGCGTATTTAACCAGGGTCTGAGAACATTATCATCATCAACATTTATTTATATAGCGCCAACATAATTCATAGCGTTTTACAATTGGGGACAAACACAGTACTGTATTCTGTCTTCATCTCCCGCTTGTCTCCAGCTTTGATATGGGTGGGGACAGAGCACCCAGTAGCCAGTCAGATTTCTCACAGCAGCAGGCGTAGTCGTGTTGACAGTGTCATGATCTGGGTAATGAAAGGAAACGGGAAGTCACAGCCTGATTCACGTAGTGGAAGGTGCATGGTCCTCCAAGAGCTTACTTACCAAGCTAAATTCATACACCGATCCTGTATTTTATTCAGTGTGCCCTGTATGAACAAATTGCTTCTCATGTGCTTGACTTCCTCTCTTTATAGAAAACCTGAGTATGTACCCACAGTTTTAATTCATATTATTCAGATCTTTTTGCACTCTGCTAAATAAAGTTTCTGCCTCATCGAACTCTTGCTATTTACTGACCATGGAATACACATCCTGTGGAATACACATCCTGTGTTGACCTTAGAGGCTACAAGTAAAGCCATATTCCCTTTGAAGTCTAAAATTAATTTGTAGTTTCCAAATTTAAAAATAACTTTCTCCAAGCGTAGGATTTTATTATGCATTAGATTTTCAAGAAAAAAAAAATGTCTAGCTTCATAATTTACCTTTGTGTGTCCAATGTTTGGCATATCTGATTTCGGTTATCAGGAATTGCAATTCTGATGTGCTAATTATCATTGATTAGATGCTATTTTTAGCCTTGCAATAGAAAGCTGAGTTAATTACTTAATTCTACTGCAGAGAATCACAGAACTGTGAAGCTATTGATTGAGTGGGGGGAATCATATGACCAAACATTTCTACAGATAGGACAATGTTAAAAAGCTACCACCCCCTCATCCTTTTTATCTTACCTGTGTACGTGTGTTTAATTATGTACTTCTAATCCAGACAACTCTTATTGTACTAGTTAAAACTAGACTTGGACTAGGTACACACTACATAATTTTTCGACCAATGTATTATCTACAACGGTTTTACCTACGACTGAATTTCCAATCAGACTGCTGTTTCATGTGTACCCTGTATACACAATTTACCTTCTGATCTGTGCTCTTCATCTGGTCCAAGAGCAGTGTAGTCAGGCATTCTTGTCACACTGATTATAACACAGGAAATAAACTTTTGACTTTTCCACAATGTCATTATAAATTTTGTTAGCTTCTGTGACTCAAACAAAATATTCAGTCTCGGAACTAACTAAACAATTATTCTACCTACAGCACTCTCTACATTTAACAATACAGACACAGTGACAGGTTCCTACTCTCTGGGCAGACAGTCATGTGAGTGCATACACACTGCAGGATTGGAAGGAGGTTGGAACAAGATTTTTAAACAGAACGAGCAATCAAATGAAACGACGATCAGTTCCTTGGAATGACTATCATTCATCGCGCAAGTATACACACTAATGCGATATTGAGCCAAGCAGTCGTTCAACGGGTGTTTGGCCTGATAATTGGCTGAAAAACCTGTAGTGTGTACCTAGCCTTAGAGAGGAAAATTCCTATAAAAATAGAATTTGGTGCAGAGGTATCAAAAGAAACGAGTCAGAATTTTCTCTTTGTTTTTTGAACTGGACTAATAAAATAACATTGGGTTGCTATGGGCTACATTGCTTTTTTATTGCAGTTATCTGTTCACCACTTTACATAAACATTCTCCAAAATAGTATTCATTTAGCATTACTTTAAATTGAATATGTCTAAGAACCATAATCAGACTCACTATCTCATACCATTATAGGAAAGGACCAATACTTGTGCTCATAGCTTTATAGAAAAGGACCAATACTTGTGCCCATAGCTTTTTCTTGAGTAATTTAAGAATGTCAGTTTTAGCCCTCAGTCATTCTTTGGTCTGTTTATTCAGACTCCCCCTTGTACAGCTGATATTTACAAACACAAGAAACAAAGTATACCTAGAGCAAAATATTTTTCATATACTGTAGAAATAAAACTACATCAAGGCTGTTAATGTACTGTTTTTTTTTTCTGGCCTCCACTTTCATTGATACCATCCATAAACGGTTGTCTAGCATCCTTTTTTTCAATCAGGTTCGGCCCACAAGCATCTCCTGTTAACATTTGAGCATCACTCTTGTTGTCACCACAGTGGGCACCAGGCAGCCCTGCGAGCTTTCACCCGCAGCCCCTCCGCTCCTTCATGCCTTATAGTCAGGGTTCTGGTATAGCTTGTAACACTTGTTTATGTTACTATTAACATGTCTGCTGATATGTTTACACAGCTTTGATGAACTCCTCTGCCTCCCCTCTCTGCCTCGCCTTACACTGGCTTCCCTTCCCCTACAGAATCCTTTTCAAACTCCTCACCACCACTTACAAGGCTCTCTCCCACTCTACAGCCCCCTACATCTCTAACCTCCTCTCCATTCACACTCCTGCCCGCTCCCTACGCTCAGCCAATGATCGACGCCTCTCCTCCACTCTTATCACCTCTTCCCACTCCAGAATCCAAGACTTTTCCCGTGCAGTCCCCCTTCACTGTAATGACCTCCCTCGTTCCATCCGCCTCTCTCCTACTCTGTGCTCCTTAAAACGTGCACTGAATACCCACCTCTTCCTTTAAAGCCTACCAACCATCCGCATAACCCCTTCATCTCCTCCACTCGCTCTCTCCCTTGCCTCATCTGGCTTCCCTTGTGCCTGTTCTGTTTTCCCTCCCTTAGGATGTAAGCTCATTTGAGCAGGGCCCTCTTTCCTCCTGTCTCCTCACCTGTTCTTCTGCTTCGTGTTTATTGCTTTAACCTGCCTGGAGCTCCTGAAGTACTGGTATCTCTGTTTATTGTTTTGTACTGTTTCACCCTGTATAGTGTACTGTTTGTATGGTGTACGGCGCTGCGGAAATCTTGTGGCGCCTAACAAATAAAGGATAATAATAATAATAATAATAATAATAATAATTGTATTGTTTTAACTTAATACAGAGATTAAGGGTAACATGCGCCCTTTTTGATCGCTAGAGGGCCGCCCATGTGCCTCCTGAAGTGTATCCGATTACTCATCACAAATTTAGATTTGCATATGATGCATTTTATACAGTCTGATTCTTTCTATTGGTGAATATTTTGTTACTGTACTAAGAATTGATCCATCTTATCTGTCATTATGTGATATTGTATTCTTTATTTATGTGAAAACATACATAGTAATAGTCTTTAAGACATGGGGGTAAATGTATGATGCTACGTTTTTTTTTTCAACTCGCCGGAAATCGGCGACTTTGCATTGAAAGTTTAAAGCGGCGATGGCTTGTAAAGGCAAACTTGCCTTTCCAAGCCATTGCCGCTTTAAATTTTACCTGCAAAGTCGCCGATTTCTGGCGAGTTGAAAAAATTAGAGCATCATACATTTACCCCATGGTCTCACTTGCTGCTTTGCTTGAAGTTACAATGTGATAAAAGATGATACAAAACATTTATAGGACTTTGACTCAACTTTTACAACCATTGGGGTCTAAAACTATTGGAATTTCCTAACTGGGTGTTCTGGACATGATAGGACACTGCGACTAGCTGTGTACATCGGTCGTGTGGAGCTCTCCTAGATTGTAGTGTCACACGCAGGCTGTGTTCTACTTTTCAGAGTTAATACAGTTTCCAGTGAACAGTGTTTATCAGGAAGTTGTAGGGTTTGGGTGAGAAAGTGTGGTGAAATCTTGTGGTTATAAATCACCACTATGACGGAAACTTTAACCAGATGAGTAAGAATCTCAGAATTGAGTATGCTTCTATTTGCATTCATTGTGTAGTATGTAAAGGGAGAATTTGTATTTTGTTTATTGTATTTTTGTTGCAGTATAGTAATATTTATAAAAATGAAGAGAAACAAGAGGCAGCACACATTTAAATTGCAATTCAGTTAATTACATTGTGTTAAAAAAAGATCTATAGGTTTACGATCTAGCAGAGAGGAGAAGGTTTCAGGCCCCAAGCTGTTTCTTCAGTGTACTCCCCATCTAGTAATATTTAGTGCTAGAGGGCAATATTCTTGCATTTCTTAAGTTCTGTGCTAAATTGTTGAGGTGCTTGATTAGTAAGTGACATATTAGATATGACATAATGGTTGGATTTATGAAAACGATTGCAGACAAAATTTAGTGGTGTTGCCGATAGCAAGTATTCAGAAGCTTGCTTTCGTTTACTTAAGTGAACTAGAAAAAATATAACTATAAACTATCCCTCCCCCCCCCATATGCACTAGATATTGATATGTCCCCGAATGACGGGGCTTACATATGGGGTTGAGGGGGATTAAGTACTGTTTAATAATATTTAAAAAAAAACAAAAAACTCTGCATTTAAAAAATGCCGCTGCTTTACCTCCAGTTGCTAACAAAGTTGTAGTGTTTTTACAAGAGTCCATTTTAGGAGCACTTTACCTGATAGAATTTATGCAGAATTTATGGCAGAAACAAACCTACAAGATATAGTCTGACACTTTTTTTGTTCATGTTTTTTTTAATAGATCAAAAGCCATATTTTTGTCCCATGCATTCTTGCAATATTTTACTGTGTGAGTCCCTACTTCTGCTAGAAGACTAGTCCATGGATCTTATCACACTCCAAATTTAAACTGACCCCTATATTCTCTATTTTTAACAATATTGCCTTTATCAACTGTCAATGGTTTTGATTACATTTCTATGTTTCTATCATATCACCTTTTCTCTTCTAAGCTATACACGTTTAGCTCCTAAAATCTTTACTGATAAGTTTTGTTATCCACAATTTTATCATGTATCTGTCTATCTTCCACAGCTTACTTACCTTCATATCATCTGAAATTATAAAAAAAAGGTCCCTTTCCTCTTTGTGGCATAATATCACCATAATATCACAATTCCATCTATATTCTGCTTTTGGTTTTAGAGTTATGTTACATCTTGTATTAAATATAAGTGTCTAACCTTAATCCATTCCTCTTATTATCTCTAAATTATTATACATTTAACTTGACCATTCTCTGCATCGGTCTTGTTAAAAAGGCATCCTTTGTTTTGTAGACCAAAGTTTTAAAGTAATATCACTAATAAATACTTCAAAAAGCCAGACCCAGGGCTGATCCCTGATGTACGCCACACGTTATGAGCCCTTTCTCTAAGCTTTAACTATTGACTACAACACTGCATCCGTTCCTTTAGCTAACCATCTATATATTTCATTGTCTTTGGTTCAAATTCAAGGATTTCTAGTTTTTGAAGTAGTTTATATTGCATTCTATAGAAAATTCCTTACTAAAAGCTAAATAAGCTATATCGCCAGATCCACCCTGATCTGTGGCTTTACTGAGCTAGTAACATCCACTACTGTACACTTGTTTGACTGGATTTGCCATGTTCTTCCAGCACCAAATCCATGGCGCCTTAGATCTTGCAATTTTTATTCAGTAAATAGGCAACAATTTTCTTTATTCTTTTCTTGTAATTCCATTAATTTCCTTAATGTTGATGTGAGACTTACAGGTCTATAGTTATAATATTCTTGCCTACTGCCTTTTGGGTTTTGATAATGGCACTGTGAGCACTACTCCTGGTTCATTTAACATTTTTGGATGTGTATTACCTGGATACATTGGCTTATAGTGCAGACCTTGGCTGTAGTAAATATTTGTATTTACATTTGTGTATATCTTTTCCCTCTAATATAAATGGCTGCTTTGAATTTTCAACATTCAATACAGAGCATTGTTGTAGTTCTATAGGGAGTCTGCAATTTTTTCCCTTTCACTAATTTTATTTTAATTATATTTTGTCACTTTTTTTTTTTTTGCAATTTTCTTTTCTTTTGTGTTAGCACACCTAGCATCATAACACGTTTTGTCAGTCCAAATTTGTACACTTCAGCCAGATTTGCTTCTAACTCTAAATGAAGCCCCATGTCTCCATCTGTGAGAACTAAATCTAGGATTACTACCTTCTATGTTGCTTTCTTGTCTAACTTCTTGAGAGATGTCGACTGCAGCAATCCAGAATATCAATTCTGCCTGATTTAGCAATTATCAGTTTACAGTTTACATGAGGCATATGGATATGTCCCATAATTATTACCCTGCCTTCCATTGGCATCTCCATGGTTTTCTCTATTAACAAACTATCCTATTCATAATCTTCTCCTAGTGGTCTACAAATTGTTCCTATTTGAAAAACATTTCCCAAGTTTCTGGAGTTACCCAAATATCTGCAGCTCCATTAATTATTTGTATCTTCTTCTATAACTATAGAACAACACCACCTCCCTATTTTTCTCTTTCCTAAACAAACTATAACCGGAAATGGCTGTGTTATAGTTATTAATGTACTATGACTCATCTTAACTATCACTTTACATAATTGAAATTAGTTCATGGAGCTTATTGGTAAAACTGTATTTTAAACTACACTACTTTTTTCATCTTCAGTGGGACAGAGGACTTTAACATGTTTTTTTGGCTGCCCCTTTAACTCTTTTTAAATAATTACTAATATCTAAATTCCCTCCAACTTCTGAAGCAGTCCACTTCCTCCAATTGTATTAAAAGTACATAGTGAGTAATCCCCATTTGGAAAGAGTGTGTTAAGTTCAATAGAACTCACAAAATAACAGGTGTGCTTATGATTAAATATATCCACTATGCTCTTTCTCCCCTCTGCTGCAACTTGCCATGTTAGTACTTCTCGAACTAAGCAGGCAGAGTTTGAATGACCTCTTTACAGAGTTCTATGCAGAAATATACTGAATTCCTACAGAGCCAGTGATGTCACAGTAATTCAGATGACTGTTGGTCTGATCATTATTAGGCTGTCATTTACCAAGTGCACCAACGGGCCACAATGTGGTGCAGTGGAAATATGGCCACTACTTGAGCGCCTTACCGCTAGATATCCTTCCTATTTGGACTACCAAATATGTGGCTACATTGGTCCGTGATTCTGTCACTCAAGTCAGGAGGTAGGATCAACTAGTTTGTGGACAGCTTACACTCCACGGTGTCTGGTCATTCACTCTTTCCTCAGATTTATATCTACAGAGGTGGTGTATAGTACTATATTATGTTTCCTTGGACCATGTTTACATGAATTCTGCAGTTCTTTCTAGAGACATTTAAGTGATCATTTCAGTCCCATGTAAAAAACCACATTGTAGATTTTGTTTGTATAACATGTGGAGATGAGTGTTTTAGTTCACTAATGTGTGACTGGTCAGTGATCATTGCCATTTCAATACATGCTGAATATATCATCCTCCCCCCCTCTCTCTAGTATAATGGTTCATTGACATTTGGGACAGGAAAGCCAGCAAAGAGGCAGGATAAACCTATAAAGCAAACCTTTCTGGAACAAGTGGGTATCTTGTACCATCATAGTTTCCCATCTGTATCAGGAATGGTTAAGAATGGCTTACCCTCCACAACCTACACTCTGTGATTTGTGTGTCCCATTATCCTCTGTAATAACTGTGCAAACAGAAAAAAGTGGTGTAATTCATAGTAAAATGTAAGTTCTTATGAGCAGTTTCCTCATTCATCTTGACCCCCATCCCTTCCCTTCTGGCTTCCTTTCCTGCCTTTTCCTCCAGGTCTCGTCTCCTCTTGTCATCCACTCTGCTTATTACACCTCTTTCATGTCCTCTGTCCATGGGACAGGGAATATACAATGTAAGCTCCACTGGAGCAGGGACTGATCTGAAAGACTAAATACTCTTCAAAGCCCTGCTTGATATGTAGGCGCTATATAAATAACTGCTAATAAATAAAAGTTCATAAACAATGTAAAATTGCCCATGTGTCAGAATCCTTGCGATCCATCTGTATAATTTTCCAAGTTTCTAGCACCCCCCTCTCCCCCAATAATCTCCTGTGATTATCTTGTCAATGATGGGTCACTGCACTATTCTAGATATAAATAGGCAGAGCAGGTTTATTCTCTGCAAACAATAAACCATTTTAAATATCAATTTGCGTCTACTGGATAGTAGAAAAAAAAATCCTTTAAATTCACCTAATACTGTATTAATATCTCTGAATTGTGTGAGGAGATGGCCCAGATACACTTCAGAATGTCTTTGGTTTACTCTGGAGCCTGACTGTACTCTTAGTAACCCTTCATTGCACTCTCTCTGGTGTTTTAGTATTTGTGCCTCCTATTTCAGCACTTATGTATATTTAAGAACTGTTGTCCCATTCTTCTGTAGCAAGTTACCAGCTAGGTTTTTCTGTTCTCTGTAGTTTTTGGATGGAAGTGTGCTGCTTTTAGCACAGTGTCACTGCAGGCATGTAGATTTAATCTGCTGCAGGAATGTGGGAGGTGACCTTCAGTGCTAGAACAAGTGGAAAGATGAGGGACTAGGGCAGTTTGTCAACTCTGACATACACTTGCACTGCAGACATGCTTTCAGAAAAACTCTATGTATCTGCATTGCATCTACTTTTCTTTACCCTACTTCTAGATTTCTTTGTTGAGATAAAAGGACACGCAAAACTGTGTAGTCTTATCCAGACTCCATTATTGTTATATGTGCTTAATCTACTGGGCCTTTTTGAGATTATGGTGTTAATATATATTAAAAAGCAACAAAAACATACTTTGGTGTAACAATGGTTTTGTTGTCCATCTGAAGCTTCAGTTTCTTCAACCTTCCAAGAGACCCTGCAATTGAAGCCTTTTTTTTAATAGGATCTGTTTTGATCTTGTATGTACTTACATTGAAACCTAATCTGTGTAATATAGACTGGTAAAGACTTTTAGGCAGTGTCCATCAGTTTCTAATGAACGCTGGTTTTTAATGTGTCTACTTTATACACTCTTATTCCAGTTTAACATGCTGATAGATGCTTGGCTGTCATGAGTGGTGAATAGTATGTGATTTGTGTACAACCTAGCATGGGGATCTATTTGTAGTTGTCACTTGGGTTTTTGTAGGGAAGCTGTGTGTCAATTACTTTAGTCCCAAGTAAACTGCAGTAGGAGCGGCCTGTCTGCTGCTGGTATCTTCTACATTCTGGTGGCATTTACAAACATTCCAATTTGTCCCTTTTTAATGACTTTCACCTCATCCCCTGTGCTCACCTGTTTAAATCATTCATCATTCCCTTGCCAGGTGTGGGATGGGAGCATTTAGTACATTCTAGTTTGAAATAGCTAGAACAGCTTTGTGTTTGGTGCACCTGCTGAGGAAACACACGTGTTCTTATTCATTAATATGACCACTCTGCAGACCAAAAATGAGATTGTGCTGAAGGCGTTGATGTGATATTATTGAAAAAGTCATGAGAACAGAGAGAGAGAAAGCAAAGGGCTTGTAAAAGGAAAAAGAGGGAGGGAGCTTTTGTATAGTGTCAGTGCATGGATTTCCAAAATCTAATTGCAGCCAGGAGATCTGTGTATGTATTAGTGCCTGCTCTGTGGCATCACACATAAATGTTAATGTTAGCAAACTGTGTTGACCTGGGGGTAAATGTATCAATATGCTGGTTCTTCAACACCTGCGTGTTCAGCCTCTTCCGCGATTATTTTTCAAGCGGCGCTGCATTGTAAAGGGTTAACTTCCCTTTACAATGCAGCGCCGCTTGAAATTTAATCGCGGAAGAGGCTGAACACGCGGGTGTTGAAGAACCCGCATATTGATACATTTACCCCCTGGTCTACTGCTCTTCTGAGGGGAGTGGTAGGCTCTGACTTGTGGAAAAACGCTAGGTAAAGAAGACGTTTACAAGATATGGGAACTCTGGTTTGTGAGGACATGCAGCATACTTTAGGGGCTGCTTTACAGACATAGCGTAAGCCTCTTCTCAATCATTTTGTCTAAATAACAATAACTACAGTTATCTTTTTTTTGGGGCTTGTTCACACTTTGATTTTGAATTAGTTTTGCAATTGAATCTCGTGTACTCCACCCAAATTTGTTGGCTTAATTTTTTTTTTGTTTCTTTGTTTTTTTTTCTTTGTTGATGTCTATTTTTGATTTAACAAAATAAAAATAAAGATTTAAAATTTGAAACAAAACCTATATTGGCAACATAACATTTCCATGTTCATATCAAAAACTAGAGAAAAACCTATGCCTGGTGAAAGAAATTATTTTTCAAAATATGGGTTTAGTGTGCAGCCAGCATTTATTTTTAGATGTAATAATAGTATTATGACCAAACACAAGCAGATAAAGAATGGATTACTGACACAGGAAATAATTTATTTGAAATCTGTTAAACATGTTACATAACATATTTATGCTCCTGAATACCCTTGCATACTGCTGGATGCATAAGGGCAGACTTGTTTTTTGGTGTTTGCATATCTTTTTGGAGTTTGGAGTACTTTGTTAAGATACCAGCTACTCTAGTTGTAGTGGTGAACATGGCAATAGTTCGACTTCTCGCTGACATCTTAAAGGATAACCCCGTCTATAATCTATTATCTCTAGTGCTCTGATTTTATTTATTTTTTGGCCTATCGTGTCACTTGCAACAGCTATGAGAATTTTAAATTAAGCTGCAGATATTGGGTGGTGGTTGATGCAGCAGAATGCATGGCCGTAAATCTTACCCAACGGGCTCCATGGTCAACCATCCAATCCCTTCTCTAATTTCTGTCTGCAAAGGAGCAGCGCCTGTTACAAGCAAAGGTGTTAGAGTGATGGAGTTCAGTAGTTACACACGACTAGTATGTTTGTAGGTGGGGTTCTCCTTTTTAAATTGGCGTACGGAACTGTGAAAGGTAATGCCTGCTTTACAAATAAAGACAAAGGAGAGGCATATGTTTTATGACATTAACTTGTACAATTGGAAAAGTACGAACTAGGCATATAGAACCTCCCTAGTTCACAACTCTAGTTCTTGATGATAATATGTGGATTAGACTTTTTAACTGCACAACTACTTATTAATCCAAGATTTTATTGATAATTGTTTTGATAATTTATGGGCGGCACAGTGGTTATCAATGCCTCCTCACAGCCCTGCAACCAGACACTATCTGTGTAGAGTTTGTATGCTTTCCCCATATTCGTGTGGGTTTCCTCCAGGTGCTCTGATTTCCTTCCACATTGTAAAAACATACTAATAATTAATTGGCTTTAGATTAAATTGAACCTAGAGTGTGTTTGGTACTCTGTGAATAATTAAACATTCTCTGTAATGGTAAATAATGGTTAATAAAATGGTTTAATTTTTTTACCCCCTACACCACCCCACACACACACACACACACACACACACACACACACACACACACGACTGTATGTGCAGTCACAAGCCAGATGCCCTAACTGGGACACACCTGTGTTTTGCCGAGTCTGTCACGGATGTAATGGTATCTTCCTAAACACCATGTGATCTGGACCAAACCTGTTAATCTATCATTACCTGACCAAGTCCGAACCAAGCAGACTTTGTTTGGCTATACTAAACGTTCTAATCATTAGTGGTTTTAGTCACATTGATGTACATAATGTAGCTAGCTTAATCCTTTCACACCCACTCCATATATACTGCAAGTGGACCTGGACCTTATTCCCTGGTGCCATATAGAAGTGGCACCTGGAAATGACAGCAGCATATGAACCCTGCTCCCCACCCCTGATATCAATAAGCCTGGGCATCCAGTGGTAGGACCAGCGACCATCAGTGTTCCTGGTACCATGATCATTACACATGATGTTCAAAGTGAACATTGAGTGTTTTAGTATAGAGTTTAGTGTTAGTTTGAAATATAAAACTAAAAAGTAAACTAAAATTACTCACCCTTACCTACAAAGCCCTCAACAACAACACCCCTGCATACATCTCAAATCTCATATCAAAATACTCTCCCTCCCTCTGTCTTAGATCTACCTCTGACCTGCGCCTTGTGTCGTCTCTGATAACCACCTCTCACTCCTACCTACAAGACTTTACCACAGCCTTCAAATCTTTAGATCCTCTTTGAAAACCCATCTCTTTTTTAGAGGTGACCTTATCCTCAGTAACACTATTCACACTAACGCACCCTCACAACTATTCCAATCTCCACTCTGAGCCACACTCGCTCCTCTTGTTTCAGCTGTACCCTCTTCCCCTTAGAATGTAAGCTCTCTAATGAGCAGGGTCCTCCATACCCTTTGTTTTCATGTCTCCATTCATTTTGTCTGCCTTGTCTGTTCTTGTTTTATGTATGTCCTTGTCTTCCCTACTGTACGGCGCTGTGGAGCACTGTGGCGCCTTACAAATCTACGATAATAGAAGAAATGTCTTTGACATTGGAATTTTCATTCAGGATATAAATGCCCTGTTAAATGCAAGGTAGAAGTAAATTGACCCTAGCACGCTAATAGATCTTTGCAAAATGGATCAAATCCTTACTGGGGTACTAAAGTTAAAGTCCTCTTTTTTTTTTTTTTTTTAAATAAATAAATAAATAGAATTGCATTGTTATACCTAGAAGCCTTTTCTCAAAAACCGCCAGTGCAAAGGCAAAAAATGTTCCTGTCGTTGAAGTGCAATCTGCTTCTGGTCATAAAGGGGTTAAAGCTGAACAATTCTTTTAATTAGTGCAGAGAACATGAATTTGAAATGTGGGGATTTTTTTTTATTATGTAGCACAAGTTATTTTTAAGGCATTAACTCCTCGATTTACTAGAATTCTAACATGTGATGTTTCAAGACTCTCCTGTGACCTTGGCATGCAATCTTGCAATGAGAAGGTTCTCCCTCGCATGTGATACGTCTTTCCTTGTCATTCTGTTGTGTTCAGTGATGTTCAGCAGAAATATCAGGCATGCTGCCAAGCAAAATTTGAGGTGGGAAAACAAACAGCTGAATATTACACATATACTGGAGAAGTATTATATGGCAGGTGTGCATTCAATCGGACATTATTTCCCAGGGGCTGTGTTCAAGCACAAACATCAAGCTTCCGTGCATAGACGCTCCCACTCTTATACTTTTGTAAAGTTAATACTATAAAACGTTTTGTTTTCAAAAGTTTAACAAACTTCAGTATTAAATGTATTCAAGAGAGAACATATTTTTCATATTTGTCTAATTGAGACCAGGAAAAAGTAATGTGTAAATTGTTTTGGTTTTGCAGGGCTTTTGCCTAAAAAGAGTTTTTTGATCCACTTCTCCTTATTTTCAGTGGGTAATTACAGCTTCACCCAAATGAAGGCAGAGTAGAATATCGGTTTGTCTACTCCCTTTTACTTCCCTCCCTTCACACATACCAATCCCCTCCCCCCCCCCCCCCACCCCCACCCCCTCATAGAAAGGGGCTAAAACAGGACTTCTCTAGGGGAGTTTCCAAGCCTTGCATTTGATGTGGCTTATGTTAAACTGGACAGATTGGTGTGGCCCACAATCTGTCCAGTTTGCTTAACTTCCCACCTTCTCGGCTACCTCTCCCTCTTATCCCTTCTTCCCCGTTCCTTGATTCTGGCTCCGTTCCCCCTTCTCTCCATCTCACCCATGTGTCTCTCAGTCTGTCTACACCTCCCCTTAGTTTTACGCTACTTTGAGCAGGGCCATCTCTCCTCCTGTTTCCACCACTTCTAACTCTGCTCTCCAGTTATTCAGCCCTCCTGGACCTTCCGCCCTTTAACCCCTCTCGCTTTTCTTTGCACCTCTCTGAGGCCCGTAACCTGTCATCCGCGCCCTCCCTCTTGGGCTCAGGTTACCAGTGTATGCAGATTATTCCTCTCTCCCAGCCTTTCTCTCTAGCTGTGTTTTGAGCTTCCGGAGTTACTGTGCTTATTGTTAATTGTACCGTGCCGTCTCACCTTGTACTGTGATATTGTTTGTTCCTGACCGGCGATACGGACACCTTGTGGCTCCCTATAAACAAAATATAATATTAACCAGTGCTATGATGCTCTCCTGAGGAAGAGACCAGCCAGTCTTTCAATCGTTGTATTCTATGATGTGAGAGGGGGAATTTCCAGTTGCCCTTAACACCCCCCCATCCCCCAAGTGTCTGTCTGTGTCATTGTAGGATCGTCCATGCACCTCAAGGCCTTGTTGTGTGGACACAGTAAGAAAAGATGTGTGAATTTCACTTGGATACAGTGACCAGTGAATGATGCATGTACATTGTTATGTTACAGGTCCTCATTCTTCATGTCTATATCATTAAAGGACTATACAATATTTCTAACTGTCCTTGTGAACCCTGGACCATCAGTCCCTCTTCACTCTTTTATGGTCCCTTTTCTAGGACTATAGCTTGCTATTTCCACCACTTCACAGACAAATGTTTGACTCTTTGATAAAAAAAAATATAGCAATGAACCCTTTTAAAAAATACATAGTCAACGTATGAGTCTAATATTCTGAAAAGGAATGACTTGGTTTTACAGAAGGCATTTCTGTCTGTCATCCATCCTTTAATATTCTATATTCAGTTTTGATTTTTCTCCTTCACCCTCTGGATAACGCTGAATCTATATGTTTTTAGATTTGACACTCTGCCTCGGTCAGTTGCTCTCCATTGCTAGCGGCCTTGTCAGCTTTAATTGCGATTGTTCTGATGATGTCTGCATTCAGCCTGAACAGCAAAAGTAACAAGTTGCTTTTTGAAATTTTGTTAAAAATGTGTATTGCAAATGTATGCCCAGTGAGCGGATACTGGATGTATTTCTAAGCTGCTCTGTAATATACTTCTGGTTTTTTTTTTGTTTGTTTGTTGGTGAGGGGATTGTTTTTTTGTTTTTTTTATTTATTGGACTTAACATCACATTCTTACCATAGTGCCTTATTATAATGTAATGCACTTTGACAATTGTAATGTGACCTACCCACGGTGCCATTAATGATTTCCTGGATGGCTGATGCATCGCATGAAGAATCTGTGGGAGAGTTAGAGCATTCCAGTGTTGGCTCATCCATTTGTCATTGCCTTAAATGAGATATACACTCTCACGTGTTTTGGTTACATTTATATCTTCAAATTCTTTGCAGCTATGTAATAAAAATAAACTAACTACAGATTACATTGCTGCAAATTGTTTTTCTTATTAAGGATCTATATGTTGTCTTTTTTGTATCTCGCTGTTTATATTATTGTGTAAGATTATCCCCATTTAAGGATCTATGTGCTCTGACTGTGATTCCGTTTGTAGGAAAAGCACAATAATGTTTTTCTTTTTATTTTATGATAGATTAAGTCTAGGCTAAATGAGTGATTCCCTTGTAACTTCTGCCAGGCTATGTTTGCAAAATTCTAGTGGAATCTGAAATGCTTGGTAGATTAATGCACGGGGGGAGCATGTTGCTTAAATACCAAAAAAAAGCCGCTAAGCTGTTGGTGATCGGGAAAATATAGGAGTTAACCTTGTGTAATATTGAGTAGCTTCCCAGGTGGGATTATGTTAGTGGTAATTTCTTTTCCTAGAGCCACATTTTTCTGCAAAAAATGAATCTAAAGCTTGGTAATTGATTGAGCCACCCACTATTATTTTAGATGACTAAAGTACTAAAAATGGCAAATGCAATTTCAAACAGCTTCTTACCCATGATGGCATTTGGTCATTGATAAAGGAAATATTGTATTTGACCGAGGACAGAAAATTCAACTGCAACTTATTCTTAATATGAGAATCATCCCATATTCTAAAAAAAAATTTAAATACTTGTATTTTTATTCTGTATATTATGCTCAACTTGGACATATACATTGTAAACCTGTTGGGTGTGATTCACCAAGGAGCACAAAGTTAATGCAACTTGCATTTTTGTTAAAAACAACTGACAGAAATTGCATGCACATACTCCATATTCAAGTACAAGAGGATCTAAAGAAACATTTCCATTTGAATATGGTATAAGTACACTCTGGCTATATGGTACTTGCTGTATGCAGACAGGCACAACACATTGCAAGATGTGCAAAAGGCATATGTGCAATATAAAGTCCCATCAGAATGCATGGAAATAAAAGTAATAAATACATTAAAACTTACTATAATCACAAAAAAAAATATTTTTATTACTCTTAACATGAAATACCTATATTGGGATGTTCTTGGTGCCTAATGTACATAAAATGCATTTTTACAGTTTGTATTATTTGCAAACATTTATTCTGACATTCATACGCACGCAGTTCATCCTTATAAATCGGCACTTACACCTGCCCTGTAGCTGATGCGGCTAAAAATCACGAAATGTGCATGCGTCTGAATTCAGAACACCCTTACTGTACGTTGCCTTCATGCATTCGCCCTTTTCCGCCCCGCTTGCCACCCATCAATATCGTAGGCTTTTGGAAGTATCATTTGCATTTGGACTTGAATTGCATGCGGATGTGTTCACTGGCTTAAAGTCAGTTTATGAACATGTGCAGAGAAACGTCACGCAAATTACGGCACCCAACGGGACTTGCATCTGAAGATGAATGAGGCCCGCTGTATTTGGTTTTCATGTGCATAATTGTCTTTGGCAACGTTTGTCAATAAAACATATTTTATTCTTATTTTACAAGTCTTTCATTTGATATTGAACTTGGAGTGAATGTTCACCTGGCTGGTCTCCTGGGTAACTTGCTGTTTCCTTGTTATAAATAAGGAATCTGTGGCATGCACCTTTTTCCTAATATGAAAATCCCTGTTAATCCCTCAAAGCATTTTGTACACTAGAGCAGCAACTGATGTGCTTGCAGAAGCAGTTTATGAGGGTCATAAAAATGATCACTGGACCTCAATTAATTGAGTTTAATTTACATGGCTGTCACCGTAGAATTTCTTGGCCTGTAAACTGGTTTTTATAGTGATCAGAAGAGGAAGGTAATTTTTTGCTCTGAATATGTTTTGCTAGTTGTCTCATCTATGTAATGTCATATCAGTAATTCCTTGCCTAATTTGGATAGTCTCATTAATATAATTAGAAATGACTACTTGATTTAGTAGTTCTTTTCTCTAGAATAACTTCCAGTCCTATTCTTTGACCATCTTCTGCCAAAAACAGACTCCTTTCATATACAATGCTCTGATTTGGTAGTTTACCCCAAAATTTTAACAACCAAATCGGTGCAATTGCACCATCCACAAATGTCACATTTCTCACTAATCTGGTCATTCACAAGTTGTACTGGCTGAACTGCAGCACAAGTTGATTGCTGTATTCCTTTGGACTTCGGCCTGTGCAAAGGTACATTGTACTATCATTCTCTTGATTGAAATACTCCTGCACAGCCCCTTACACCCTCTTGTAATATCACAGAAAATAAGTCATTTAGATTTCCCATTCTAAACTATAAATAATGCTGGAATGTATGTAAATTAATGTTTTGGCAGGGCCGAGATTCTGAATGTAGTGATGTTATTGGGGAGAGATGCAATTCATCAGGAATTCAACTGTAGCTCAGCAGTTTTCCAAGAGCAAAGCTTGGTGTTTCCACACATATATTCTCACTCCTTTGGGCCTAGATATTGTCTGCATGTTTTCATTGCCAAAAGAATGCATATATAATTATGTACAGATAAGCAGAATTGTAACAAATATACTTATCTGCAGTATGCATTATATTAATATTGATAAAATCACGTCATTGTATACTTGGTGTCGAAGTGTGGGTGATGGTGGTAATTACTAATCAGTTTGACATTTATTTTGATAATACTTCTCCTGCTTTGTGTTTTGACCTTGATATTTTGTCCTACTTTCATTAATATGGATTACCAAACATAGTAGGGCAGATTTTTAGCATAGATGACTATTTGGAATGAATTCTGCTGTCAGTCTGCCTTTCAGACCTGTATAAGCTTGTTAAGCATATCAAAGAAATATGTCATTTTAGGAGTTACTAGTAAACCCTCTGCCATTGGAAATGACAGCTTTATCAACTATGAATGACTTCATTATCTTTTTATTTATTTATTTTATTAACAAAAAAAACTTCCTGCATTGCAGAACATGAATTCAGAAGTGGACTGGAGAATTGCTTCGCTTTATAACATAGTTTGCAAAAAAAAAAGTTTTTACACGGTGGAAAATCACTTGATGTTTGAGTTGCCAGGTGGCGATTTTATATTGGCCTGAATGATTTTTATCCATAGCCAAACATAAATGGGAAAGCTGTCTGATTTACCTATGACCTCTACAATCGATAAACTAACTTAATGCATCTCCATTGATTGGTTAGAGAAACAGCTGCCTTTGCCCAAAAAATTACAAAATATCCAATATTACTGCACATCTGTGGTCTTTAGTATTATTAATGCATAACTTGTCAAATTCAGAAAAGTTTTGCAATGTGTATAGAGACAGAACATGTGGTGTTGTCAGCTGCTGAGGGAAGTTACTGAAAGTGCCCAAGGAACCGAGAAACATAGTGGAGTGGCAGAAAAGAATCAACTTGTCCATTTGTGACCACCATAATGACTTTTGTAACTTTTTCCTTTTCTTTTAGTGCATTGCATGGATAGTTTGCTAATAGTTCCACCACATCAGGTGTGTGTGTGTGTGTCATCCAGTGAATGAACGGTTAAGGTAATTCTCTTGCTTAAGAGGATGGTGTATGTAGAAGGTACAACATAAAAACAATTTTGTTTTGTACTCATTACAATGTCTACTTTTTATTTAAAAAAAAAAAAGGTTTGGTTTAAGGATTGAAGTAATAGTTAGAATTTTACAACCAAAAAATGGGGAGATGCAGAAATTGCCAGTGATTGAACACACAAAGCTTTCAAACGAGAACACAAGTCCAGTGAATGAACAATGTGACAGACTTCAAAAGTATAAAATTAGATGGTGTGAATGTTCAACAGTTACATGATTAACATTTATATGGTCAACACCATAATATAAAGACTGGGTTGGAAAGTCGACAATAATAACATCGACTGTATAATTAGATCGACAGTAATATCCCTATTTCTATCCGTAGAATAGTGTCTACATTTGAATTGTCGATTTAATGATACTGTCGCCTTTCTGAATGTCAACCAAATGAATGTCTAGCCGTCGACCGCATACCAAATGAGACACTTGTGTTAATGCTTCAAACCTGAAAATGTTCATTCACTATATACTGTAATATATATAAATATATACCCAAAATATGAAAATGATTATACCATTCTCCTACCAGCCAATACTGCGATCTTTTCTAGTGGACTAAAAGTCCAAGTATGCTGGTTTTACAACAAAGGACAGACCTTGCATGCTGAAACTTGTGATTCCATAATAGTATGAGAGCCACTGATTGTATCATCCAATGCTGCCTGGTTGCTGTTTTATTTCCTTCCAGGTTTCATGTGGGTTAGACAATTTGTGTGTTTAATTAAAACATTTTTGTAAGCGATTTAGTTGTGTTTATTTGTTTACATATCTATTTATTTTAAAATATATTGGAAAGGGTCTGTTGGAGGCCTTGTCCATCAAGCAGGAGACCACAGTATTCACTCCTCACTGCTCAGACTGTCAAGAGAACAATTTTCTGTCTCTTTGGATGGGATTAGTTTTGAAGTTTTAAATTTATTTTCAAGCCTATTTAAGGTATACACTTCACACTGACCCTATCATAATCACAAATACTTGGATTCTAACAGAATTCCATGAGATTCATTTCATATCTACATAGTTCTGTCTTTATAAAGAGATAGTTGTTATTAAATGTAATTTAAATGATCTATAACCCCCCCCCCCACCCAGTTCAATGCAATATCAGTGCACTGCAATATTTTAATTTATTGTTCAACACTTTGATGTATTAAACACTTAAATATTGGTTAATGTCCTCTAATCAAACACTATTTTTTGTTTAAATCCTGCACACATTGTGGCCAATTTGGGCCTCACCAAAGCTACAATAGATGACTGATGTAAAGGGCCAATTGGCGACACATTTTGGGGATAGCTCTTTCCAAATAGAGAGTGTGCCATCTAATGACCTACCATGTAAATAAATACCTCTGATGCAGCGCGGGAACGAGGGAATTTTGTTCTGTTAACTTGCAATGAGCTATAGTGTGATGGGGATACTGGGGAAGTAGTGCACACAAGGATAAGGACGGTTGGAGCTCTTTGTGATATTGGTGATGTTTTGCAATGGTGAAGATAAGAGTGGATGGAGAAGTGATGCCATTTTGTAATTTTGGGAAATATGTTTGCATTTTTAGTGAAGGACTAACGTAGGGAATTGGGAAAGGCAATAATTGCTGGGTGTGAGTAAAGGGAAAGGAGAAATGAATTGTTTTGTGTTTACTTTGTGTCTGGGTGTGCAAAAAGTTGAGGAATTGTGTTTTATCTGTTTGTTTTTTCTAAACCGGATTAGCTAGCAATATTTGTTTCTTGATTTATATCTTGTAATCTCGTAGGGGCCTTAACTCTAAACCCGTGTTGGTGCTAGTAATTCCTTGTAGAAACTATTCTGGCATTTTCTAGAAAGAAATGACCTGTAGAGGCCAAGTGTGGTTTTTATTTTTCTACCCACGTTAAGGGTTTGTTCACACTTTATATGACCAAAGAAAAATGTTTAGAATTGTTTGTACTATGGTTGAAGTTTAGAAAAATTGTTTTGATGTTTTAAGGGACCTTTGTGAAACTAAGTAATCTGTATTTCCAAAACACTACAGAGGTTTGATTGTTGTTTTTCCACCAGGCAACATCTTCAGAATGCTATTGGTGGGAAAGATGACATTGAATATTATGTTCTACCTATTTAGAAAATGTCAAAGTAAAACGTCCTAATGTTGCACTCACATGGATTTTTTTTTTTGATTTTTTTTTGGGGGGGGGGGGGGGGTTCGAGGTTATTATTTTAGATTGACGTCATTAACACCTTTACAAAAGGAATAAGTCCTCCACATCAATAACAGATCCACATTGTGTGGTACTGTGTAAGGAGCATCTCCTCTAATGCAATGCCACCAACTGTGGAACAGTTTTCAATCAGACTGAGTTCAATAAATTCCCCAACCTTGGGTTTTGGACACATCTCAGAACTTTCTGATGATTCGGTTAAATACAGAGGGTAGATTGTGTTAAGAAAATAGAACATGGCCCAGAGCTGACACAAGAGTGAGCAGATAGAAAACCCTGTGATGTAACTGTGTGTTACATCACCTGTTGGTACAGGAAACCTAAAGTCTGGGAGAGGTGTAGAGGGGCACATGTTTATAAAGTTAATGCTGGTAAATAAAACATATTTTTGTTGGTAAAATCCAGGCTAGGATTATACACTTTTCAATGATACATTTAGGTGCTGCAGTTCTACTTTGCACATGGATTATTTTATAACAATTTTGAATGAAAAGGGTACATATGCTAAACTGTTCACTATTTCAGAGATTTTTTATCAGATGCTTTAGTACTTAAACCATTTATCTGCATTTGTCTGATTTTCTTTCATATTTGTATTGTTATTTTTACCCTCACTGAATTGTAGAAATAAAACTCTAGCAAAGCTCATGCTGTGTTGGTTTGTGCTACACAGACTGTAGGGCTAGAGCTAGCTATTCAGGTTACAAAGCAGCTCAATTTCCAGTAACTTAATATCTATCATGTCTCTACTACTTGTCCTTAATGATAGCATCATAAGCCAGCTCTTTACCACGTCTACTATCTACTATAATTATGGGTTTAATGGAAAACACTACCAGTCAATGACCAGCTGGGATCTGGACCCAGGCTCAGTACAGCTTACTTTAAAAAAAATAAAAATAAAAAAAAATACACAAGTTGTCACTCCTGCAGATACATTATTGGCAAAATTGGGCTTCTCAGAGGAAAGCCCCTGCTATTGGTATTTTTCCGACGATTAAAAGTGAATTGGAGAACAATGTGGAGTTGCATGTGCATGGTTTGCGTTGCTCTTTGAATCTTTTGTTATCTAAGATATTTTTCTGTCATGCAACACATGGAATTACTATTCTTTTTGATGTATGTGAATAATCCCCTGGAACAGAGTGCCCCTTAAAAATGTATTCCACCCTTAATGTAAAGGCTAACCACCCATATTAAGAAGTCATAATGGGGAACTGATGATTCTCTTTTTCATATTGCTCCTGGTTGCCATGATCCAGATAGGGTGACGCTTTGAGTTAAATTGGGACATTCTGCCATATCTTTAATTGTCCATCACCTGCAATAGGACTGTATATAATGTTCAATGAAGTTTACATCTGATCATAAGTTATGAGATTTTCTTTTTTTCTTACCGAATGATTTTAATATATACTTTACGCATATTCAGTAAACTCACTTTATGGGTAGAGTTCGTGTAAAATGATGCCCATATGCTTTACATTCAGTGGATGGTGCATGTCCCCTTGTAGCTGCTCGGGACAATATTGGAAATGGCATCTAGCATTTCTACAAACTTTTGATGGGCAGGAGCCAGTCACCAAAGATGTTAGTACATTTAAAGAGAGGTTACGGGGGAGGCTCACGTTCTCTGTGCAATTTTAATTTCAAAATAAAAATTATAACGTATAGTACAAGCCATGTTTACACCTTCTCGGTGGTATCAGATGTTGCTGGGTAAGCCACACCCAGAATGCTACGTTTTAATACAGAACGTAACTCTGTGTTATTAGGCTTGACAACAACACGGCTTGGTAATGATATTTCGTATATTACGAAATACTAGTGATGAGTGTATGCTGTGCGGTGATGGCGCTAGGAGGGAGGAAGGGCAGACGGACATCACTACCCTGGTACAGAGTGTGGGCATGCGTCTGCTGTCATCACGTTGCGCGTTCGTACGTGATGACGTGCGCGCAACGGGCGGACCAATAGGCGAGCTCAACCCTCTTCTCCGAGTGCCCACTGATTCCCAATCCAGTGCACGGAAGATCGGCGGGCGCTGGGAGTTCGGGGCTGAGTTTCCCCCACTGATCATCAGATCCCGCCCTGGTAAGTGACGGCCGAGCCCCTGCCCGCTCTCCTGCCCCGAGGAAAGCACTGTGGGGGTCATTCTCCCCAATATTATTATTTGTTATTACTGGGTGGATCTGGAGAGTACATCGGCCCTCCCAGCTCCTCCCCAGGCTACGCCCAGAACGGAGTCCCCCGTGTTCCCAGGGTGATCCGTTAGTGGCAGCCTCCAGCTGGGGATAGGATGTCAGGGTGGACAGGCAGAGTGACAGCCGTGTCTGTAATATGCCAGGCACCGTCCCCTGCTCCCTAGCCGCTGCACACTGCTGCTGACTGGTGAGATGTGCGGGACACATGGTGGGGACTCCTCTAAACTAGTGGAGTGTAGAATGTGTGTTGTGTTACTGTACCAAGCACTGACAGCTCTCCTCTCCCTGTGTTTCTCCCACAGAATACGGTAATGGAAGAGACTGCGATATGGGAACAGCAGACAGTGACTCTTCACAGGGTAAGTCAGAGTTAATTCACTCTACGTAACTCAGGATACTGACTGCCACTGGGAACAATAGACAAAAGCCAGATGTCAGGAAGCGAAAGAGAAGGAAATAGGTTTTGTCATTTTCCTTTTTGTCAGAATTTAGTTGTAAACTTTGCACCGGTCATTTTTATTTTAGTAATGGGTACTTGGCGGTGGCGAAATGTATTTAAGCCAGGTACCAAAAGAAGCGTGCTGAAGGTTTATCTGCTTTATGACTATAGTGGTGTAGTAAAAGAAGTGTCACAATGTTGTGTTTTCTGACTTCTTCGCATTTAACATTCACACCCCAAAATGTCTATGGAAACTGGTTCATAAGTATTTTGCCTGTTTTTCTTAACAATTTGAATGATCTGTTTCATGGTTTTTGGAATTTTCTGTTCATTACATGAGTTGTGGAATACTTCCAGTAGCTTTGATTTGATTAAGCTGCATATCCCTTGTTCCCAATTAATACACAAGTGTACATTAGTTAACATTCTATGATGTTCCAAAACTTGCCCACTTCAAAAAAAAAAAAAAAAAAAAAGCTCTGAACACAGAAAACACTAGGGTGGAGCCTTCACAAAGGCAGAATACCAACCTGGCTGAGTTGCTCCTAAACTTGTTGCATTTTGAAATCCTACAACTACAGGTTTTATTTTGTTTGAATTGTTATGTCTGCTAAAGCTTATATGCAAGTAATTAAAATTTTCTATGCAGGATAACTTAATACATTACTATCAACCATTACAGCCTCCTGGGCTGACTGCAGAGTCTTTCTATTGGATTATAGGTGGAGTGTCCTTTGGGCATAATGGACAAATATATTCTCCCAAAATTACTGCTGTACTGTTTAAATATCCTTTAATTATCATTATTTTAGATCAATATATGTGATATAATATGCACAAAGTGTTATTGGTAGCTATTTTATATAAGGTATCTAAGTTTAATGGATGGTCCATGTTAAGTGTTGAGTAGGCTAGGATATTTTCGTTGTTGAACTTTTTAAACATCTTGTTTTGGGGTTTTTTATTTGTTAGATTTTTTTTCCGTCTATTTTATTAAGTAGTTATGGTGTTTTTATAATTACAGTTAAAATGAGCTAGTCTGCAGAACTTGGATAATTTGAAAGACTGGGCAGCAACATGGCAAGTGTAGTTGGTGAAGCCTTCTCTTGAGTATGCAGTTCAGTTTTGGGCACTAATTCACAGAAAATATGTACTGGAGCTGGTAATTTAATTTAGCTACACTTCTCTGCTCATAACTAAGCTCTTCCATGCTCATCAGTGCAAAGAGTGTACAAGTTAAATTTAAGGAGGGAATAATCCGTTTACTTAAGTACGTTAATGGCCCACACAAAGAAATCTATGGCAACATGTTCAGTTTTAAGGTCTCCACAAAGGACACAAATCTACCCCTGTGAAAAGGGCTTTTACAGTAAAAGCTGTGAAACTGCAGTGCACTTTCACAACAACTGGCTTTGTCAGACTACGTAGACAAATTTAAGAATGTATTGGGCGCTTCCCTAACAAAACAGACTATGCAAGTCTACTGGCTTTAATAACACCATGTAGTATGTTGATCTGGGAGTTGTCAGATTGCCAGCATCAGGTCAGGAAGGAATTTTCTTGCCTCTTAAGGCAAGTGCTATGCTTTTATAGGGTTTGTTTTTCTTTTCCTTCCTCTCGATCAACTAGGGTTTGAACTTTATGGACTTGTGTTTTGTGGGTCTCATTTTTCTATTTAAACATCTGTGTAACTCTGCACATGTCTCTGTGATAGTCTAGAAATATGTTGGAGCTCGAGTATAGTCTTAAGATGCCACCCACTGTGCAATGCTGGCTGGTGAGATTTTTTCAGTTAGATCAGTATGCATGGCACAGTTACTGCAGTGGTATGGATTATTATCTAATTTCATCGTTTTTAGACCGAATGGTTGTGGTCGTTGATTTGTTTTTTTGTCACTGTATGTTATATACGTTTGTACCAGTAATCATTTGTGTGCACATGTAACAGTCATGTTTTAACCAATTTTTATTAAAATGTAGATTAGGTCTCATAGACAAGTAGTAACTTTAGGCATTCGTAGCTTTGGTTCACGTCAATTTAAACATCTGCCAGCTGTGTTAATATTCAGTGCTATGTAACTGAGTTCTATGGGAGTGCTCATAAAGTTGCTAGTGTACTATGTTGCAATGAGACTTTGAGAACACCCTCAATGTTTTATGTTAAAGGTGAGGGCAAAGCACAATGGGATTTTGTTTCTACACTTTTAAAAGGTGAATTCTTTTAACACGTGTTCTTATTTTGAAAAAGCGTTGAGAGTTAAAAGTAGCATTTTAGGTTATGCTGCCACTATAATGTTACATACCCTCCAATTACAATAAATATCTGAATAGCTTTACCTATCTTTTGATTGCCTGTGACCTCAATAGGGCAGCTTAGTGGTTGGCACTTCTGCCTCACAGCACTGGGATCATGAGGTTAGTTCCCGACCATGGGGTTATCTGTGTGGATTTTGTACGTTTTCCCTGCGTGTGCGTGGGTTTTCCTCCCACACTCCAAAAACATGCCAATAGATTAATTGGATGCTATTAAATTTATTTTGTCTCTTTTGGTGTGTGTATATTGGGGAATTTAAACTGTAAGCTCCAATGAGGCAGGGACTAATGTGCGTGAATCCTCGGTACAGCGCTGCTGCTGGAATTAGTGGAGCTGTATAAATAGCTGAAGATGGATGTTTTCAGCTGATTGCTTAAAAAACTTGCTTATGCATTGGTATTATGTTTTTAAATACTCGTGCTACTTATTAGAAAGATAGACTTCTATGGCGAAAGTAATACGTGTATGTGTTGGCAAAACTTTGTTGAAAGATTATTATTTGAAAACTGCATGAGGAAAATAAGCTATACTTAATATTTTGTAGAAAATGGCCCTCCTATAATTTAGTAATTTATTGACCTTAACTATGAAATAATGTCCAGTCCTCATTCTGCCAAAAATTCCATTTGAATTGCTTTTCCTAGTAGAGACAGCCATTTCATGCACCAAACCATATTCAGGACAATGCTGCCTTGCAAATCCTTAAGATTGAGTGACATTACTGAGACAATTGGATAATGAATTGTTTATATTTGAGATTGTTGCAAGTGACCCTTTTCATATGAAATTCATTTGTTTTGGGATTGTCATGTAACCGCTTTTCTAAAGTTGCATCATAGATATTACGTTGCAGCACTTTTAATAGTAATATTGTCTTTTATTTGCGCCTCAAAATGTGTGCAGTGCTGTACAAGACAGAACAAGAACACAGTGATCCATAACCCATTACATGATACATGAAAAGCAAAATACAAAGATCTGACATCCTGGATAAGCAAATATACAGATAACCTGGTAATGCATATCAAATTATTTACAGGACAGAGTCTGATGGTAATAACCAGTGTGAAGTAGGCCTGAGCTCAAAAAAACAGGGCTAGGGAAGCAGGCCAAGAGGTACAGAGGGTGATGGAGTATTAGAAGACAAGGGAAGAGGGCCCTATTCATCTTATATCTTAAAGGAAAGGGGAAGACCCAAATAGTGGGGTATCAATTGAGGGAGTGGGAGTAAAAGCAGAGACAAGGGAGTTAGGAAGGCTGATGGGCTTGAATAAAGATAACGGCACACTTGAAGCCTTTGAGAGTAGTGGCTAACCGAATAGATTGTGGGAGTATAGTTCCACAGCTGGGGAGCAGCCCTAGCAAAGTCCTGGAGACAGGAGTGGATAGAGGTAATCAATGAAGTAGTGAGGCGGGTGAGAGATGAGTGGAGGGGATTGAGAGCTGTGCAGGTGAGGCGTTTAAATTTAATTCTACAGACCACGGGGAACCAATGTAGCGACTTTATATAGCAGAGATAAAGTGGCGGAGAGAAAAATAAGGTAGTGAACAGTATTTGAAGACACCTAAGAGATGCAAGTTGGGAGTCTGGTAGGTCAGAACGAAGGAGGTTACAGTAATCAAGGCAAAAGATTATAGGGAAGTGAATAAGAGTTTTGGTGGTATCCTTGGCGTTTAAGGCCGTATCTTGGATATATTCTGGGGACGGAAGTAGCAGGATTTTGAGGGGCCCAAATGTAAAGTTCTAAGGAGAGGGATGAGTCAAGAATCACCCTTAGGCATCTGATTTGAGGGACAAAAAGCAGGGTAGAGTTAACAGAGTGGGGGGCAGCCCTGGGGAAATTATTAGTTTGGTCTTTGAAAAACTCAGTTTAAGGGGGTGCCGGGACATTCAAGGTGAGATGGACAGGAGACACAAGACATAAGGGAAGGGGAGAGGTCAGGGAATGAAAGATAGATTTGGGTATTGTCAGCATAGAGGTGGTACTGGAGGCCATCGGAGTGTATAAGGTCACCAAGGGAGGATGTGTAGAGGGGGAAGAGCAGAAGGTCAAGAACAGCTCTTTGGGGAACTCCCATTAGGTAAGGGAAGAGAGGGGGATGTGCAGTCGGGTGTAGAGTCTGAAAAGGAACAGTTGGTAAGGTAAGCGGAAACCCCAGAAAGGATAGAATGGTGTGCACTTCATTGGCAGATTCTGGAGTGAATGAAGAGGAGGAGGATGTGCAAGGACATGGGGTGACAGTGGGGAGCGGTTGATGAAGATAGCATTCACAGATGAGGGTGGAAAGGGAGACAAATTATGTAGTGGGAGGTGACAACTGGGCCAGCAGGGACTGATGGACGGAGACATCATGATGTATTGGCTCTTGGAGGTGAAGTGGGTAGCAAAGTCCATTAGGGAGCGCGATGAGAGGGAGGGGGAGAGAAAGGGAGTTGAAGGTGGTGAAAAGGCAACAGGGGTTGGCGGACTAGAAGGAAATGAGCCTTAAAGCAGGATTGTTTAGAGAGTGATGGGATAGGACTGTATGTGGTGAGTATGAACTTGGAGTGAAGGAAGTCGGCATGAGTCCGTGACTTTCTCCAGGACTCTTCTGCACTACAGGAGCATTTTTTAAGATACCCGTTTTAGTCAGAGTGGATCCTTTTAACAGTATTCATAGTACTTTGTCTGTTTTCTGTCTATGTTGAACTTAGTTGACAGCATTTTGGATTAATTGAGTCTCTGAATTATAAGTTTTGTTTAGAAGTAAAGACTTTGATTTTACATTTTGGTCTTGTTTTACTTCATTATACTTAATACTTCCTGCATTGTTTTGCTGTTAGAGCAATAATCTAGCTGAGGAGTTTTGCCAAGTGGTAGCTTGTTACAATACATGTATTTCATATGAGACAGCTGTGCTTGTAAACAAACCGTGATGCTGTGCTCTTGTAGCAAGAACAATGGATCTTTTATTGCCGATGTCAATGTTCAGAAACTACAATTTGTATTGTGTGACCTGTCAAATAGGTGAAAGGTCATTCCACAAGCTTTTTCCACGTGTTTGCTGCTCTGTGGAGTTAATCCATAGATGTAGTATGTTTAAAACTTGTATAGTATGCGTAAAAATACTTTTTACTAGTGTTAGGATCTTAAAAGTAAATGGACTGTGCGTGAATATTTATTAAATCCTACCTACTTCATGACCCTACTGTAACATGGATAATATAATCTTTTTGTTTTTAGAAAAATGTCTGAAATTGTATTTAAAGTTGTGTTTATATAGATAAGGGGGTACAAAATAATATTCCAACAAAGAACACTCTGAGGACACATCTGGTGTATGGTAGTAATTATGGTATACCTCTCTTGCACCATAGTGACGGTACAATACTTGAGTATGGTGCATTTACATAGTCCAATGTGAAACATTACTTTCTGTCATTATCCCTGGGCTAAACATCTGTAGTCCTGGAATGTGTGTGTTCCTATCCACGTTACTGTTGTCATCTCACTACGGGAAACATTGCAAGAAACTGCTAATGTATCTAAAAGAAAACCTTTAAATATAACATTTATCTAAATTGCAAAGGGACTGCAGTTTGTTTACTAAATGAGTTTGTGATTAGATGCTCCCTTTAAAGGGAACAGAACGCCTTAAGCACATTATAAAATATGTAAACCTTAATGATTTTATGAGTTTTAGATTTTATATCCACTAAGCTTCTTTCCAGTGTTGAATGGTTTGGTTACTAGAGTTATTGTTACTGTTAATAATAATAATAATAATGTTTATATAGCTCAAGTCATATTATGCCGTGCTATATGAACATGGGAAGAACATAGGATCTCCTCACAGAAAGGACCCTGGTATTTGGCACAGATAGGTCCAAAAGTAGTCAGGTGCAGTGCTATGGCCAATCAGATTTATATATAAGCATAGCCTTAATGTCATAGTCATAGCTGAGTCCACTGAAACAGGAATTACTTTTAACTTGTGTAATGTGAAAAAAAAACTGATTTATTGTGCTTTACTCGGTATGAACACCATGATTAAAAAATGTACTGTGTGCCCTCTGCAGAGCATGTACACTGTAGCAATAAAGGAAGCACAGCATGGCAATATTTACGTATTGTTCAAAGCCCACATTCTGGTGACTGCAGTATAATGCAAATTTCTTATCCTGGTAACTACAGACAAGAATGCATAAGCTATATATATCCTGGTGACTACAGGCAAATGTTTTTTTTTGTAGGAATGCCTGTAACCTTGTATCAAATGTTACTAGAATGCTTTCGATATTGAATGTAGCCCAGCAATTATTTTCAGGGTAAATCAGTATGTGGTTCTTTATATTTTGCTTGATAAATGTGTTTACATTCATAGTTTAATTAAATGCAGGGCACAAATGAATGACCTTCCACTGACTGGCAGGACGATTACTTTAATCTGCAGGGCAAACACTTTTTATTGCTTCCCAGGAGATGAGAAATTGATTACAGGGGAGGAGTATGGGTGGTGGGTGTATATGTATGTAAGTATGTGTGTGTGTATATATGTATATGTATATGTATATATGTATATGTATATATATGTATGTATATGTGTATATATATATGTGTATGTATATGTATATGTGTGTGTATATATATATGTGTGTGTATATATATATATATATATATATATATATATATATATATATATTAGTGTACATGTACAGCAACCGTCAAAAGTTAGAAATTATATTTTCCATTGAGTGCATGTCAATGTTAACATTTTGATTGACCGAAATAATACTTTGGTAGACCACAATCTAAACTTGGGAAGCCACCCAAAAATAGTTTAATGCATTGGACCAGATACTTATTTCAAATTTCTTTTTATTGGGTTAACTTAGCCCCCCCCACTCTGATTGCATAAATGCTCAGTTGTGTAGACCTGGTGAAGGGATTGCCTTCTCAAATACTCCTTATTATGATTTTCCTCCTGAGAGGATTCTTCCTTTATCTATGAATTGGTTCATAATACAGTTGTTGGTTAGTGAAAGTGTGGTAGCTGTGTCTATCCATGTGTGTTTGGGCTTTGTTTTCAGAAATGCATTATTTTATTAAACTTATCTGTATGTTTTTGTGGAAAGTTCTTGATTTTAAAATAAATATTGGTCCCAGTTAGCCAGAAGTGCTGCTTTTGTACCATTTTAAAATGACACCTGAAAGGGGATGTGGCTGCACAGACTAATATTAAGCGGCGGGTAGAGTAACCTGTCACCATACCAGGACTGTATACTTAAAGAACCAGATAACCAATTTAAGGTATGCAGTGCATTCTTGAAACCTACAAATTAATTGCCACTTTTACCCTTAATTTTTGTATTTGCAGTGACTCATCTCATGTAAATATTTCAGTGAGATCAATAGTTGGCAAGGTTACTGTGGGGCTTTTTTTTTTTGTCTTGTTAGGATTCACATCCCAGCTCTGTGCAATTAAACTCCTGTAAATACATTGTATGAAACTCTGCATTCCTGTCTGATATGTACACATTGGTTAATTAAGTAAATGTTTTACAGCTCAAAAAAAATGGAACCCAATATTTTGGTTGGTAACGACAATCCATTATCATGGTATATCTACCTGTCTATCTCTCATATTTTTTTTTTCTTCCCTAATGCAGCATCCAGGGGTAGTAGGCGCTTCTCTTATCTGGCGTTTTTTAGTAGCTAATATGCCTATTGTCTTTCTTTATTCTACCATGTCCACATTTGCTATAAAAGTGCAATTCAACTTACTACCCTTGATACATTACCTCCTTGTTCTGTCGCACAGACATTTTGCTCTCCCAGGATGTTAACTTTTAATATTCATTTTGAGGGAAAGTTTGTTCTTTACATACTGAAACTCAACTTCTATCACCACCCTACCTTGTAAATCATTTCCCCCATTATCGTTATTTATTTATATGGTGTCACAGATTGTACAGCGCCTAACATAATCATACAGATATATAATATACATGAATACAGTATACATACAGAATTGTGGACACATTAAGTGGAATAATGGATGCAATGAACAGTGAAGATCACATATCATTCAGATTAACCATAACACTAACTGGGATAAACAAGGACAATGGACTGTGGGCAGACAGGAGGTATTTCTGCCCATGAGAGCTTACATTCTAGAGGGAGGGGATAAAGAGACAACAGGGGCCAAGGAGTCATTAAGCTTAGTGGTTTAGGTAGGTAGCAGAGAAGGCGGACGCTAAACAGTCATACTTGCAGGTGGGTTGAAATGCTGATAAAATAGCTTTAATAGTAAATATATAATGACTAGTACGCGTAAGGTTTCATTCACAATTCAGATTATAAGCATATCTGATATGAACTCCGTTTTGTGACTTGCTGTCTTTTATGTTTTTATGGAACTCTTTGGTAATGTCTAATATTTGTTTATAATATACAAGTGAAACTAGCATATGCATAAACTCCTGTATATACTTTGTGTATAAATAAGTCCTGATCTTTGTTTGGAATAATAAAATTGGTTCTTATCCATAATTGATAGTTGGGTATGTGGTGTCCTCCTATTACAAAAATCATCTTGGTTTTCTGTCACCTGTATAACAGCATTTAGTCTGTGGCTATGTGCCTTTATAGAGTCACGGAACTTCTGGGGGAATTATAAAATATCTAGTAAGTAGCACTATGGTGTCTAACTCCTGGGGAGCCATGCCTTGCGTTGATAAGGACTTTTGTTCTCCTCTAAGCGCTGTGGTGTCATGCTGCCCTCAGTGGAGTACAGCCATGTAGAGTGTATTGCAGGTGCCATATCTAATTGACACCCCATGATGCTGTGCACATGGCCCAGTGTTATGGAGTGCCACATTGCAACGTGCTCAGAATGGTACTGATCACAGAAGAGTTCCTCTGATAAAGGTTCTCTACTCAGAGTGGAACTGATGCAACAGTGTGGAAATAGGTGAGGGGTTAATAATAAAGGAGGGGTTTCATTATAATGAAGAGTGTGAGATAATGGGGAGAGTAAGGCAATAGTGATTAAAATGGACATGTTTTTTTTTATTATGGTGTTTATTTGTAAGGATTTACAGTGCCGGACAGTGGGGAAAGCAGGATATACATAAAACGAGCATACATGGTAGACAAATTAAAGGTAGATTATGAAATAAAGGTTAGGCTGAGAAAGCTTACAATCTAGTGTTAGGAAAATTATGCAGAGAGGAGGAGGATGATGAAGAGGCCAATGGAATGTTAATGGGGGGGGCGGGTTTGAGGAATGAGGGGGAGCACAAAGAATGGAGTTGAGGTGGGTATAGAGGAGTGAAATGAAGATATTTTATGTGGATCTAGAAGGGGTGGAGACTATGGTGTGTATTGATGGGGATGTAGTGTCTGTAAGCAGGTGGAGCAATGTATATTGTCTGCTATTGCCTAATACCACATATTGTTTTACAATTTTTATATTGAGCCTGCAGTAAGGAATAAATTAGCACCTATATATTGTACACAATGTGGTCTGTTTATCATAAAAGTTGTAAATCCTGTAAAATTTAATTTTTATTTATTTTTTGCAGTATTTAGGGCTTCTGACTGAGTATGAAAGCCTCCCTACTGGTGATGACTATTGCCAGCGGCTGCTTTCTTTGTGGGCCTCTTGTGATGCTTTATTAAACTAAAGCGTTTTTTAACCTTTTTGTTTAATGGATCTGGAGCAATCCACACATGTCATGTCTGGTGTGGAGTACTCTTACTACTGCGGGCTAGTGTTGGTGCCCAGCTCAGTATTGCTCAGCTGCCCTGGTTTCTTGATAAGAAATTGTATTACTGTATATCACAGCGATGGGAAATCTTTTACTTGAGGGTACCTGATAAATAGAACCATAGGGAAGATGTGAAACATCTCATGAGATAACAAGCCTTGATTTGAAGCACATATTACATACAATTTACTCCAACGGTCACAATACCATAATGCTCAAACAGGTCAGTAAAACCACTGTCTCAATGGTTTGAGCAACTTTCCTTTCTTAATCCCTAAATATTAACTAAAATTATAGTCCTTCTTCACTCTGCTTCTCTTACGCACACCTATGTATGACCTGCTTTCTCTGTTCAGCATGTATAATGTATTAATATACATGTATGTGACTCACTGTAATTTGAAGGGCATAATTTACTGTCTAGACATCAACATACCCTTTTATTATTCTGTGGAATGTTGAAGGTGTTGGTTAAATGTGTGTTTTAAACCGAAATGAGGATGTGTTTTCAATGTGATGCTTGGCTTTTAAAGTGGCTACATTCAAATAAAACAAACGTTTGCACTTATTGTCACATACATCACAGTATAAAAGATTTGGCCCATGGAGGGTTAGCAGACAGTATTTGCAGTAAATTGGACACAAACAATTGTCCAATAGGTAAAGTGAAAAAATGATACACAGTCTGTTCACACTTGAAAATACTCTTTCAAGTTCTTGTCCCTGGTGATGTGAACAAGGAAAATGATCATGTTGTAAGAAGTTCTGCTGTATGGAATAATTATTTATAAGGGGCCAATAATACGTGAATGTAAAATCTACTAGTATTCAAGAAAGTGATTTAAATCCATATTTAAAATAATAGGTCTAAGAAAACTAATCTTTGGCCAAGAAATGTCTGTTTTTACTTGTATGGGTTTTTTTTAACCCCAGAAATGATTTTGTTGTAAGCGCGCCTTTAACTTCCTTCTGGATTAGTAGATATTAAATAGTAAATTGTGTCCAGGTTTGTGAATGGCAGCCTGCAGTAGTATCAGAGTAATGAGTAAATTATTGCTGCCAATAAATGTGTGTAAAGCTTGATGGGCGGTGTAAGCTGTATTTGCCTCTCCCCTGTGACACCATGACCAAGCTGTCTGTAGTCTAGTTGGAGTATCTAGTATTTGAATTCTGCTTTAAGTTAGCAGAAGAGATCAGACAGGCGATGCAGCAAATGTATAGAATGGGGATCTTACTAGTACCATCGTACAGAAAGTATTTATTTGTATACATTCAACACTTTTTTTTTTTTTTAATTTACATTGAACAAAAATTAAGAGTGCGTGTATATATAAATTAAAGTTTGGGTCACCCCTGTTAAAGCCACCTCTGCCAGATACAGTCTTTACATATACATGACTTATATACATGACATATTTTTGCACGTCATGGAAAAATTAATGTCTTCCGAAATTCTTGGGAAAGCCAGAAGTCTTGGCAGACGTAAAGAGATTAGGTTGAAAGCAGGAGTTTGTCATTTGTTAGTGGCTCTGCGAAAGCAACGAAAAGGCAATTAATTGACTGGTCATTTTAGTGAGCGGATGGGCATGTCCTTGTGATGTGCCTAGGTAATTGTGAATTGCATCTTATTAACACAATTGCTAAGGGATGTAAAACAGCTGATTTTTTTATTTATTTATTTATTTTTCCTTCTATGTGTGTTTGCAGGGACCCCTATATCATTGTTTTGGGACGCTAAAAGTGGAGTTTCCCATGTTAATTAGGGGGCCTCCAAAATCTCTCATTTAAGTCCCCAACCCACAGTTTGCGCTCCTCTAATTTAGTGCAGACTGGCTGCTTTTCTTGTGGTTGTTGCAGTTCTATACATTCATAAGATCACGTGGTAGTAGTAACAGTACTGTGACTAAATGTGTCCTGTAAACACTGGAACATTTTCTTTCTATTATAGTAACACTCATTAAATGTATCTATTCCTCCCTAGGCCCCAGGATTTGGATTTGGGATCGCAATATCAGGAGGCAGAGATAACCCCCATTTCCAGAGTGGAGAAACATCAATAGTTATCTCTGATGTTCTCAAAGGAGGACCCGCGGAAGGCCTGCTGCAGTAAGTGGACTCCAGTACGACAGCCTGATACATAATAGTAAAAGGCTATTTAGGTGTTTATTTTCTTGGCAATTTTTTGGTTATGACATTTACCTTTAATTGTGCTTACATGGGGGAGGTGTACAATTCTAGGTTTCCATTACTTTACTTCCATTAACTTTTTCCTATCATGTTTAATATAAATATATACTGTATATTAGTGGTCTGTGCATGTATATATTTTGGTATGCCTAGGTATCCTTTTTGCACTGTTGTGTCTCAGGACTATTATTTCAGTGTATACAGCAATATACAGCCTACTTTGACCAAATGCAATTTGCACGATTGTTATAAATAGTGAGTGATGAACCAGTGAGATGGGGTGAGTGAAACAAAAAAATACATTTTCTGCTGGTACAGAGATTTTCCCACTAAGTTCTGTAGACTTCCATCTCTGCACTGAATTTAACCATTCTGCCCATGTTAAAGCATGGACAATCCACCCCTTTTTGTCACCCTTAGTACCACCCCTGATGACTTATGACTTCTCACCAAATTCCAAGTTCATTGCTTTGCTAAGCTCCCATTTTTTCACCTTACCAGGGAAGTATACAGCATCTCACAACGATCATAAAAGAAAAATATTAATACTGTTATATTTTTTTTTTATTTTTTTTTTTGTTTAATACTACTACTACCGTATATATTTTTTTTTAAGTTAAGGTACCAGAAACTAATACCCTAGTTTTGGAGAAATTGGGGTATGGGTTCCTTAGTAAGTGCTGTAAAGTGCTTTTTCTTTTTTAGGGTTCCATGTGCTAAAATAGTTTGAGAGCCAGTGGTTTAGAGCAGCTTCTTAATGTCCCCTGCAGTCACTGTCAGCAGTATCTTTCTCCACTGTGTTTCGCTTCCTTCTTAGCAACTGCCTTTCTTTCACCTGCAGTGTCTGTGCTGTGGGGTCGGAGATGCCACCATCTCTGCTGCTTTTATCTGATCCTTCTACAGTTAAAATTTTTAGCTAGGATTCCCTTTGCAATTAAAAGTAAAGCAGTGTAAAAGCTGTTAAAAAAAGAAAAAATAAGTGCTTAAAGGAAAGGTGTTATTGTGTAATTCATACATATTCAGTTCACACTTGGTTTTATTTTAACTACATTAGCATGGCTAGCTGAAAATGTATGAACTCTGCATTAACACCTTTTAAGCAGAAGAGACTTTTAACCAAAATTGCTGCTACATTAAGTCTTCTCACTGGGTTTTTCTTTTTTTTTTTTTGACCCATATCGTTATGCTATGTTTTTAAGTGAACTTTTTTATGTTGTACATCAAGTTGCTGTATATGGCATGTATCTTATTATACAGATGAATTGCAAATTCTATGTCCTAAAACACAGGATGTTGTATTTCTTTTTTCTCACTTTAAATATTGAGGTTTAATCCAATGTTGCATTAATATGCTTTTGATATTTTCTTTTCTCTAAAAACAGTGAAGGGCACTTCACACTGCCACAGTTTACACTTCACACTTTACGACAGTAAAGGGACTATGCGGCAGTGTAACATCACTGATTGTTCTTTGCGCCACATAGAGGTGCGCAGGAAAATTGGTAATGTTTGGGTACCGTGTGTTAGGAGTGCTGCTGAACCACACTGTGATCTCAATCAGCTAATTGAGGGAATTCTGGTTCCCTTCAGTAGTGCAATACATGTAGAGAAACGCTGCCTTGCTGTTAAGTTTTATCCTATTGCTGTTTACGCTTGCTGCACAATTTTGACAACCACTCATATCCCAGATTATGCAACTTTCAGCTGTTAATGACCATGGTGGGTGAACAGATTAAACAAATGTATTTTGCAATTTTAAAATAATAAATTCTAAAAAAAATTTAGTTTTGCACCCATGATTCACTCAAAGTTATTAACAAAGATCACCTTTTTAATATTTAACAAAATTAAACATTGTTTACATCCCCTTTATCTTGTACACCAGATAACATTGTTTTAAAATAGGAGTTGCTGACATTCCTCCATTCAAAGTCTCTACACCAGTGGATCCTAAACTGTCAGTTCGAGGCACACTTGGGGTCTCCATAATTTTTTCAAGGCACCCCATAGCCAAAATCATTGCCAATTAGTGGCCTGCCTTGCTAGACCACTGGCCCAGGCCGCGGAACCCCTGTAAGATCGACATGGCACCCCAGGGAGCTGCGGCACACAGTTTGGGAACAAAATCCCTTTGTTTATTATTGTACTTGTGCAGGAGTATAAAGTAATGTAGGTCAAATCTTGGAGCCACAAGCCATTAATGTCAACAAGTAGCACTCACAAATATTGGTGCAGAATTATATTTTTGTGCACATTGGAATCCTAGCTTCTTGGACTTGTCCAGCCCTGCCTTATATTTACTTTTAAAATGTACAAATATATTTCCTTTACTCCTCATTTTAAACATATGGCAAGTTGATATTGTACATATGTCTAGCAAGGATTTAGAAAGACTAACTTTTTTTCCCCCTCAATCTCTTCTCAGGGAAAATGACCGTGTTGCAATGGTTAATGGGGTGTCGATGGATAATGTTGAACATGCTTTTGCTGTTCAACAATTAAGAAAGAGTGGTAAAAATGCCAAAATTGTAAGTTTATTTTTATATTGTTTACTATTGTTTGCTCTAACTTGTTCAGATATTTCAAGATTTGTTTAAAACTGCATTACCACCTAAGTGTCAGAACAGTTATGGCTGTGGAGGAGGAATAGGTTGTGTGGAAGGACCAGTCGGAAGCCACAATCTCTGTGATTGCAGCTTCTAGATGGTCCCCCTGCTAACAGCTTAGATGTACCACGGAGCCACAGACAGAAACTGCTTCATGGACTAGCCACCAGGCTAAGGGTGAATGGTGCCATGGGTAGACTGAGAGTGCAGTTTTAATCCTTTCCTAAATAGTTCTGTTCCATTTAAAGTGATTTTGCGTTGGCATCTAAAGCAATACAATAGAATATATATTTCTCTGTGGTTTTATTCCTGTGGTTGTTTTGAGCTTTAGCGATTAAGATGTATGTTAAGTTGGAGACACCTCTTTTACATCTTCTCATGTAATCCTAGTAGTCATTATGCAGTTTTGTATGGTGTGTGGGTTTGTTTTTAAACTTGCACATTCCTAAACTATCCTCATCAACCCTAATGCAGACTATACGGCGGAAGAAAAAAGTACAGCTTCCAGTGGCTCGTCCTGACCCAGAGCCAGCGTCTGAGAATGAAGAGGATAGTTATGAGGAAGAGGTGCCTGATCAGAGAAGTGCCCACAGCGGCCCTGGTGCCAGCAGGAGGAGTGAGAAGAGCTGGGTGAGGGAAAGAAGCGGCAGCAGAGAGAGGAGTTTGTCACCTAGATCAGACAGAAGATCCGTTGCTTCCAATCAACCTCCAAAACCTACCAAAGTGACCTTGGTGAAATCCAGAAAAAATGAAGGTGTGTTCCTACCATACTCTCATAAATAGTCTCTTGCCTTCCAAAGTGCAGTATGTCTTTACTTTGACCTTGACATGTTTTGGCGTCAATTTTGTAGGTCTTTGGGGAACTGTGTTTCCCTAGTTCTCAAAATGATGCATTTAATTTTTATATTCCAAGCGTTATTTTGACAAATACTAAAACGCAACAAAACTATATGTCTCCCTGGTGTATTATGTATATATGTAAACTACAAGCGTAAGTGTGTGTGTTTTTATTAGTCCTAAATATTCTTATTTGGCCTGTAGTAATTATGAACATATTCATTAACTTTCCTCTTCATGATTAAACAAAGCTTATCAATGATACTTTACCTTCCTAACTTGGTCAAATTATGTGCATAGCAACGGATGAAAAATAAACCATTTTTGTGTAGTATATTTTTTGTGGTCTTTGTAATCCTCTGCTTGTCCTGTATAAATGTGACCTTGTATTGTGCATTATTTTGTTGCAGAATATGGCTTAAGATTAGCCAGCCACATTTTTGTAAAAGAAATCTCTCAAGATAGTCTGGCAGCGAAAGATGGCAATATTCAGGAAGGCGACGTTGTGCTTAAGGTATTAACATTGTGCTGCACTCACATTTCTGTGATGTCTCATTTCTGTGATTTCATTCAGGACAGGGAATGTGCCGTGGTTCTTTTTACCTCCAATATATATGGTTTAAGAAACCTTAACAGCATTAAATCTTTACAGCCAAATGAATCTACCAGCTTCCCTGGTTAGACTACTGGTGTGTTGCTGAGTATGCTTTCAGTAGTGTGTCCTCAGTGCTGTACTTGTATTATATGGGTTTCAGGTTTTACAGCATACAACAATTTACTATTGGGCAAAGTTAGATTGCTAATGTACACGACTATATTCATGTCTGCTTCCAGCTGGGTATACAGACTTTAAAAGCTTGCACAAGTAAAGGCATTATGAAAAAAACAATGTAGTTTTGCATTGTCTTGGCAATAAGTGGTACAAGCTGATGCTTCTGTGCTTTTCTACCCATAAAGTTGTGGGACATTGTATTATAAGTTTGCTCCGTTAGCCAACGAGGGTGTCCTAAAAATCTCTGCAGGATATAGATTAGTACCTGGCCATATTTTGCAAGAAGTATGTTTATATTTACACATGACACAGCGGACCGTTAATACTGATGCTGCGACCTGCTTTATAATTGTTGCTGTTTAATTTATGCATATTACTCTTGCAAAGCTGCTAATATAGCAACAATGCAATGCATTCCTCTGGAAAATCTGAGCAAAAAGGTAACGCTGGTCATGGAGAAAAGAAAAAGCAGCGATTTAATTTACTATTCAACTTTTTCTGCTTGTATGGTAGTTTTGGTTTATTGGAAATCTTTGTTTCACAGCTCTGTCTATCTTTTCATTACGGTGGTGGCGCTTCATCAACAGTTCCTAGGGATGTTGATCAATAACACTAGCTGAGTTTACATTTCTGAATTGCCGGAATCTGGAGCCCTCTTATTCATGGATGAAAAATGTAGAGATAGAACTGCTGATGTGGGACTCCGTGTCCTGCTTTGAAATTATTACACATCAGTGGCTGAGATTCATGGAGCTGCAATCCCCTCTATTGCATAGGATAGCTCAACTTTCTATAAACGTTTGTGAAAGATACACATGTCAACAAATGGAATTTTTTTTCCGTTTCTACTAATTTTTTTGTTTTTTTTTTATTCTGCTTCGCTATCTGTAAAAGTGTTTTTTTTAAGACCGTGTACTAAAATCCTTTATTTTATTTGGTGGGTGGGGTGGCACTGCTGTATTGTCCAAATTTGTTTCCAGTGTTAATAAACCATATAAGCTGCAACTTTGAGAATTTTCCAGTCAAATTGCAGTGATCACATGAAAACTCCTTCTATCTCCAAGTTCTGAAGTCATTTAATTTTAGAAGGCAAATGAACTTTTTTAGAATAGGTGGATTTGTATTTTTAAGTGTTCTTGTCACTATCTGCCAATGGAGGCAGCCAGATTTCCTCAGTGTCAGTAGCTGGTCTTGTGTGTTATTGGATCGGGCCTCAAGATGGCTCCCTACACTGTCCACATGTGGCAACCACTCTTTAATTACTCATAGTCCAATACGTTGTTATTGTCTGTGGTATCAATTGGATGTGTAGTGTCCATTGTGAAGAAGTCACACCGGAACAAGTACAATGCCATCTTAGAATCAAACTATGTTTAATGAAGCCTGTCCAGTATGTTGCGTTTGTCCTGAGTGGCTGGAAGTCTGATCTGGTGAAGCATCTCGGTAACCCTTTTTGTCCGTTTCCAGACTTCAGCATGTGTCATGTGAGAGGAAATCAACTAACCTTTTTTCCTTTCAAAAAATAAAATGGGCCACAACGTCCGCTCAGGAAACTATACATTCTGCTGCATAAAACAGTTTTAATACCAACATGTTAATGTTCTAGATGAATCTGTAGCAAGTCAGACAGAGCATGCTTTGCTTGCAGGATTTATTACAGACTAAAAACCTCTACTCTTTGTTAACTTGGTATAGGTCATTCAATCATTTAGAAATAATTTACTCTTAAGCATGAATAACCAGTAATCCCTCCATTGTTCTTTTGCAGATTAATGGCTCAGTCACCGAAAACATGTCTTTGTCTGATGCAAAAACATTGATAGAAAGGTCAAAGGGTAAATTAAAAATGGTAGTTCAAAGAGATGAGCGAGCAACTCTACTGAATGTCCCTGATCTAGATGACAGCCTTCATTCTGCAAACGCTTCAGAGAGAGATGGTATGATGGGAGATCTGAAATGATTACAGAAAAATCTGGCAATATAGAAATAATGTAGTCAAAGGTTTCTCCACCATTAATGTGCATTCATACCCTGCAGTATAAGAGATCTCTAATTTATGCTTTTTTAACACATTATAGTGAAGTGTTCAGCACTATAATATGATATCTGATGCAGTGGATTGGTGAGCCAGGGGAGTTCCATGTATATGTTGTTTGTTACCTAAACAAATTGTGTCCAAATTGCTGTGACACATTAACTCATAGCTACGCAACACTCACAGACCGTGCAATCACACCTGCAATAATCATGTATACATAGTTATCCATTCTCTTGAAATGTCGTCTGAGACTCCAAACTTAGAGGACACCGAGAGCAGGCTCACATGGCCGGTGTCTTTATGGTGGGATTGCTCCTTTACCGTCCATATTTGTGCTATTAGGCCCCACTCACCTACTATTTTCCTACCTTTCCTAGGCAAGTATCATGTAAAATGAGCAGGGGAAGGTGTGAAATAAGAGTGGAGAAAGCAGTTTAATATTAACAAGAGCTTTTTAAACATTACTACCCCAAACCATTTAGTGTCGAATGTCGCGAGATAACTTTGCTTATAGATCAGCACTTTTTGCTCAGACTTAATGCTTTTGAATGTGATACATTATGTAGAATGATTGTATGGTGTGTTCTACATCTTTATGGTATGGATTGGGCTCACTTAATTAAAAACAAATATCTTTCGCTTACCAGACATTTCGGAAATTCAGTCACTAACATCGGATCATTCCAACCGTTCACATGACCGGCCTCGCCGCAGTCGTTCACGGTCTCCTGACCAGAGATCAGAGCCTTCGGACCATTCCAGACATTCTCCACAACAGCACAGCAACAGCAGGTAATGGCTCATCCGCATGAGCGTCCTAAATATTTCATGTTGTGCCGTATTTACGCAACAACGTCTATGTTTTAAACATTGTCAGTGCATATTTACACTGCAGGATCTTTCTATTTCACTTCTCTTAATGTAACATCCAAACCGCCAGCCCCCCAACCTTTTTTTGGGGTGGGAGGGTGGGAAACCCTTGCCTTTCTATTCGAAGGGGATTGTGTAAAGCTTTTTAGGGATAATGTGTGTGTTTTTGTGATTGTGAGCTGAACTGGACTTTCTTATTTGGACTAAGCGGGTTTAAAATTGTTGCAGTGTTATCCATAGTGAACATACCTTCCTGACAAAGCACAGATGTTGGAAATATAAGCACGCTGTCAAAACACATACACATGCTGCAATAACACCTTTCATGACTCATGGGAAAATCAGCTACAAAGTTGTCACCTAGAAACAAAGACAGATTACCAGTTTATCTCCACACACAGAAGGTGCGATTCTGCCATTTACGATTACCCCTCTGGTTATGTCTTTTTATTTCCCAGCTGTGTTTGGGGATCATCCTAGAACATTTCAATTCATTTGTTTGCACAGTTTGTTTTTAATTCTGTTTTAAAAAGAACCAAAAAACATTTAGGACTCCTTCTCACACATGCACTGGGAAAATTGCTTTTTATAAATGCGCTTATTATGGGTGTGCTATCACTAATGCAATCTATTGTACTTGTGGTGTGTGTTTTATAAGGTTGTGCTGCATTCTAATATTTGGGATGTGGTAATATGTTATAATGGAATTGTGGACATGAGCCCATAATACACCATTTATCCATGTAGGTTTCAGGCTTTGGAAGAAAGGTGTGAACAAGCCCTCAAGAAAGGGATTTAAGTAACATAGTGTTAAAAATCATCTTGAGCGTCTTCAGAAAAATACGTAATTGTCATTTTATGTACATTGAACAAACCACGTTGCAGTGGTGTCTTTAAAGTTCCTTGTTTATTTTACTTTGAAGTGTGTAGAGATTTTTCACATTAAGAAATGCTAAGCATCTGATTCCAGACTCTTGGTGGCAGGCAGTATAGATAGTATGTAACTGGTTCCAACAAAACACGTGAGAGCATTATGGCTTAAAGGATCATTTGGTTACGGTGGCTTTAAGTGCACCCAGCCTCATTTTGTGTAAAACAAGAATTTGTCCAGATTAATGGGGTAAAAAAGAAAAACCACTATTTCAATTGAGATTTCTACACTCTCCTCAGCTGACAGACTTCTCTAAATATATTTTCTCTCATTTGCAAATGCAGTGTGTTATAATTTGGCAACAAAAGCCACCATAAAGGTGAGCCAGATATAAAAAGTGAGGGATAAAATTCAAAAGCCAGGCATTTCTGGAACATTGACAGGCTTGAGATATAGGTACATTAGTAATAATGTGCCCATAGGACTAAAGGAAGTCCCCCTGTTGGGGAAGATTCCGACTTTGGGGAGAGCAGCTCTAGCTGCAGTAATCTAATATATATAAGCCTAGCGGCGTGTGTGTGTGTGTGTGTGTGTGTGTGTGTGTGTGTGTGTGTGTGTGTGTGTGTGTGTGTGTGTGTGTGTGTAAAAAACTATTTTCTCAAAAAGGGCTCATCCAATTGGCCTGAAATTTGGTATATTGACATTATTTGACAAAAAAATTATAATGGTGAAGTCAGTTAACTTCCATCATCCCCCCCTTCCCCCCGTGGGAGGGGTAGTAAAGGCTAAATTTACCAGTTGAGGGCTCAAATTCTTGACTGTGTGGGTATTTATTTACCAGAGCCTGTGTTTGGTCATGGACAATTGTATGTCGCATTTTCACGAGTACGGAGAAGCAGTGATGTGAAAGTGCAGGTTATGAATACTGCCCTTCAAGGAAGACTGATTGAGCACAGCGATAAGGTGTTTAGCAGAAACGTGTATCGAGAGGTTTTAGAACAGTAAGACGATGGAGATTAAGGGTGGTGACATGTGGACATAACCACATTAAAAAAGGGCGCTTACGTCGGGAAGTAACGCTCTTCCCCTGAGGAGGCCTGGCCTAGCCCCAAATGCATGACAAGAACCTTTTTATCACCTTAAGTAGCTTGATTTGACTAGAATGCATGAGTATCATGCATGGGTTAACTTGTAGCACATATGTCTGTATTTCCAGCAGCCATCCTAAAAGTGTTTGTATGGCTGGGTATTCTATAATTAAAAATGCTGTTGGTTTACTGTGTGCGGGTCTTTAATAATGGTGACATGCTTTTTCTTTGTAATAATGCTGGTTTTCATTATGTGGGCTTCTGGAATAACAGACTGTGGTAATGCACCTATGATGCCCAACTAGGCTATTAAAAGGAAAAAATACTTCTAAAACATTTATTTAGGATAATTTTTTTAATTGCATTAAAGTAGTAAACACAGGCCCGCCAATGGAATTATAACTTTACATCAAGAGTGTACAACTGCTGTGCACATTCACCATATCTCACTGATAGCTTCCCCGTACAAAGCAGGTACTGCCGCAATCCTCGTCTTGATATTGCCATCTCAGAATGGAGATGACAGAAGAAAATTGATGAAATACTTTATTCTTTGAATCAATATCTATTTTTAGCAAATATTGTTTTTGTTTTACATTTTTATAAGTGTCACTGAAAGACGTTGGGGTAAATTTATCAAGCTGTCGGTTTGAAAAAGTGGAGATGTTGCCTATAGCAACCAGCTGTCATTTTGTAGAATGTACTAAATAAATGTCATACAGAATCTGATTGGTTGCTATAGGCAACATTTCCACTTTTTCAAATCCGCAGCTCGATCAATTTATTCCCAAGTCATGGTTCTCATCGCTTGTTAGTAAATAAGCCACTATAAGAGAATTATTCTGGTTAATTCTGCTTGCCCCTTATTACTTAATGTACTTTTCATAACAGGTTTTAAGTGTGTTGCCAGATTATTGTATCATGCAAAGTATTCCATTTCATAATTAAAAATAAAAAATTCCGCTTTATCTTGCTGAACAGGCTTGTTAACAACCCTATTGACTGACAGACTAAAAAATGTTACCTTCCTTGGAACTTGTTTCCTGTAACTTTAACAACAACAACAACAAGGGTACAAGCTGTATTTCCAGAACTATGACATTACGATCCTTGTACTACTAGTAAAGACTCTTGCAGCTATGACAAATATAATAAAAGCAAATTCAAGCAGGTGGTTGGCAGCTTTGTTGGTGTTGACAAGTGACCATAAAAAATAAAAACAAATGATAGCTCTAATAGTGATCGTGTCATCGCATCGAGATTATAGCCATCTGACAAAAACGATTTGTTTTGGATTTGACTTTAACAGTATTTTGTTAAACAGAATTTTTAACACTTATTTTTTTTAATCTTCATTAAAATACAGTACAGGTATGGACAGTGTACTTGATGTTTGTACAATATGTGAACTACAGAAATATTGTTTATATTGTTGGCTAAAGTCAGAGTTATTGCTGGTTTGCTAATGTAATATTTTCATCTTAACATTGCGTAAAACTGCAGCAGATAAATGGTGCGTATATCTTTAACTATTTTTCCCTTTGGGTAAGTCCTTTAAATTTGTTGCTGGAAGACTGAATTGTTTTAATATGATTAATAGAATTAATAAATATAAGGATTAGCGAGGACCAATGTAAAGCCATCTGTCTACATGCTGCCAGTTGGAATGTGTCATACATTCGTAAGTTAACATGTGAGAGGTGAATTAAAACCATAGATGTAAATGTATAGCTTTTCTGGTCATTCTTATTGCATACAATATTAAACAGTGCTATGTAGCCCTGTCTAGATCACCATTTACACTTTTTTATTTGTTTTAAATACTCTTCAGGAATTGTTTGAAAATGCAAGTGATTAAGATATTAGTATAAGCAACGTGTAAAAATGCAAATATCTTATTTTGTTGCAAAATATGTATAATTTCACAGAAATGTGCATGGTCAAAATCTGAATTTCAATAAATATTGTACTTTTGTGCATTGGTGTAATAATAATCATCTTGTCAGTAACTTCGTGAGGCACACAGCTGGTATAACCATTTTTGTCTTCTATCTGCAGCACACGGAGTAGAGAGGATGAAAGGATATCAAAGCCTGCAGCTCTATCTACACCTGTGAAAAATACAAATAGTGCAACCTTGTCCAGAGCAGCAGAGGAGCCTTTGCTGGAAAGACCTGAAAAGCAGACTCCTCCTCTTCCAGGTGTCACACTGATCCATTACTTTGTGCTATATTTACCTATTGTGTTAGAATTTCATTATACGAAAAATAGTTTTATTGAGGTGTTTTGTCTCTTGCCCATCTCTTTCATTGATCCCATATGCAACCTGATGTTTGTTTTTGTTTGGGAATGTTGAAAATACTACTTGCTTCATTCATGTGTGTTTTACCAAAATTAAATGCACTGGTGAAGCCTAAGAGCAGTTACATGCATATCAGATGTGTTTGTCATGCGGCTTCACAAGTCTTTTGTTTGCGGGTTTTTAATGCAAACCCGCCATTGGGTAGAAGGCCTTATTTTGCAGCAGAGGATGTGCCCATATGGTCACGGGAACATTCAAAATCAATTAAGCACTGGTGCCATTCGCAGGAACAGTGAACGTTGTTATATATTGCAGTACAAATTCCTTTTTACTGCAGGAACAGTGAACGTACTTATATATTGCAGTACTAATTTTTTTAGACTAAAGGGACAGTGAACGTTGATATATAGCTTCACAGGTAAGAAGGTGCCTGCTAGTTCTCATCTGTCAGTGGCCCCACATGGTGGGGACATAGGTACTCGGTGTTCTAAGTGCACACTAACCAGTGGGGTTCTAGGCCACATGGTAGTGACTCCAAACGCTTTATCACCATTGTCTTAGAGGCCATTCCAAAACCTTGATCTTTAAGTTTTGTATATACTTCAAGGTTGTTTTTTAGGTATTTTTGGATCATTGTCACTTCTGAAATATCCAATCTTTTTTCAGCTTAATAGATCATCTCCATGCATAACGTTTGGCAGGTTCTTTTCTCAACTGTTTTTCTCCAAATATATCTTTAGTGGTTGATGTAATTTCACTTGGTTTCATAAATCTCTGGCTTATCTAGGTATTGTTTTTAGGGGTGTGCACCGGCCACTTTTCGTGTTTTGGGTTCTGATTACCTTGAGGTTTTGGGTTTTGCCAAAACACCCCACTCAAGGTTTTGGTTCTGATTTTGGGTTTTGGGTTCTGATTTTTTTTTTAAAAAAAAAAGCATAAGTGCTAAAATCCAAATTTTTGGATTTTTTTTTCACTCCTACGCTATTATTAACCTCAATAACATTCATTTCCAGTCTATTCTGAACACCTCACACCTCACAATATTGTTTTTAGTCCAAAAGGTTGCACCGAGGTAGCTGGATGACTAAGCTAAGCGACACAAGTGGGCAGGAACAGTGAACATAGTTATATATTGCAGTACTAATTCTTTTATACTGCAGGAACAGTGAACGTAGTTATATATTGCAGTAAAAATTCCTTTATACTGCAGGAATAGTGAACGTAGTTATATATTGCAGTACTAATTCTTTTATACTGCAGGAACAGTGAACGTAGTTATATATTGCAGTACTAATTCTTTTATACTGCAGGAACAGTGAACGTAGTTATATATTGCAGTAAAAATTCCTTTATACTGCAGGAACAGTGAACACAGTTATATATTGCAGTACTAATTCTTTTATACTGCAGGAACAGTGAACGTAGTTATATATTGCAGTACAAATTCCTTTATACTGCAGGAACAGTGAACGTAGTTATATATTGCAGTACTAATTCTTTTATACTGCAGGAACAGTGAACGTAGTTATATATTGCAGTACTAATTCTTTTATACTGCAGGAACAGTGAACGTAGTTATATATTGCAGTACAAATTCTTTTATACTGCAGGAACAGTGAACGTAGTTATATATTGCAGTACTAATTTTTTTAGACTAAGGGGACAGTGAACGTTGATATATAGCAGTACCAATGGACTTAGCAGGACAGAGCACAGGACAAAGCACCACTGGACTCGGCAGGACAGAGCACCACTGGACTCGGCAGGACAGAGCACCACTGGACTCGGCAGGACAGAGCACCACTGGACTCGGCAGGACAGAGCACCACTGGACTCGGCAGGACAGAGCACCACTGGACTCGGCAGGACAGAGCACCACTGGACTCGGCAGGACAGAGCACCACTGGACTCGGCAGGACAGAGCACCACTGGACTCGGCAGGAGAGAAACACAACCTCCCGCTTCCCTGATCCAACGCCCGAGTGAAGATGGCGGCGGGGAATTTTTAAAGGATCCGTGTATCGCGAGATCCGACGGCGGGATTATGAGTCATAGCCTCGTTTTCAGTTTTGCTAAGCGCCGGGAATACCCGAACAGTGCTCGGATCCGCACTGTTCGGATAGCGGAAATCCGAGCCCGCTCATCCCTGATTGTTTTGCCTCCTTCAGACATTGACTTTTGCAATGAGGTCTTAGAAAAAGTTTAATTTTTGTGTAAGTAATGTTCCACTTTGGACATCTATACTACATTGTTAGCTAAACCTTTCTGCAGCTTCTTTGCAGCAATATTTGTATGTGACAGTTATGTCAAATGTGTTTCTTGGTCTTCCAGATCTTGTCTTGACTACAGCAGTTTCCCTTTCCATTTCTTAAGTATGTTTCTATGGATTTTAATTACAAGCTTGACAAATTTATTTTTGTGTAATCTTCTCTTGCTTTGAACAGACAAGTTTGTTTTCAAGTCATCAATCAGTGACTTGAAGCAGCGGCCCATGGTTATTGGGAGTAGGCAAAACGTTCTGAGCGGTTTGAATGTTCACAGAATGTATTCAGCTCTAAAATTGTTTTCATGATGATGTGATTTAAAGTGAATCCAACATTAGAAAGAAAAACTAATTTTATCATCTCATAAATGTACAATAAAAAATATGCAGAAAATGTCATGTTAAAGTATGTATATTGCAAAACCATTTAATCAATTTCTTTTCTTTAGAGCCGAAACCGGTATATGCCCAATCTGGGCAGCCTGATGTAGACCTGCCTGTCAGTCCATCTGATGGACCTTTCCCGAACTCAACGCATGAAGATGGCATGCTTCGGTAATGTATAGCCTTCCTTACTCTGATTTCACGTGAGCATCAACATGGTGTCAAATTCCAGAGTCAGCAAAATAAATTTAGATGTAAGTGATATAGCCCTTGCCATCAACATATTAGGAGCCAGCAGTCTCCTGCCCTTTTTGTTCTCTTTCTGGCAGTCACCAGAGGAAATAGCTCTTTATGCATTTGCCTAGAACTGCATGTCACAAAGGCGGTTCAGTATTAGGCATTTCCTATAGGAGGGTGGAATATGTCACTTGTATGTGACAAGAGTAATTTTACTGTAACTTCCTCTCCATATCATATTATATTCTTGATAAACTATGTATTTCATCTCCGCAACATTTACTGGGAAACATGTTATCCGCTGAAGTCCTTTCAGGAGATGTGTGCACGCTGGAGCACTTTGGATAATTATATCCGGATGGTCTCCGCTCAGTCAATGAAGATATATGCTGAAACCTTGTATCTAGGGTGCTACCAGTGTGTTTGACTGTAAATTAATATAATGTTTTTTTGTCTTTTAGGCCAAGCATGAAACTGGTTAAGTTTAGAAAAGGAGACAGCGTAGGGCTTCGTCTTGCAGGGGGTAATGATGTTGGTATTTTTGTGGCTGGTGTTTTGGAGGACAGTCCTGCAGCAAAGGAAGGCTTGGAAGAAGGTGATCAGATTCTCAGAGTAAGTTGCACCCTTTTTATGTTTAAAATGATATTCTCCATGTTGTAGTTGTTAGGTTTTTTTTTCGTCCACTGAACTTTACCTGTAATCCAGAAATGGAGACTAATTAGACTTATTTAGTCATCATTCACTTAGTTAGGCTTCTGGTATTTTTCTTTTGGGTTCTATTAGATCTTTTTAACACAAACTTATGTCTGCTGTAATAATTGCTGAAATTGGAAACTTGGCAGCTTTGAGGTATCTATTGCATTTAATAATAATAGTGCTTCCAGGTATATTAGGAAAAACATGCAATATAGTGCCAAATGCTTTGCTGTTGGAATATAGATTAAAACCAGCATTAATGTGACTGTTTTTTATGTGTTCCACAAGTATTTAATATTCTCCGTGTATGCTTAAGAGCTCCCGGGCAGTGCCTACTGACTATATCATATGTAAATATTAAAGAAGAAATGCCTAAAGAAAGAGAAAAACCATGAATGTAACATGAAAGCTTGCATTTCATTACTGCAGTAATCAAGTCTCTGGATGCGATGGAACACACACACACTGTTTTATTATGTTTGTTTATACACACACACACACACACACACACACACACACACACACACACACACACACACTCTCTGTTTTATTATGTTTGTTTCCTCAGTTATGCACCCTGCTATCTAACCAGGAGGGTGTATTTCGAACAGTTACTTAACAGTCCTTTTGAGATATGCACTGTGGGCAGAGCATAAGTCTGTACAGTAGTTAGTCCTCTAGCCACACTGCATGCAATTACTTTCTTGGCTTTTTACAAATGGAGAGTTTTCTACTGACATTTGAATTTTGTAGGATTTGCCACAAAATAATTTTAGTTTTTGATATGCCCCACCCCTAACTACATTAAAGAAACTAATGGCCACTTGTCTGTGTCAAGTTTGAATCACTTATGGAAAGCCACTCGGATTTTTTTATTTTTTTTTAAGTAGCTTCTTGGTAACAAAAATTAAAATCTTTTCAGTCATACTTTCCTACAATTTTTAAGACGTACCCAGGGGTCCAGCTTTTCTGCCATTGTCTATGCATTCCAGTCACATTGGTTAAATAGCCACTTCCACGTAAATGATGCTGGTTCAGGCACATGTCTTGTATATCCTACTTGACTCTTAAATGACTTTATGCGAAGCTCTAAAGAACTGCAATCTTTAATTGTGACTGTTGACTTTCTGAGTCTGCAATTTAACTCTATGCTTTGTTTCTGATTCTCAGTTTGCAAGCACTATTCCTCTTTGTCTATGAATAAAGCACAAATCTTTCCTTTTTGGGGTTCCTGGTGTAGATACTACTTGGTTCTATGGAATGAGGGTTATTTATTATTGTAGTGCAATCACCCATATGCACCAATAAGCTTTGCCATCTGGACAGACATTTGCTCCTGTGCCATTTATACTATTGGCATTCTTGTTCAGTGTTCTCCCCAAGAAACTTTTGCCAGCCGGGTGGCATTGAGGAGTAGGTGGGGCAGTGTAATTCTGTTTGTTTATGGTTGCACAGTCTCTGACTGCCAGGACTGGTGGTCAGTGGTCTGACGCTCTCTGCTGGCGGTAGTGCTCACACAATGCCGATTATAATAGGACAAACAATAACTTGGCCTATTAGAATAGGGCTGCCGGACGACAAGTAAATACAGCCGGGAAATAGGTCCTGTGAAGTTATGCAACACTACAATGGTTAAACATACATACATATATATATATATATATATATATATATATATATATATAATTCTCTTTTGACAAAAAGGGCCCTATTAAACTGCTTATTGTGCACTATAGGTAAACAATGTGGACTTCACAAATATCATCAGGGAGGAGGCTGTCCTTTTCTTGCTGGACCTACCTAAAGGAGAAGAGGTCACAATTCTGGCTCAGAAAAAGAAAGATGGTGAGTGCTTTAAGTAACAGACAAACGATAAGAGAAAAAACGTTAAGAAATAATCCCTACAGAATTCCTAGTAATAAAATACAAATACCTGTAAAAATACTGGGCAAATTACAATCTGTTCTTGTCAGTTGTTAAATACTTTCGCAGTAATGACCCAATTTCGTGGTTTATTGCTATGTTAGTTTTGTTGAGAATTAGTTTACATTTTTAGTCTATTCATGCAAATTTTATATTTTGGTTTTATTTGGTACACATGATTTCTTTTAGTAACATATCAATACAGAATGTTTTAGTTCATGACCCTTATTTTGGGAAAACCAGACAAATATCATGGAAAAGTTATTTTCCATATCTTGCCATGGTTACTTTTTATACGCTTGGAACAGTCCCAGGAAATGACACAGATGTATTTACCCAGTTCTCCGTGCCAAATGTGAGTATTTTTATTTTTTTAATCGCTGTCTTGTGGCAGAAACAGGCGTATGGTGGTAGGTATCCGCCTTCCTTCCTTTATCCACTATGATGGCATAGGTCTGTCAGCCTATATCACTAGGACTTCTCTGGTGACTGGGCCTGTGTTGCACAAACCATTCACACTTGAATTGGTTATACAGATCTCATGGCCAGAAGACACTCCTGGTCCCGTGTTTGGACCTGCTGGCAGCAGTTGTGAGATGGGTTCTTAAACAGGAGTACTATTCATGCTTTGTATTTAGGATACAGTATTTTTAGTTATTGCTAATTTGTTTTTTAATGAAGTTTCCAAAGAAGGTTATATAATGTCATTCTGCATTACGACGTTAGGTATGTTTTCAATACCAGTTCAGCAGCAAAGATGAGCACCATTTGTATACTGTAATTGATACGTTTTTTCTTGTTAAATTGAACTTTCATTATGTCTGTCATCTCTTACTCTTCCAGTTTATCGTCGCATTGTTGAGTCAGATGTTGGGGATTCCTTTTATATCCGAACCCACTTTGAATATGAGAAGGAATCACCATATGGCCTGAGTTTTAACAAAGGAGAGGTGTTTCGAGTTGTGGACACACTATACAATGGGAAGCTAGGATCATGGCTGGCGATTCGAATCGGTAGAAATCATAAGGAAGTGGAAAGGGGGATTATTCCAAATAAGAACAGGTAAAGTACTAAGCAACAGCCGAAACATCAGATAAAGTTACAAATATAGAAAGCAAGAATGTGGATGTCCATGCTAGTCGATACTTTGAAATGTTCTATTTACTTTACATACTAGTGTTTATTTAAATATAAAATAAGTAATGTATATTGATACATTTAAATAACTTATAATACACATATATGTATAATGTTTAATGGTGGGCTTGAGAAGTCCTTACACAGTTAGGACTTGTGCACCAGTATCATTTTGTATCCTCTGCATCTTTAAAATCCTATATTGTATCTGCTCTTATTCTTTTCCAATAAGTACTTAATTCTGTCCGTTCTCAGAAGCTTTAGTTTTAAAAATAGTCCTGTTGAAAGTTGTAAATTCCTTTTTTTTTTTCTCCTCTCTACACTGTACAAATTAAGCTTCTACAACAGTTTCTTCATAAGCATTCTATACAAGATTCTACATTTTTCTTTTACTCCTCCATCATCATAATCATCTATTTATTTCCTTGGTTTGAGGTCTCCTGAGTAAATTGGTGTTATGCGGAAGCTGTGGATTATGGGCAGCCATGCTTGATATTAACTGTTGAACGAAAAGTTGTATGTATGTTGACTTGTATTATATAAGGTCATGTGATATTTGTGTAGCAAATGCTTTTGTTAATGCCAAATTGGTATTGGTATCGCCATATATGCTGTGTTGATCTACCCGGTTGAGCTGTTGTTTATTACCATCCGTAGAGCTGAGCAGCTTGCAAGTGTCCAATACACCCTTCCGAAAACAGCTGGCGGTGATCGTGCTGACTTTTGGCGATTCCGGGGCTTACGTAGTTCCAAGCGAAATCTCAGGAAAAGCAGAGAAGACCTCTCTGCCCAACCTGTTCAGACAAAGTTTCCTGCATATGAACGTGTCGTCTTGCGAGAAGGTATTTTTGAAGGGGTTTTTGTTTTTTTCTCATTGTTCTAGGAAGTTATTTTTTTTTCATCTCGACAAAATATATGGAGTTAAACATTTTAGTGATATTATAGAACCAATACAAAAATTGTGTGTAAGAATTCAAGCATTAGCTTTGAAATATTTTTTATAAGTGTCCTAATGTCAAGAATGCAGTCTCTAGACTGCTTCCTGAGGTGCAGTGCGGATAGACTCGCTATGGTGGGCTAGTTCCTGTCTCGTCACTCACCAACAAAAGTCGATATATACACTATGGAGTATATTTCCGTAGAACCAGCGCTTTGAAGTCCGTTTTAAAACGGCACTTTCGTTAAAGACCACGCCCATCGAGTTTGGTCTTTAATAAAATTGCTGTTTCAAGAAAATTACTTCAAAGTGCTGGGAATTGACGGTGCTACTGAACCGCCACATAGTAAATATACTCCCATAAGTCTTGTCATTTGATCGTTCTACATAAATTGCAGCAGTTTTGATAAGCATGCTGCTTTATAACAGGAATCTGTTTTAAAGTTAAAAGGTGAAAACAATATACTTTTTTATTTTTAACTGTTTATTTTAGTCTGTTTGGGTGGCCGCTACTTTATGTTAAGTGATATGGCAACATTGTTTATTTGTTAAACACACATTTCTCTCTTCCAGCTGGATTTCTCAGGCCTGTTGTTATCTTTGGTCCCATTGCTGATGTTGCACGAGAGAAACTAGCAAGAGAGGAACCTGATGTCTATGAGGTTGCCAGTAAGTTCTGCCTTTTCAACCTTTGAAATATGTTCAACTCTATTTAAAGTGCCTAACTAGTTAAGTGTGCACATAATACAATAGCTGCAGGATGCTTTAACACTCATAAATTCCGATCTTCGTCAAATGAATGTTGCTAAACATTAACATAATCATTACTGCATGAGTGATCTGTGAGTAAATGCATTTATGATGGGACTGCTCAGATTTGACCACAAATGTGCCGTTTTTTTAACCTTCTATTTTCAAAGAATGTAATAAAATTTTACTGTTAAGCGGTATACTAAAAGCTATAGGAAGGGACTGGATACTGTAAAGAAATAAAACACATTTGGGTTGGAGTACCGTAACATTTATAAAAGCTAGGCTTCTTATATTAGCGGGGAAAGAAAAAATCTGTAGCCATTGCTGCAGTAGGATCCACAACTACCCACTTACACTGATTGCACATTTGGGACTCTCAAACTGAAATGGGACAGGTTTGCTCTAATCAACTGAAAAACAAGAAAAAAAATACCCTGGTGCTGACAGAGTCTAAGGATTTAACCAAATATAAAGCCAACCTGTGAGCTGCAGCTGCAGAAGAGCCTGGGTACTCTTCTGAAAAGACAAAACAACTAAACACCAATAGCAGCGCTGGAAACATTTTGGCTGTATAATATGAATGACTTCATGAATGATATAAAACAGACATTTTATTACTATATAAAATAAATGCACAAATGAATACATAGATCATCTGTGGTTAACAAATAAAATATATAAAATCCGTCTCTCTGTGAGAGATGTTAAGATGTTACCTCCTGCAATCAATTAAACTTGATGAGCTGAACAACAGAATTCAAGTCAATAATATAAATATTTAGTTGCAACTTTAAAGAACTTCGGTGAGCCGTGGTATAATACAAATAGATATCGCTAATTTGGACCTTTTTCCACAAACCGAGTAAACATAGATTGTACAGTTCCACCAGTGATATCTATTTGTGTTATACCTAGGATCACCAAATTAATTTTAAAGTTGCAACTAAATATTTATATTATTGATTTGAAGTCTTTGCTGTTCAGCTCATCAAGTTTAATTGATTGCAGGTGGTTTCATCTTAACAGATAGAATACATAAATAGGTATCAGTTTCTCTGAGAGATGTTAACCACAGATGATCTATATATTTGTGTATTCATTTTATATTGTAATAAAATATCTGTTTTATATCATTCATGAACTCATACATATTCTATAGCTAAACTGTTTCCAGCGTTGCTATTGGTGTTTAGTTGTTTTGGCTCTAATCAACTACCAGCTGGAAAGTCTAATTTGCTAATGAAGGGGTTGAGTATGTTCCCTCCCACTCTGAGAAACTAGTATACAGAGATGACTCCTACTACTACCATTCTGCCAATAGCTACCTGGCTTCCCTGGTAGTGAGCCTTAATAAATTCAAACTAGTCTTGCCAGGCAGAGGGCAGAGAAGTGTTTATATTGGCTAAAAAGAAAATCTGTATATAATCGGGGAAATAGTTTGATTATTAAGGCATTTTACTTCTACATGTGTTCTGGATTAAAGATCTATAAACCATAAAATGCAATGACTAGGCATTGCAGCTCTGCTTACTAATTCATGGTTTTCTCTGTAGGAAGTGAACCAAGAGATGCGGGTACTGACCAGCGGAGCTCTGGGATCATCCGTCTCCACACGATCAAGCAGATTATTGACAGGGTGAGTGATTCATATAACAGGGTGTTTGAAAAAATAGCCTGCGTCTCTCATCTTTGAAATGTGGGTGACAGATTGACTAGCATCCATGTAAGATTGATGCAAGCTGGTTAGGCATCTTAAGTTTAACAGTTAATTAACATTTTTATTGTAAGAATTAATTGTTGTCGGACCTTCTTGCTGCCTTAATGCCTTGTAATCACTCTCCAAAAAACATCACGTATACGAGGTCATTGACAGTGATATCCTCATTATTAGCAGCTATTTAAATAGCGCCACTAATTCCGCAGTGCTGTACAGAGAACTCGCTCACATCAGTCCCTGTCCCATAGGAGCTTACAGTCCCTAACATACACAGAGAGGTGCTAGGGTCAATTTTATAGCACCAATTAATCTACTAGTGTGTTTTTGGAGAGTGGGGGGAAACTGGAGCACCTGGAGGAAACCCACGCAAACATGGGGAATACAAACTCCCTCACAGATAAGGCCATAGTCAGGAATTGAACTCATAACCGCAGTGCTGTAAGGCAGAAGTGTTAATCACTAAGCCACCGTGCTGCCTAAATCATAGTATATCTCAGAAGCAGACTTGAGACTAGCAGATTACCTTGGCTCAAGTTATAACCTTGCCATTCCGTGTCTTGTAATTTCATTGTCCTGAGCAGGGGTCAGTTCTTTCATACAGTTATGTTTGTTCTTCAGGATAAACATGCACTTCTGGATGTGACCCCAAATGCTGTAGACCGTCTGAACTATGCACAGTGGTATCCAATTGTAGTGTTCCTTAACCCTGACTCCAAGCAGGGTGTGAAAACTATGCGAACGAGGTTGTGCCCTGAATCTCGCAAAAGTGCCCGAAAACTATATGAACGTTCACATAAACTACGCAAAAATAATCACCATCTTTTTACAAGTAAGTGCAAATACACCGTATACTGTTAATTGGGTGCTTTCAATGATATTCCCCTTCATACCATCGGAAACTTTAAATCAGTTGGGCTAGACAATACACATTATAATTAGGTTATGTATGTCAATGCTTAAACAGTTTTTTTTTTTTTTGTTTTTTTTTTTGTTTTTTTTCAGCTACCATTAATTTAAATTCTATGAATGATGGCTGGTACGGAGCACTGAAAGAAACTGTACAGCAGCAACAGAACCAGCTGGTTTGGGTCTCAGAAGGCAAAGTAAGGCTTATTCCAGTTCTTTAGGACATCAATGCATGAGTTTGTGGCAGTGATTTTAGCATACTCACTAGAATGCAGTGCCTGGAATTCACTTTACAGAAGCTGCAAATGTATGAATCTGCTGAAATGGCCTTTGATTTAGATGTCATGCACAGTACAACTGACATAATTCTAGTTTTTGGGTTTATTTCATGAACTTGAAAGTTTCTTACAGAAGGTGTTATGATTATAAAAAAAAAAAAAAAATTCAACATTCCATTTTGTATTGAAATTTTATGAAATGCATAAGCCAAGTGACGAGCACAACCCACGTGTTTAAGACATTTCATCTAACATTTTGATTTCTGTAATATATAAGGAGTAGCGTACATAATTTACATTTAGCAGAGAAATTATGAAATGATTGCTGTAGGGCATATAAATAATTGTTTGTGTAGAGTAAATAAAATCCTGGACTTCTCCAAGAAGGATTCCAGATCTCGAATTACTAACCTCGTCTAACTTAACTTCATTCGGTGCAGGCAGAAGGTGGCACAGATGATGATCTTGATTTGCATGACGACCGTCTATCCTACTTGTCAGCACCAGGTAGTGAATACTCAATGTATAGCACTGATAGCAGGCACACCTCAGACTATGAAGATACTGACACAGAAGGAGGGGCTTACACTGACCAAGACCTGGATGAAACGCTAAATGACGAGGCTGGGACTCCACCAGAGTCTGCCATTACACGCTCTTCTGAACCTGTCCGCGATGACACTTCAGGGATACATAATCAGGAGAACCAGGCTTACCCATCTTATCCACCACAGCCACAGCCAATCGTCAGAACAGATTCTCCAGGATATAAAAATGTACCAACTCAACAGGTTAGTTCCTTTAACATTTTCTGCATGATGGTTTGTATTTTGGTACCTGTACTGTAAATATGTAAATATTCATAGTAATGCCTTTCTTAGGTCTTCTGACAATGCCTAAATAGATCTAGAAAGATCTGTTTTATACAAAACATATTTTGACTTTTGTTTACAGAATTGTTCAGTAAAACATTCAGGCATAGGTAGATGACTGGACAACAAATGTTGTTTTTATTAACGTGCCATAGATTGGATACTTTAGATATAGTGTCATCCTTTGCTGGAAAGCTGTAGGCTTTACGGGGATGGATGTCTTACACTTAGGGGCCTCTGTCAGCCAGCAATGGGTTTACAGCATTACTGGTCAGTGACTTTGATTAAAGAAACATTTTAGATTTTGGACATTCTGTTTAATCAAACCTGCCCCATAAATCTATCCAACATAAAGTGCTAGTGTTTGTGCTCTTTTTCCCTGCAGTGATGAGTATGGTGCTTCACTAGTGGATGACTTTCCCAAGGCAGATTTCCACCTATGCCCTCTGATATTATAGCAAGTAAACACATACTCTAACACAACATGCCAGGAATAGATCTCGGTGATATCCATGCTCAACAAATGTTACTCTAGTTCATTATGTCCCATAGAACATAAAATAAAAGTAAGGCTCTATTTTAAGGTACTCCTATCAATTAAACAATGATAATTAAATTTGATACATGTTTTGATATATAATGTATTATGCTCATTTTAGCTAAAATGAGAGTACATTCAGATATGCTGCCAAAACATTCTAATTTTGTTCAAATTAAAAATGTATTTGGTTAAACTCCTAAATTTAATAGGAAAGAGTAACATTACGTTTCTAATAACTTGTAATGTGACGTATGACCTGGACACCTGGGGGACGGGGGCTGAATAATAAACTGATCTCTGGCAATGTAAACAGTGCCCCCGGTAGCTTAGTCAGTCAAACTTGTTTGTCATTTAAAGCATTGTTCTGAATATTGTCCCTTTAAACAGAAACTGCTGCTGAAATTATTACACTTTATGTAGTACTAGTTATACACTTCCCAGTGTTTATGCTCAGGCACCACTAAGACTGCTTGCTGTATTACTCTGTTGTAAAGGGCACTGTTTTCCTTTGGAGGCAGCAATTTTGTGGTGTGGACCCATGTTCATGAGAATGCAGACTGTCAAGAACCAGCAAGCCCCCTAAGACATGTATATACTTTGTCCCTGGTGAATGATCAGCAGTATTTTGGGGAGTATTGGTTTAGCCCATAAAATGGCTGCTACCATTGAAGGAATATGTTGACTTTTTAAATTATATCCTGTAATTGCTCTTCTACAGCTTACTGATGTCAACCTAATAATACTGTCTACAGATCAATTGTCGACCAAATGTCTAGTTGTCAACCACATACCGACATGAAGGTGCTGCAGTAGCTTTTAAGCATCGGTCATACCTGACAATATATTCGTTATTTTTCAGTAATCTTAAGTAAAAATATATGGAGATATGGGTATTGGGGACATTTAAAGTGTAGTGTATGGTGTTTTGAATAATACAATGTTGTCTTTAATTGTGTTTTCTCAGATGGTTTGTACATTACAGTAGTTATTTTGTTATCTTTTATATTAAAACTAGACTTATCTTTTTAGGGGTACTACAAGTACCCCCTTGTGAAGTGAAAGTACTCTTTCCATTGTAATGATATTGGATAGTATTTGTAACTGTGGTTCTTTTTGGCAAGACTGGTTAGTAAAATGAAGCCGTGAAGGTTTTAACAAGTTCTTTGTGGTTACCTTAAGTGAGGCAAGACTGGAATCTGTGGGATTGTATGGTGCTGTGTGTTTTCTCAGTAAATTGGCAAGAAGAACTAGGGACTAACACATTGTAATATTACATTTATATTTGTTAAACCTAAAATACAAGTTGGCTTATTTAAAAGAAACATTCACACACATAAATATGATCCTGTCATGTTATGGGGACATTTTAACATATTTGTGAATGTTAGTAGTAGCTTTTATATAACACAGCCTGTATTTTAGGTTCAATGACTGGCCCTTAATTATTATGTGTCACTATGGGAGAGGCATGTTGATTAATCAGATTGGAGCGTGATCTGATACTTTAATAGACAATAGAACTTGGGATAGCACTGTATGAGATTTGTTTTACAAGGAGCACAATCTGTAGACTGAGAGCGCTCCTGTCAACACAAGTCCCTATTGAGTGAACTAATTTAGAACTGGGTGGACAAAATAATGTAGAATTCAGAGGATGTCATATCATTTTTTTTATTTTTTTTTATTTATTTATTTACTTTTGAAACCATGGTGAAGTGACAGGCAATGTCCAAGTTTACTGCAGTTATAAATTGATTTGTTGCCGCAATCAACTGTTTAGTATATTTAATTTTACAATATCAGTAGACTAGAGCAATGGTTGTCAACAGACACATTTTGAACTATCAAACAGTACTGTAATATGTAACTGTAAATGAGTGCTTGAGTCCTAGCTCGGCTTTAGGTTCCGGAGCTCAGTTTAGTTTATGTAGCAGAATGTTTAAGCAGAATTGGCAAACACTGTAATATTTGTGAAGACTGTATTGGGGAAGTTCTTTGCATTTCAAGGTTTGTTTCCCCCTCTACTGCTGAAAGTGAATACATTATTTTAAACACTCCACAGAAAGCTGATGCCTTACCTGCTGCCCCTTACCTTTCTCTGCCGTCTGAAACAAACACTACAACTTCAACTGCTGCTGTAATTCCTAATGTAAATCTAAGTAATGTCAGATTGGAGGATCCCAACCCTGCCCCATACAGCTCTTATCAAGCACAAGCTGGCCCAATGCGATCACCAAACACTGAGGCAGCTCAGATAATGCTAAAAGACCAAGAGCCTTCATCTATACCTGTGCACATAGATCCAGCAAAGGTACCTGTGCTACATTGTTGCACCAGTCTGTTGTACTTCTAGTCATACTTGCATCTGAGAGTCTTCTTTCTTTAACACCTTCTTCCTGATCCCTGGCTTACTGGAGGTACCTGAAATGCACTGCAGTGTTCATCAGGTACTTGCAGTAACAAAGGTAAACAATAATAGAGATTGAACATTTGGAGCAGTTCACTATGCTGCATCTAAATCACTGGGATTTATACTGCATGTTTTGTTTTCTTGCATGACCTTCCAGTACTGCATGCCATCCTTTTTTCATGTATGTAACACATTTACTTGTTGTAAGTACCTGCTTTAATTTTCTCCAAACTCCATTGAGTATAGCTCACTTTTGTTTCTTTTGAACATATAACCTGCACTGCATCACCACTAAGAAGCATGAGAATACAGCATGTGAGCTGCCATCTTGTGGCCGTGGGTTTAATTGGAATTTAAAGATGAATTCATATCTTGTATTTTGTTTCTTCAAGAATATTTATGCAGAATTCTCTCTGTTGGTGCAGGTGTACAGAAAAGAGCCATATGCTATGGAAGAAAATCCTAGACATAATTACTTGATGAAACAACAAGTGCTTGGCCATCAGAGACCAGAGAAAGAGACCAACCTCAGCATTGATGCCTTGCCATCCTATACAGACAAACCAATGAATAGAGAATATGATCAGTCTTACAGATACGTGGATCAGTCTGATTACGTGGATCAGTTGCCTCACAATTATGACCTGCGTATACCTAGCGATGATCATGTGCCTACGTATGACGATCAGTGGGGTTACTATGATGATAAGCAGTCCTATCCACCAAGGTCACAGTTTGACAGTAAGAATAGGGACTTCAGTGTCAGGCAGCACTCCGAAGAAAGCCTTGAACGCAGCTACTTTACACAGCAACCTCGTTTCGAGGAGCCGCCTCCTGTTGCCTACGACAATCGACCTCGTCCATCTAAAAATTACAAAGCACCCCAAGTACATTATGAAGAACCCACTCCAACAGAATATGATGCACATATCCGTTACAAGCCAGAGCCTCAAACCTTTCCTTCTGCACCCACGTCTAGGGCTGCTGAAACTAAACCATATTTTGATCAACATCCAAGGGGTTATGAGCATAATCCTTCCCAGGGATTTAATACAAAGCAAGGACAATATGATCTTTCTCCTAGAGTAGAAGCCATGCCTCCTCCAGCACCGATGAAGTCAGACCTTCTGCCAACCAATAGTAAACCTTTACCTCCACCAGCTGCTGTGAGGGAAGATGATGATGACCCAGCCATGAAGCCACAGTCTGTACTGACCAGAGTCAAGATGTTTGAGAACAAACGATCGGTTCCAGGAGAGAAGAGCAAGGACTTGAATGATGTAGTTGTTTTAAAGGTATTTGCTCTATTTTAAACACTAAGGGCTAGATTTACTAAACTGCGGGTTTGAGAAAGTGGGGATGTTGCCTATAGCAGCCAATCAGATTCTAGCTGTCATTTTGTAGAAGGTACTAAATAAATGAAAGCTAGAATCTGATTGGTTGCTATAGGCAACACCTCCACTTTTTCAAACCTGCAGCTTAGTAAATCTAGCCCTAGGGCTTGATAATGATGGTCAAGAACAGATAATGAATAATGTCCAAGGTTGTGTCATCATTCTGCAGTTTATATAGGTCATTTATTACCTAGAACACTGGGAAACCAATCACACAAGCCTTACTCATAGTCATGCAAGATGCACAAATTTTCAAAGCATATGTTGGCTGTTTGTAAAGTATATAGACAAAACTCAGTGCAGATTTAATGAAATAGAAACACGCATAATTTAAGGTAGTTTGGCTCCAGAATATACACGAGATGTAGGTAATTTATAGATGGTGAGAGACAGAAAGTTATTACATTTTTTTTATTACATAAAGAATCAATGTACTTATGGGTTTTGAACAAGTGTACATGGATTGGGTTTCTGTCCGAACCAAGAAGTTCATGTTCATCTACTCTTTCTTCGATTTCAGTCTATAATCATTAAAATCCATGAGTGCGTTCGTTGTATGAAGGATGATATTTGATTACTTCACCAGGGTGTTTCTACATAAAAAAAGGAGTCTCCTCTAGGAAAGGAAAACCAAATACAAGGCGCTCCTCCGAGCATTGAAGAATTCATGAAACGGCAGCTGTGTTTTGCCTACCTCAAAAACATTTGTTTCATTTTATTTATTTTATTTTAATTTTAGATTATATAGAATATATTTTTATTGATATGCAGGTTTAGTGATATTTTAGAAATTATTTCATATAATTTAAAAAAAAAGAAGTTTATTTGTGGAGGCAAGAAACAGGCGCTGGTATCTATCTTTTTTTTCTTTTTTACACTCTGATACACCTATATTTTTTTATTTTTATGTTGCTGTGACTAATATGTCTTCTTGCTCTGAACAAAACTAAGCATTTATGCATGCCTTTTGTATGCTATAATAACTACAGTTTCAATACAACAAATTTACAAAAAAGTAACTACTATTTCTCAACTATTTCTTTGTCCTCTAAACATGTTGTGAATCCTAATTAATAAGGGAAATCTATATTGTCCTTTTTTTTTATTTTTTTTTTAGGCCCCAGAACTAGCACCCAAACCAATAACTGTTCCAGTAACTGCGTCAAAAGCCGCCCCACTGCCTTATTATGATCAAGAAAAGTCAACATATAGGTAATATGCAGACATTCTGACATTGTTACATTGTACAGCTGTTTACTGACACGTTTGAGGACTTGAATGTTGATGAACCTGCAAAGAAGCATAGATGGGAAAACCTCTTTTAGCCATTTTAAGTATATTTGCTGCATTTATCTTTTGGCGATAATGATATTGTTTCTCCCTGTGAATTATGGGAACTTCAGATGGATGAATCACCAGGTAAATTAATGTATTCATCAATAAAGTGAATTCACTCCACACTAAGCATGACTATATTAACTTTATTGTTTTTCATGTCCCTCTAATGATTACACTTATTATTAATTCAGGTGTTTTGCTCTGATATACAGTTCATAGAAGTGTTTAAAGTATATGTGTGTGTGTGTGTGTGTATACATGCACCGCAAATGCAATATTTTACTGTGAAGTTCAACTTTTGCTGTCAGGAGTTTGTTGCAAAATCTGTGTTTATTATTTTATTTTAGAGTACCTGAACCGCAAAAACCTCAAATGAAGCCACCAGAAGATATAGTTCGCTCTAACAACTATGATCCTGAAGAAGATGAGGAATACTACCGGAAGCAGTTGTCTTTCTTTGATCGTAGAAGCTTTGAGAAGCCCACTCCTCCTCTGTCTGCCAACATCCTCCCAGAGCCTGCTAAACCTGGACAGTCTCAGAGCCAACTTAGCTTTAACAGCTACCCCTCCAAGTACGTTTTGACATGCTGCACTTGTCTCTCTGTGACCTCTTCATTGCACCTACATCCTGACCCCTTGCAGTGAAAGACGTAGCACTTCATGTGTGAAAGCTGTACTTGTGACTCCGTTCTTACCTAATGTGTGTTGGGAAGGTGGGGGGGGCTTTTCTAAGGTCTTGTGATGTCACATGAGTTTGTAATGAAATCATACACTGCAGGTGTATGGATGCCGTTCACTGATGTGCTGTAGTCATTAGGCATAAATTGGTAAATACATGATATTTATTTCCATCAGACCAAATGCCAAATTTCAAACTTAGGTGCAAGACAAAATGACTGTTAAAAATCTTTATTGATTATCAAAACGTAGAGTTAGTATCCAAAAGTAATCCGTAGTGTCTCTAATTAATTTTACACTGCAGTGTATATTCAGATGCCCTACTAAACTAATTATAATTATTAATGCTGAAGTGCAAAAATGAAATGGCTGCATAAATAACTGTAAACCTGTAACCAAATAACATTTTCAAGTGCTGGTTGTGTTTTCTTTTACATGCTGGCTCCTGCATTTCCTTAATAGCTGTATATCGAATTTACTCCTCAGGTCTTCCTAAATCAATTAAGCTTTAACACGCCGTTCCCATGGCTATCGACTACATATTTATAAGGCAGAAATGGACAGGAATACATGGACTTTAACTTAATTTATCAAATGATAACTAAATATATAAGCACTCTCTGCCATGCATCTTATTAGCATGACCTGTACTCCCACTTAAACACCTTTTTAAACAATATTTGTTTGTGTTTGGGGGGGGGGGGTTATTTTGGGTTGCATATATAACCTTTCACAAACAGACTTTGATGGATTAAATACTGGGTGCAGAAGTGTGTGGTGTGCCTAAGATTGTTTGTATTGTAGTAATTTCAATCCAAAATGTTTTAAGAATAGCCTAGCGCTACAATAGATCTTTATTGTATTTCATAGTTAATCGTCATAAAGGGGAACTCCGCTATCTTCCAGGCAGGTTTGCTTATTTTGGGCAACACCCAGGAGACCTGTTTTTGCATACAGGGGAAACGAGAACAAACAAATCGCTTGGAAGACAGGATTGTCTCCAAAGTGGAGTTCACCTTTAATTTAGATATGTTTTATCTCTCGACATTGTAAAATATTGTATCCTGCTTTCTCGGACCTTCATGTGTTTCAATGACTGGTTTGCCTAATCTTTGTGACCTGATGGCTCCTTTCCTCATCAGTATTTGGTGTGTTTTCACTGTTACAAGCAGTACCAATATTTAAGACAGTCTAAGGACTAGCAACAACGAAGCATCACACCTGTTTCTAACTATCCATTAATAACCATCTGTTATAATCTAAATTTTGTAAAAAATGCTTAAAACTTTGGAAATACTTCCAAAGTTATAAATATAAAAAATGTAAGGTGTGTAGCCTGCACTGCACTACACTGACACCTGACGAATATATCTTCATCAATAATAAGATAAGAATAAGACTGATGGATGTACTTTTATATATTATTTATTGTCCTATATATTATATTTTTTTGTGGGAGGGGGGTTGTGGTCTGTTTTAGAAGCACAGTAGTCTGTGGCAGCAAATGGAGAAGAGCTCCTCTATCTTGGTATATAATGCTGTGTATTATACCTTTTTTATGGAGCTGCCTGCCAGGTAACCTGTATTTAGTAAAAATGCAAGAAAGCTTTGTTTTGTCAGATCATTGCAAATGTCCGGTAGTGCAAGCAGTGATGTGTGGGATACTCTGAGCCTTTCCAGTGTTCATTTCCTCAAGGACAGTTTTTCCTGCAATGTTGTATAAAGCCAACACATAACCACTAGTAATGTCCGTAGAACCACAGGAAAAGATCACATATAAGTTTGTCTTTGTTTTATTGATGCATAAATGTTGCACCATATGCAGTATGTATCACCAGGCTTTACATCTAGACATCTTTCAACTGTAAAGCATCAGCGTCTGTAAATGAAAAACACATTAAGGCTACATTATTGTTGGGCAAATGGCATAAAAATGTCATACCCCTTAGCGACAAATCTGGTATAGACTTAACAGTTAAATCAACGGAAGCGTATGTCTGGCTATGAGGTTCTACCAAATTGTATTTTGTTTGAGTGTCTAATGCTACAGTAAGTTATGATGTGATGTTCTTTGTTCTTAACAGTTGCTTAATATGTCTTCCCTGAATACATCAGAGGAACATCATACAAACGCTTTCCTTTTGTCTTCCCCAGCATTTTGCTGCTTATCAGTGGTTACAATACCAAATCTGTTTTAGCTTAGGAGTTTGTTGCTCTACCATAGGTAGATTTTGTGTAAGTATGTCTCAGAAAAATCTTGCAAGATGTGATTTACTTAGTTAGAATGACCCTTTTCTTTCGTCTTCTATCACATTTGCTTTGCCACCGCATAGATTTCTTGGCTCTTACACTAGCTATGACTACTTGAAAAGGAACATCAAGTGGTAAGACTGGCAGTAACATAAGGCTGTCTTTATGATGTCATTCCTCCTAAACGTACCACAGCATTATGTGCACCCAGCAACCTAATTCTAGAAGGCTGGTTATTTGCTATGGGGGTGACAAAATTTCCTATAGAAACAAATTGCTAATTCCGAAAAGTGACATCACTTTGTTTTTCCACAAGTAGTGCACATAAAGCTGGGGATTTTTACTTGAGATGCTTTCCAGATCTAGTTGGCATTTGTTTGTATGTTCAGTATGCTTAGAATACATCTGTAAAGAACATATAGATAAAGACAACAGAATCTTTATGCCTGAGAGTGAAAAAACCTGGTTGCACCACCTATAAATAAGACTGGTTTCCTGCTTGCTCTCTTGCTGCATTTTGATGTTACAGTGAAAAGGCTTGTATATGAGATATATCATACATTTGGAATGAACAGTACATTACGTCATCTGCCTTTATGTTGTAAATTTTTGTGCTGTTGCATTAACATTTCAATTCTGTGTTTTACACAAAGGTGTAGAGTTGACTGTATTTGTAGTTGAGTGAATGGATACTACCCAACAATACTGGTCGTACAAGAGCTACTTACTTGGTTTGTGTTTGGGGAGAACTGAAGATCTAGGCAATCAGAACTTGCTTAATGAATAGGAAAATCCATGTTTATAGATTACAGAACTTGTGTTAAAAAACAAAAACTTACATTTTGCAGGTATACATTGCCACTTTGTGAGTTTTACCATCTAAAGGGCATGTACCCTCTGAAATGTTGTGTTTTTGATTTTTTTAACTACTTGGCAACCACTAATGTTTCTCATACCCTCTGTGATGTGATTTTCGATCGATGCCTACATGTTCAGTTCTGCAGTACTTTAGCAGGACAGGAATGTCATTAATTTGAGTCCTAACGGGAGCAAGGAGCCCAGTGGTGTGTGTTGCTGTGCTTTTAGTTCTCTGAGACTTATTGGTGTTTGCTCAAACCTCAACAGGGGAAAACCTGCAGATATGGATCCACCTGACAGACCTATAAGTGAGAAGCTTTATGACGCAGCTCCACAGCTTACTTCCACGTCGCAGTATAACCAGCCTTCTCCAGTGCTCGTGAACCATGCAGCACATACAAAACAGTCAGAAGGTAGGTCATGGTTTTATTTGGTTTTATTTTGTTCTGGGGTTTTGTTTTGTTTTTAATATATCTTGTATGTTATAATCTGTATGTGGTCACCTAGTGTGTGATTTCGGATCAAAGCACCTGGTTTAGCAGTTGGGAGGTGCTATAAAAGCATTAGTACCGCAGAGAGGACATTGACGACTATGTTGACATTATTGATCAGCCTCATTCTTCTTTGTATGCTTGAACATCTCTTCATTATAGGCAATCTAGAATTACTTGAAATGAGGTTCTGTGGTCTGTTAAATCATAACTGTAGGCAGAGTAAGCTTTGTGAATGGTGGCGGGTTGGAAGCTCCAGTTACCAGTGTTACTGGTCTGTGTGCACACACAAGGCCTCAATTAGAATTGGCAGTAAATCCAGCAATAAGGTGCAATTTTGCTCCTGCATGGGCAAATTTAGGAAGTGTGGACAGATTTAGAACCGGGAAGAGGTACATCCCAGTTCGACTCTAAATTGCAGCATAAAAATAAACCTGCCAAGTATTTTGTGTTTCATGTAAAAGCCAGCAGTAATTTCCCTGAATGCAAAGAAAAAAATAACATTTGCACCCTTTAGTTGGACTTGGCGTTTACTCTGAATGAGGTCTGTTATATAAGCCTTGCGGTTTCATTTATAAATTTATGCTGAAAGCTATATCAAAATATTTATTAATGAATTCTATTTGGACATCTTCAGGTTTGCAATTTTATATATTTGTATTTTTCAGTCAGCTCTATGACATTGGAGGTTACAAATTCCACCGTGACTAAACCGCAACCACCACCACCTCAGACCAAGCCAAGTCTCTTCAGACCATCTAACAGAGAGGATACAGTGCAGTCGAATTACTTTCCCCAGAAAAGCTTTCCTGACAAAAGTCCAGTTAATGGCAATGAACCGACTGCAAAAACCATCACACCATCATTTAATCGATTTACTCCAAAACCATACACCAGTTCTGCCAGACCTTTTGAACGCAAGTTTGAGAGCCCCAAGTTCAACCACAATCTCCTGCCAAACGAAGCACAAGTAAAGCCTGAACTGCCTGTGAAACCTCAAAATTCTCCTCAACCAATTTTAAAATCAACTAATGCGGCCATGTCTCCTGAGCTTGATGGTACATCCAAGCAACTGGACAGCAAATCTAAATATCAACAAAATAATGTCAATACAGTGCCTAAAGCAATCCCAGTCAGGTAAAGTTACATATTAAACTGTAAGCATTGTACTGAATGTTGAGACTACAAGAAATAAAACTAGTTGATAGACCAGATTCATAAGATCGCACTTTGTGTCATCTCTAGGTCTATGTGCAAGATCTGAGCTCTAGCATTTTACTAGCTGATAGTATGGATTGAAAGGAACAACAACAAACTGATCTGCCAGCTCTCTAATCTTTTATGTTTTGTAGAGTTAGTTTATCAGCTCTGTTTAGTCATGTGATGAATTATTTTCTCAATGTCACTATTTTATATGACAAAATTAATATTAAATAACTCGTCCTCATTTTTGCTTTAAATGCCTTTGCGCTCTCTTAATAATTGCGTCATAGTAGTGTTTTTTGTTGTACTAATCTAAATCAATACTTTGGGGCATTTAGGAACCTAGGCACTTATCATATAGTTGAATGTGGTTTGTTTTTACCTTTTTTGTTTGTTTTGCCTGTAAAGGAAGTAAATAATTTGTTTACTCAGAGTATTTTGTAAATAATAAAGCTATTTAAAGGTTTGCACTACACCTCCAACCTCCCATACAGCAGTTCTGGTACTGTCCCTTTTTGTCTTCCAAAATTTTGCAGCTTCTTGAATTGGTAACGGTAAAATAAACTGTCTGGACTCCCAGATCACTTCCCTTTTCCCCACAATAAAACTTGTCAGACAGCCATCACTTTGTTTTTACATTTGATTTTTTTATTGCTATATTTTAATTTGTGTCTCTGCAAAACTGTTAACCCTTAGGCCCGTTACCCTCTGGTATTGGTAAAATGTCACTGCATGTCAGATGCATTCATGATTGATGCGATGGAAACTAATACTTGCAGTCAGCTGGTGTTCAATGCAAGACACCTTTATTGGTCTCACTTGCAATGAATGCACATAGTGTGTGCAGAGTATTTTTATTATTAGTAGTAGTAGTAATATGTTTATTAGTATTATTATTAATATAAGTATTAGTATTCTTTTTAAGACGCCACAGGATTTCCACAGCGCCGTTGAGTACTAACAGTAGATCATGCAGGGTAAAACAGTACAGAACAATAAACAAATAATACCAAGACTCTAAAAGCTTCAAGCAAAGCAAGTACAAAGAAGATGGAGCCGAAGAATAGGTAGAGAGGGAGGAGGACTCTGCTTGTAAGAGCTTACATCCTAGGTGAGGGCATACAGTCAAGAGGTACAATGGGTTTAAATTTGTGGAGGGGATGAAATGCAAGTGGAGAGAGGTGATGAGAACGAGTATGGAGAGAGGGTTAGGAGGATGGCTGGATAGGCTTTGAGGAACAGATGAGTTTTAAGTGCCTGTTTGAAGGTGCTCGGGTTCAGAATCCGTCTGATAGGTGAGAGGTCGTTCCAGTGGAGGGGGCAGCCCAAGAGAAATCTTGATTTGTGGAGTAGGAAAGGGTGATCAGAGTATAGTGCCACTCCCAACTGCAAGCACTAGTGATAGAAAAGAATAAAAAAAAAATAATCTAGTAAAAGCACGATTTTAATGCCAGTGGTTAGGGTGCCTTTGGGCTGCAGAGGCTGATGAGTTTAAATGTTCCTTATCAGCCAAGTCTCTGCAGTAAAATGAATATCGCAATTTCCAAATCTTTTTATCAAATGCGGATGCAGCTTAAAAAGTTGTACCCCTAATTGACATTGGCTTTTCTGCTTTTGATGCATAATATACACAATTAAACCACACTTGCAACGCTTGATCCTTGGTAACTGTGATAGAGCAATCCATATTTCATTCAATTCTAACATAAGATTAAAGGTTTTTCTTCTGTGTTTCAGTCCCTCTGCTCTGGAAGATGATGATGAGGATGATGCCCACACAGTTGTGGCAACTGCTAGAGGCATTTTCAATAGCAATGGCGGTGTGTTAAGTTCCATAGAGACAGGAGTCAGTATTATCATACCTCAAGGAGCTATTCCTGATGGCATTGAGCAGGAAATCTACTTCAAGGTCTGCCGGGATAACAGCATCCTGCCACCTCTGGATAAAGAGAAAGGTTAGCAGCATATATGACGACACTTTGAAATGTAATTAGGTCACATGCTAGATGCCTAGTGTTTCCTATGCATAAATTGTGTTTTTGACTCCTATTTGATCTCTGTTTTGCAGGCGAAACACTTCTCAGTCCTTTGGTAATGTGCGGACCCCATGGATTAAAATTCCTGAAGCCGGTGGAGCTGCGCTTACCACACTGTGCGTCTATGACTCCTGATGGTTGGTCTTTTGCTCTAAAATCATCCGACACCTCGTCGGGTACGCTTTCTTCCATCTGTCCTAATGGGTCGTTTGGTCACTATCGCTTACATAGCATGATTCACAAATTCAAAAAAAAAAATGGTCAAATGAATCCATACATTTGCATTTCCCGTTCCCTTTCACTTTCTAGTTTTCACATATGTACGGCTTTTTAAGAATGTAACTAGTTTTACAAGCTGGACAGCACTCCAAATGTAAATTAATATTTTGGGCCTGATGCTGAGATGAACTTGCTCTAGTTTGCAAAGCGTAAACTATTAACGTTTCCACTGCGCGTGCCCACAAACCGTACACGCATACGTGCTCATGCAGAGTTGGGTGCATCTGATACTTGCGCCTCCTTATTACTGGAGAGATGGAACAGTCTAGGGATGGTCTAACAATGGCTGAGTATAGCTAAGGGTGTGTTGCCTCAAATGCAACCGATTCAGACCAGCACAGACACACATACGCCTGTCAGGAGCCGTATCTTATGCACATACTAGAGGTCATGTGCAAATACACTCTGATGGCGTTACCATTAGCTAGTCCCTTGTGATTGGCTGATTGCGAATTCACCTCTGAAGCTGATAGGTGCGTGTATGCTTGAATTATATCTGGTGCATATGCTACAAGTGCAGAGCTGAATACAACTTGATATTCCTCCCAACTCTGTATACGAACATAATTTATGCTATTTTTACAGGTGGCTTCTTCTGAGCTTAAATTACACCAACATGCATTAAACTCGGCATCAGGCCCGTTGTCCTCATTTTAAATGTCCTAGATTGTGATTTTTTTTTTTCTGTTCTCTTCTTCAGTGAGGCCAGGTAAGATTCCTTCCTCAGTTCATTAAGTGAGCGTTCAGCCACCGACATAGTCAAGACTACAATCTGATATTTTACACACAAATTAAGTAGTATGTGATGCACTTGGAAATATGCTGATAAGCAAACTACAAACTATTTTTTTCCTATATTTTTCTAGATTTAAGACTCTCGTACAATGAAAGCAAAATTGTCATTGTTGACCTATATAGGAAAACACTGCCACTGCTAACTGTAAAAAAAGGATATATTGGAACCATTCAGATTATTTTCTTGATTAGGGTTGTATGATATTTTATACAGAAGTTGTCACAAAATTCATACACCCAAACAGCTTGTTACTACAGCTAGCGCCACCTTTTTACTTATCTGTCCAACAGTTTTCACCAATATTTCTTACTCTATTTAACGTATTGTGTGTGTGAACTGCATTATCTAATATGACAATACATTGCCTGTACAATTGTTCTTGAAATGACTTTTAGCGTCATTTACAACAAAGATCAAGGGGAAAAGAGATTTTAGAGCAAGTCGGAGAGATTCATTACATTATTGTTTTTTCATTTTAAAGCACAGACTGATTTTAGTTTGATCTATAAACTTTATTTAGCAATGTTTTAACTGTAGAATAAACCAAACATAAACCATTGGTTAAAACAATAAGAAGGGAAAATGGATAGGGAATTTGCAGAATCCTATATAAAGCAATATATAGTGCTGATCTTAATGGAGGTACATAGTTGTTGTTTTAAAAGACCCTAATCGATGTGATAATGGTCCCACTTTTAAGTTTTTGGAGGTTTTTATGGTTGTCCTAACCATAACAACTAGTAATTCACAAAAAGTGTAATAAACTGACCCTACCCTGAGCAACCTGTGACTGCTTAGCTAGACACTGGGAGTAGCAATTCCACCTAATGGGAATTGTAATCTAAAAACAGCACCACAGCTTGTCCGCATTAGCTGCTACGAGCATCTTTGTAGATTAGAATCTAGGTAGTTTATCATCTGTGGGCCCATAAAGAGATGAGGTAAAAATACATTTTTGGAAGCCTACTCCTGATTAGGGTCTCTTCCTAGCTTCAAAATCACTGAAAACATGAGGCCCCATGGATGGAATACTCACCAGGGTTTCAACCAAAGCAAGCAAGGCATTCTTTTACCCTGTGGTCTATAGGAGGGATGGAGCCAGCTGGGTAAGCTCTCAGAGGAGTCACGGCATCAAAATCACGGGTGCCACAGCAAATAATCAAGTGCACATTCTGCATTGACAATAGTTGGAAACCTACCTGGTGACTCCACTACTTCAGTGTCTGCAGGCTCAGAAGTTTTGTTTTGTTTTTCTTTTAGTTTTTTTTTTTTTTTTAGTGATGTGTGTAACTGAATCCCAGGGGAGGACCAACATCTGCATAGATATAGGCTTACTTAGGTGTAGGAGAACGCAATCTTCAGTGGTGTTATATATGCTCATGTAACGGGAGGGCATGAACACTACATTTTCTTAGCTAGAAAAGTGCAGCATTCAAATGCACATGTTTGACACCGTTCTTAAATAACACCAGGCACAAAGCATTTGTATAAAAACAGATTCATGTATACATACAAAATAAAGCCATAGCAACTTGCCATTCTTGTTTCTATTTCTAGAAAATGACACCACTATCCTGAAAACATATTTTATGGCCCCTCATCTGAAACAAAGTATTTATAGGTGCAAGTAATGCTTTCTGTTGCAATTACCCTTACATCTTAAATTAAGGGTTTGAAATAAGGCTTTCTGTTTTTTAATGAGCCAATATGCTGTAATGTCTGGACTAATTAAATCACTTTGTGCAGAATATGCCAACAAGGAATTTCAATAGAGCAGAGTTCACCAAGCCTCTTGTTTTTGAATATTTTCAACAAAAGCAACTTTATTGAAAGCTGAATTGGTGAAGTGTTTTCTTGTTGCATTGGCTCATCAACCGTTACAGTTTACACTGTAACGGTTGTAATTATCCTTGTATTTGCATTTTATGGAGTATTTATGTAAAATGCATCCTACTTCTCCAGCATTAAAAACACTTTTTCCATTCCGTGAATAAGGGTGAAGTCTTCGGGGTAAACTTATCGAACTGCAAGTATCCGGCGGGTTTGAAAAGTGGAGATGTTGTCTACAACAACCAATCCGTTTCTAGTTATTTTGTACATTCTGCAAAATAATAGCTAGAATCTGATTGGTTGCTTTAGGCAAGAATTATACTTTTAAAACTCGTTGAAATTTTGCAGCATGATAAATTTACTCCTTGGTGTATTAAAGATTCTCAAGAATTTTCTTCTGTACTGGAAGAACACTTTCCCTAGAGAAGGTAGAACAACAAGGTGGAACAAAAATAAGTCACTTGCAGGGTTTTTTTTTATTGCTTTTTAATACCCTAAAAGCACAACAGGCTTGAAGGGTCTGAAATAAATAGAACATGGATATATTTTAACTGAGTAAAATAATTGAAAGTGAATGATTTGTTTGTTATACAGGCTTAATGAAATGTTTGATAATTGTGCCACACAGTGGTCAATCAATTTTTGTCTAGTACATACGCAGCAGTCTTTATTGTAGAACAGTGGCTCACTAATTAGCTATAGCACACATTTTGCATTGGAAGCCAATGGTTGTAGCTTGTGAATGTTGTGATATTCTGTAATACTTTTGGTAAAGATTACCCTTTTCCTACACACAGTGGAGAGTAAATTTGTGAACTGAACCAGTAATATTCATGGTATTACAGCTCGATAATTCATTTGGGACTAGTGTGGTTACGGAGACTGTTTTATGTGCCTTAATAGGCTGCATCCTTACAGAATTACTTCCTCCACTCTGTTGGTACAAGCTTTAAGTTCTCATCTATGCGAGTGAGTGACTTAGTGTAAGCCAAGTTACAAATATTCATGTAAATGCAGCCTATACAAAATCAGTCATTTCACTATGGCTCTTTGTCCCCCACAACATGGCCTCATTGACCTCGGTGCTTCCTAGTAAATTGACAGGCTGCATTGTATGAATATTTGTTAATTCAGCACAATAACCCCCCTGTGTTAAAAGAAACAGGTGCATTATAAGGGCTCATCCACACAAGTGGTTTCTTGAGCAGTGTTCCAAAGGGCACTCCAAGGTGTGGAGCCACTGAAAAAATAGCACAGTTGCTCGGACATTGCTGTGAGAAAATGTCAGACTAATTTTCTTGTGGAAACCTCTGAGTCATGTCTATCACTGCTGTCTGTGTGGACAGGTCAATAGATCCTAAATGTAAAAATTGTGGTGATTTGGTTTCAAAATCACTGAGACCATATGGGGAAAAATAGAAGAGATACTGTAAGAGGTGTACACTTTGTAATATTTAAATTAAAGCTTATAAAGCTGTAATGTCAGCCTTTTTTGATAAAATTTCATAATAAATTTGATGCACTTCCAAATACAGCCTGTGGAGGGCAGTGTTGGTATTTATGTTAGAATTTTGTGTTGCTTTTTGTACATAGTACATTTTTATGAGACCTGCGTACCACTTCATGATATGGCAAGAACTAAAAACAAAAAATGATAAAGAGCCGTACATATGTTGAAACTAAATCCACAAAGCTACCTATGTGATTTTTTTTTTTATTTATTTATAGTTTTACTCTGGTGTTTGGAACATGACTGTTTAAATACATCTGATAAATGAGTAATCACTATTTGTGTTTTTGTTTCCCCCCCTCATTTCTACAGGTGACCCCAAACATTGGCAGAACAAATCTCTTCCTGGTGACCCTAACTATCTTGTTGGAGCAAATTGTGTATCTGTATTAATAGATCACTTCTAAGCCTAGTGTAAAGATCACAGATAATGTGAAAACTGCTTTGGACCTATTTTTCTTTACACATCCTATTGAGTATTATTTGATCTTTAAGTAACAATGGGACTCAATAGTGCTTGAAATTTTTGCCTGAACTTACGTTTTACGGAGTAGACTTTAAAGCCATGGTCAAAATATCGGCCTCAGAAACGACATGTGAAGGTCGTACCAATGTCGCACCTTCCTTGTCATTTTTAACAAACGCTTTTCACTTGCTTTAGTTTGTCTCCAAAGGACCAATTCTGATAACACTACAATAAAGTAATTTTACAGAATGATAATTTTAATGGTTGCCCAATGCCACTGAAGGATACTGCTTGTGTTTTTTGTTTTGGAATTTGATAACAAAGACTAGCACTTTTTTCTTTTTTTTTTTTTTTTTTTTTTTTTTTCATGATTGGTAAATGATTGCACCAGAACAAACTGATTTGTTATGGGAAAGAGGATGTCCCATCCAGTAACTGAGTTTATAAAACTGCAGTGGAGATCTGTTACACATTGCTGAATTAGTACTAATATTCTCCAGCAGTGTTTATTAAAAACAAAATAAAAACACTCACAGATTTGTGGCAGGCTTCATTTGGACTCCTGTGCAAATAAAAAGGACAGCTTATTCCTCATCCTCATCCTCCCTTTGCTTAAAGGGCTCTGAACTTATGTTGCAGACCCCTTTACAGGCAATGGGTTTATGTGGTTGACAGTGGTTCTGGTGCTTCTGTGGATCTGTAAATTAACCATTTACTACACACATTTAACCAGCAGGGATGCCTTACCCTCATGTTATGGTAGTCTTTGTTTCCTAGTTCTCTGTACTCCGAAGTTCATATGGCTTTTTTGCGCTTATTTAGGGTAATGTAATGAAGAAAGATTGAAGAAAAAATGATTTATTGTGAACCTATTTTTGAGGTGAACAGTCAGGGGATAGATTACTCCCGCTGTCAACCCAGAATATACTGAAGGAAATTGTATGTTTCTGCTATGCATTTAAAAAAAACAAAACAAAAAAAAAATATCTCAAAGATGTTACAATGCCTGTATATAAAATGCGTGCATACCACTTTTTTTTGTTTTTGTTTTTTGTTTGTAAATGTAACTTTTTTAAGCTTTACTTTTTTGTATAAAAAAAGAAAACTGAACGTTTCTTAAGGATACCTTTGTACTCATACCTTTTTTGAGCCTTGAACTTTGTAACATCTGCAGCAATAAAGCGCATTTCTACAGTACTCACCACAAGAACATTTTGAAGCAAAATGCACAAAAATTGCTACCTTTATAAATGCTGAGCATAAATCCTCAGAACTCTCTAGTTTGATTATTATCTTTAAAGTATCCCTGCTGCAATTTGTGATAAGGATGCTGTATAATGTGCCCTAAAATGTATTTTTTTACTAATAGACAATTTATTATGGCACATCCGCACGGTTTCAGTAGAAGATACAGCACTGCATTCTCCTAATCAACTATTAGTTCTTCACGTATGGCTGATTTATTTTTTATTTAATTTTTTTTCCTTTGCAGTTATTAAAAACTACACATTTCTAAATATACAAAATAAAACTGGTTTTAAAATAAATCAAATCTTACGGCGTCAATTTGTGTGTTAAACTTTTTTGAAAATGCCGATGGATTCTAGGGTGCTTAGCATGACTTGACATTCATGTAGCAGACGAGAGAACCCAAAAGTCCATGAAGTATAACATTGTGTTTTGCACTCTGAATATTACTTAATAATGAATCAAATGTGTTTTTTTTACAATATTACTATAGAATGGTGGAACTAAACACGGCCATTTTATAAAACGTAAGGTAAGAGATGTAGAATGGCTAAATATCAGTTATTGATATGCTGCATATATGAGCAGAATAAAGACCATTTCATACCATAAATTATCATTTTATATTTGTTTTAAGCAATAGTTAAACTACCGTAATACTAGTCATGTTTAATTAACCCAAATTAATGATATCTTAAGAACTGCATCAGAAAATAATTTAAAAGCTACAGCATTTCATTTGTACAGTGACCAAAATGTAAATGGGTGTGGCTGACCTGACCAATCACACTAATTGGATGGGGTGGCGGCATACTTTTGGCCATATAATGTGTAATAACTTGATGATTCTTGTTGCTTTGTGTGTCAAAACATAATGTCTAATCAGTCTTCTTATATTTTGTTTGATGAGGAATAATATATTGGGGAGCAACAATATGCAGAATGCTAGTATTCCAAGGAATGGTAAGCAGTTGTGGGACACATAGGAAAAGTGAAACATCAGATGTGTTTGTGAACCAGTTAATACAAGTGGGCAGTAATATGCCATGAATATTTAAAGAGCACCTCTAATTTGGTTTATTTCTGAATACTATATAGCAGTGGTCCGCAACCTTATCTCACCCTCGGCACACCTAAGCCCTTCCCAGAATTCGGCAGCACACTAAAAGCAAAAATATACAAAAAACAAAAACAGAAGTTACCGCTTGCGGGAACATCACACGTACTCGATACATTCATAAGTGTCACCCGCATAACATAATAATAATTAACTCTTTATTTCACTAAGATATTTTACGGAGAAAACATGTAACAAATGGTGAAATTATTTCTTTAAGGCAAGGTCTTCCAGTTGCCGCCATAAATCTTATGCTTTTTCTCCTGTTTGAGGCATTGCGCCGCAACACACTAAGCAACATGCCGTGGCGCACTGGTGTGCTGCCGCACACTGGTTGAGGAGCACTGCTATATAGGAACAGTAAGTTCTTTAGTAAATTCAGGTTATGTATGCTATGTGTGGATAATATATTTATATATGGTAGTTGACAAGTTTCTAAGGACAGCACAGGTTGTGAATATTTGTTATTGAAAATTTGGGACATTTCAGCATTGTCCAATTGGATAATAACGCAAATAAATGAAATAATTAATTGTGAGAATTGCATGTAACAAGCTTGGTTAAGGAAGTTTTATGTATGAATGTTTGAGTAAAAGTATTAAAAATACAATAAATTTGAGTAAACATAACATCAGCGGACATGTAATGCTGACCTAGATTGCCAAGACAATATTTCATATAACATGTTTTGATGCAGTGTCCTTTACCACCCCCCCACCCCTGTAAAAATCCAAAACAAAATCAATTGTATTTGTGACTATTACGTACAGTTCTTCCCTTTATAACTTCACCCTTGCCAACAGGAATTTTCTGTATTAAAATGCATTAATATCATTGTCTGAACCATTATGCCACTTTCGCTGGAACACCAGTGTGTGTGTGTGTTTATAGGGTGAAGTTAAAGCATGGCAATTTTAGGAAATTGAAACGGTTTTGATTGAAGAATCTGGAAAAGGCTATGCATGAAATTGATGTGAAATTCTTTTCCCTCCCCGAAAACATCCCTCAATGTGTTAAAATAATGTTGAAGGGCCATCACTTATTGGAAAATTATGTTCTCCAAATCGGGGTAAAAAGTCCTTTTTATGTGTGACAGTCCCCTCAAATCAGGACTGTCCCACTGGAATCATTGTAGTTTTGTAGACTATCCTTCTATCGCGTACCTGTTATTACAGCTTTGACAGCCTGCTGATGTCTTAATCACAGCTGCTTGGCTGGCTCCTTGTTGGAACCCTGTTTGGAAAAGGTATAGGCATTGTTGACCTCCTGGAAACTGGGGTGATCAATGTCTGCAAAATCTTTTTTTCATACCCCCAGCAGTTAGGTATCCCATGCACATCCCCATCCCTCTTTATTCCCCTCCCTATCCCTCTTCCATTCTCTATCACTTACCTTAAATACACAGTAGTGGGAGCATGGCTTAGCCAGCTATCATGGTGGCAGTCTCCTAGCTGAGCACCACCATCCACAGACCGAATAAAGCTTCTCGTCAGTTGCTCCCCCCCCCCCCCCCCCCACACCCCCTTCCCAAATATGACAGTGGGGGCTCTTCCTCATACAGTGCCAGAAGAGCAACGCCATTCTCAGCTGTGCACAGGCAGACATCTCGCAATAAGGATCGCTGGAATACTCCCATCTCTCTGGCTCTGAAATTTTATCCTGTAATTCCATATTGGTGCTGTTACCTGCTTACTATGTAATGACGACCGTCCCTCCAACCCCTGCTGGCCACAATCATACCCTCCGATCTCGCTAGTACTGTGAGGCTCCCCTTCTGTCTGTTCACTTATCATACATATACTGGCATTAAAATGAAAATATTCATTAGTTCCAAGCTGCAACATGCATAAAATGATAAAAAGCGAATGGACTCTTTTGCTTCCATTTCGGACAGAACCAAAGCGGATGACTCTCACCCTTCGTTGGTTCTTCAATGAGCCTCATATCCTACTCTAACATTCTGAAAGCTATCAAAGAAACCAAGTTCTCTGCAAATCATGAACTGAAAGACCAAATTGTACAAACATCTCAAAGGTCTCAAGTGAATTTAAGGAGAATTGGGGAACTTTTCCAAGAGGTTTCTCTCCTAAAGTCACAGGTCTCAACTCTTACTAAATCTCACAATCTGATATGGAACTGTTGATGACGCTCATGCAGAAACGACTTGCGTATTTTGGGTTTGTCAACCCAACACTCAAGGTCCGGTACTTCTGCAATTTGTATCCAACATCCTGCCCACTCTGGTTGATTTACCAGAGGACTTTGTCCCTATTGTTGTAGAACATGCTAATAGACTGATCCTAACGAGATGATGTCTCTGCCTGCCCTAGAGCAGTGATTTTTTTTTTTCCGATGCCTCAACCATACCAAAAAAGTGGAGCTGTGGACCATGTATAAAGGACAGATAATGTTCCTTATGAAAGGAAGTGTGTTTATCTTTTTCAGGATGCCTCTGCAGAAGTTTTTTAAAGCACGAAAAGACTTTTCCTCTATCAGCTCTACTCTGATTAAACAAGAGAAAATTTGCTCTCATATACTCAGCCAGAGTATGTTTATTCTCTGGTTCTAGCTTCAGCAATTCACTTCAGCAGTGGAAACTCTGCACTTCTCGGAAGAAGAGGATACTGAAATGCAGCTACTTGGTGTTACAGCTGCTAACATCCTTTATTCTCAATTCATCACACTTCATTGTTGCTGCTGTTAAATTGACCATAGTCTGTATGTTGGGGAATTTAGACTAAGCTCCAAAGGAGCAGGGACTGATGTGAGTAAGTTCACTATACAGCGCTGTGGAATTAGTGGCACTATATAAGTCAATGATGATTAAGGAGTCTGATGCCTTTGTTTTGTTTTTTGTTTCTGTTCTCTTTTGTATCTGTAATTTTTCACCCGATTCAACTACCTGTTTCACATTTATACCCGGGGTGAGGCGTTGAGGGGTGCCTTCTAACAGTCGCTACTGCTCGAGTGGTGGCCTGGCAGACGTAGTTCTCCTTGGCTCACCTTTCTTGCGGATATGTAGTGCCCAGATATATGTACTTTTTCTATGAATAAATTAAAAATATGCTCTTGGACTATGGGTGGTATCTACTCCATTAAAAGGAAGAGACTTTTTACATACTTAAAGAAACGTAAAGCTGATGTCACCTTCATTCAGGAAATGCATCTGGTTGCAGCAGAACATGACCAACTTAGTTTATTACCACAGAAAGTGATTGTGTATGCATCCTTTACTTCTAAATTATGTGGGGAGGTTATCCTGCTCTATTTCATATGCAATTCATTCCCAAATTCAAGTTTCCCCCAAGGACTGCTACATAATTCTGGACATTAACATCATCGCTCTAGGTGCTCATTGTGTAATCTATGCAGCCATGCAGTATGTACCTAATCAGTATACAGGTTTTCCTTGGTATTGGTTCTATATTTTATCCATATCTGGACTACAATAGAATTTTATGTGGGGATTTCAATATTGTTGCTTCTCCCGTGATAGACAGAGAGGGAGCATCTGCACGGGGCTGCCATCCACCCAAGGTAGGAATTGAACACATTGCTGATCAATTACATTTGCTAGACTTCTGGCAACTGCTTAATCAATCTTCCCTGGAGTATAATTGTTTATCAGCGGCACACAGCATTCTCTTACGAATCAATTATCTACCAGTGTTATACTCTTTATTGAATACACCAGGGCACACTGGCATCAACACTATTTCTTCATCTGGTCATGCTATGTTATGTGTGGATATTGCTAGTAGCCATAAAAGGGGTTCCTGTAGGCAGTGGAAATTCCCGAGCTATTTATCCGACTCTAAACCATTCAGGAATTATATAAAAAAAGAAAATTCTACGAGGCTGCAATGAGCATAACAATGAGAACCATCAATTTGACCCTGTCGGTCTTTGGCAGACAGCCAAAGCGGTACTTAGGGGACATATTATTTCATATGCGAGTCAGCATTCCAGGGGGTATAATTACTAAACTGCGAGTTTGAAAAAGTGGAGATTTTGCCTATAGCAACCAATCAGATTCTAGCTGTCATTTTGTAGAATATACTAAGTAAATTATAACTAGAATCTGGTTGCTAAAGGCAATATCTTCACTTTTTCAAACCTGCGGTTTAGTAAATATACCCCCCAGGAATTCATGCGAATTTGTACTTGTACACACAAAAGGACCTTACAGAAGCCTATCAAATTAGGAAGAACTATCCCACTCCCTTAAATAAACTCCTCTACAGTCCGAAACGGTCCCAATTTAATAATGTAGTTGCACAGATTGCAGATCGGAATACTCGCGTATCCACATACCAATTCTACAGACATGGTAATAAGAATTGCTGTTTACTCCAACTTATGAAGAGGGGAGCGAACCCCTATGAATATCCTAGCACTGAAAATGACACTGGTTCCCTCTCTTCTGGTGGCAAACCACAAATTTTACACAGCTCTCTATATTAGAGATACCTTAGACTTTAATAACAAATGCCTGTTTTGGGAGCTGTTCACTCTTCCTCACTGTAAAATCAGCAGGCAGATTCTCTTTTGGTCTCTTATGTTGGAAGAAGTCATTAAAACACTTGAAGTTTTTCAAGACTCCTGTTCCAGACTATTTAAATGGGGAATGCTACAATATCTTAATGAATAAATACTATTGCTGAACCCCTTATGGACTATTTCAACCACATTCTTGCCAATCACACCTTACCCTTTCATTTTCATTTGGCCATTCTCAAGGTATTAGCCAAACCAGGCAGACAACTGGATGACCCTGGCTCTTACAATCAACATTTAATAAAGAAATCGGCCTGTAAGATTTTCTCTATGATTTTGGCTGATAGGTTGAAGCTAATTTTGCCCACAATACTACACCAGGACCTAACCGGGTTGTTTGGGGTTTGAATTCAATCATCAACATATGTAAAATAGTGACAGTAATGTCTCACTTGGAGTTATCCAGGGACCCTAATCTACTTTATCGTTTGATGCAGAAAAAGCATTTGATTTGGTGACTTGGGTCCTAAGAAGGTTTGAATTTGAATCCCTTTAAAAGGTTTGGATTTCCAGATGAAATCTTTTTAATCCCACAGACCTTCTACTCCAATCCTCAAAACTCTGTCTCTAATGGTCATATCTCCCTACAATTTACCATTCAAAATTACGCATCACCGCTGTCTCTTATTCCCTCTACTGATATTGATTACTCTGGCATATTTGTCCACAATCATGAGTGTAAACTGGCCTTGTTTGCATACGATATGATGTTGATGGTCTCCCGCCCTGAGAAATCAATGCTTTCTCTTGTTGATTTGATTTCAGCTTATGACCTCTTTGCAGATTATAAAGTTAACTTCCATAAATCTGAAGTACTATCTATTGCTGGGAAGACACTTGCTCCTGCGCAGGCTCAAACCTTACCTCAATTTCAGTTTTTATCCCAAAAGTTAAAATACCTGGGCATTTCTATTCCTTCCTCTCTTGTACTGTTATACAAATGTATTCTCAGATTATCTGAAAAAATGTCCACTCTAGATAATTGGAAAAACCTTCCTCATCACTATTGGGCAGGAATTCTGTGATTAGGTCAGTGATTCTCCCCAAGTTGGTGTACCAGTTGCAGCTGCTCCCCATCTGTCTCACTAGACCTGATGCACATAAATGCACAAAAACTCTTTTCCACCTTTCTGTGGACAGACAAACGAGCAAGGATACAAAATACTAAACTCAGACAGTTTGGGATTGGCTTTTCTGATCTCTTTCCCTTTATGCAATTGGTGCTCTTTTTATATATGCTACAGACTGGTTGCTGAGGCACAAATATTTTGTCATTCTAGTTTTAGAAACTGAAATATTTCATCCTTACTCGCCGGCTGAACTCCTCCATCTCCCAAAAACTCAGCTTCCTGATGTGGTAACTTTCTTTTTACAGATACATATAAAGCTTGGGCGACTATTGCATAAAAATTGGCACACCCTCGTACCACTACGAACTACATCACAATCTCTGGTAATCCTCTGTTTGTCCTGGGTTTAGACAACAAATTCTTCTCCTCCTGGAAAGGGAAGGGCATTGCCTTAATCTGGGATGTCTGTGACCCTGGAGGCATACTCTTCCTTCCAAGAACTTAAGGAGAAATTTCACCTTAATACACACTTTTTTTTTTTATGTACCTAAAACTGTGACATCATGTTAAACAAAGAAGGTAAATTAACCCTCCTTGCTCCCAGTGCCTTGGATAACTTATTACACTTCAGAAAGCCAGAACTTTCAAATTAGATTCCCATATGACTTTCCGCAAATATCTCAGCTCTTTGGAAATCCACCGTGTCACCTGGGCAAAATATTCCATATTCCTCCCCTCACCAGTTTAACTAAATATCATGACAATATAATGAAGTGGTTACACTCTACCAAGCTACAGGAAGTTCACCTAAAAATACTAAACAGATCCTACATTTCCTAGATCCAGAGAAAACATTATGTGGAGGATGAGACTGGAATGTGTCCAAAATGTTAACACGCCGATCTCTTTCATAATGTAGGAAGATTCAGAAATTCTGTAACGAAAACTGACATTTTCTCAACTCGTCTTTAGGCCTCTCCTTTCCTGTTGATCTGGCTGCCATCCTTTTCTGCAATTACGACACTTGGATCTCGATCATTCCCGAGAGAAACCCAGGATATTAAGCCATTCCTAATGGTTGTTCTCACCTTTGCTTAACTAATGTTTCTCCGTCATTGGACTACACCCCACTTTCCTTTCTCTCGGAGGTTAAGGCTGAACTTCTGGACAAACTATTTTGACAGAAGGGCAACCATTATGGATTTTGAGAAAGGTATAATTAAATTCTATGCTAAATGGTAAAAAAAAATATATTACTTACTGATCCATAGGTACTGGACAAATAACTTGTTTTTCTGGCAGTGTTTTGAGAGCTACTGTTTAAATATTTCCATTGCACTAGGATTTGTGAAGCTAAATAGTGTACAAACCAATTTTCACTGGGCACTCAGGAGCACTCTTATCTTCCACTCACCAGGATTGCTGGAGACTGGATCAGCTTATGGATTTCCTTCATCATCATCATCATCACCATTTATTTATATAGCGCCACTGATTCCGCAGTGCTGTACAGGGAACTCATTCACATCAGTCCCTGCCCCATTGGAGCTTACAGTCTAAATTCCCTAACACACACACACAGAAGACTGAGAAAGAGAGAGATAGAGGCTAGGGTCAATTTTGATAGCAGCCAATTAACCTGTTAGTATGTTTTTTTGGAGTGTGGGAGGAAACCGGAGCACACCCACGCAAACACGGGGAGAACGTACAAACTCCTCACAGATAAGACCATGGTCGGGAATTGAACTCATGACCCCAGTGCTGTGGGGCAGAAGTACTAACCACATAGCCACCGTGCTGATCTGTGTATCTTGAGTCCCTTCAGATTTCCTTGTTGCTTTCCTTCGAAGGGAACAAAAAGGTCTCTTATCTCTTAGCTTGATTGCCCCCAAATTGCCTTGTGTACTGGACTAGATGTTCTGGCTTCTTTAAACTGCTGCCTTGTGAAAGATGCAAAGAAAAATCTTTTATTAGTCATAAGTAATTTATCCTCTGTACTTGTTGAATCGTGTTATCCAAGGGTGTTTTTTCCCAAATCTTTCAGAGGCTGCCATATTCTCATGTCCTGTGACCTAAGTAGTTGTTGGGTTGTTTGGTTCCCTGTGCTCCTGGCATCTTGACTTTCAGAATCTATATCTCTTCAATTCCTGGTATCAAGCCTCCTACGCCTCTCAGCTAATCCTGTAATCCTATCATACTCTTCTGTCTGTCTCGCCTGGTAACCATGTGGAGAACCGTGACATGCGGAGTTGAAGCACTAAAGTCCAAACCTTCTTGCAGGGGTTCCTGGTGAACACCTTCACCTTGTTTGACCACATGTCTCCCATTAAATCTCTCCCCTCCAAAGGCTCTGAAGCAGTACTTAAAAGGAATAGGTTAAGTACCTAAATTAGCTAAGCTAAAACAGAAATAAAAAACAAACACCCATTACTAGTGCTTACCAGGCGCTGGTGTCCTTTCTCTTTTCGGAGCAGTAGGTTGTTTACTTCAGGCAAGTGATGCATCAGCGTTGAAAAGCAGACTAGGAGGGAGACCTTGTCCTCGTTGCTTCTTCAGTGCCTGACCTGTACTGATGTCTGGTGCTTTAGCCGCTGTGTGTGACATGCTGATGAGACGAAATAAAAATTTTGTTGAAAAATCTGATTACTGTTTCTACTACAAGTAATAGAGAAACAGGTACAGGGAAATCAAGGTATGCAGATCCTAAGCACTCTGGGAACCAGGTAAGAACAATACAGAGTTAAACATAGAAACCCCTCTACTCTACTTCTACAGGAAAAAAGATGAATGCTAGGAGGAGCAACATTATTATCCCCATATGTAAGGGCTGCTGTGGAGTCTGATAAGGAAATATCACTATCATGCTTACTATTGGCATGCTTGCTATTAAAAGAAATGAAAGAAGAAAAACAAACTGAAGTTAGCTTCTTATTCATGCTCCAGCTTCTTATTCAAAACACTTTATTTTTTAAGGATTAAATCAAATTGGATCACTGATTTGACATTAGATTAACACTGAGGTTCCCTTACACAAATCACCATAGTATTTAGCCTGGTCCAACATTGGTTAGGTTGTTGTTGAATTCAGACGGCACAGTGGTGCCAGTCACCATATTTTATCATTTTGAATAAGTAGCTGTAGCTTTACAAGGGTTAAATGCTGTTGGGCCACGCATTTGATAGTGGGAATCCACACAGAGAGGTCCGTTACATGCAAACCAGTTGTCTCTTGCCTGGCCCAACACTTTTTGGGCATGAAGTCAGGTGGCAATGTGGGCACAGATAGCTTTTTGATCATTTTGAATAGCTAGCTGTAGTTTTGCAAGGGTTGATGTTTTTATTAAATTTTGCAACAAACATAAATCCAATATCACTGTCCAGAATAAAATAGGCTATATAGAACATCAAAGGGTAAATAGGACCAATAGGAACAAAACTTCACATTATCATAACGCCTAATTCTACTACAATCCCTCCACAAAAACACTACTGTATTACTTCACAAATAAGATAACCATATACATCAAAGAAATATGACATCCTCTAACACAAGGGTGGGAAACCTATTTTCTTCCGAAGGCCATTTGGTTATTTAGAACCTCATTCGTGGGCCATACAAAATTATCAACTTAAAAATTAGCCTGCTATATTTAGTCAAACATTTAATTAATTCACCCCTAATGAGAATGCTGGAACTGCTTCTCTTTGGTGAGGCGTGTGGTGCTAGCTGGTATTGATGATGATAATGATGATGATGATACAACTGCTTTTCCAGGTTTGTCTGTCAGCCTGAAGCTCTGGCTGATTGTTTGTGATTTGGCCTCTCAATTTATTGAGTTTAGCATGTTTTGAGCTGTAACGATGCTCCAGATTGGCTTTTTACATTACTGCTAACGCATCGCCACAATCTAGGCACACAGCTTTGCCTTTGACTTCAACAAAAAAAATCATTTGTCCGTTTCTTTTCGAAATATCAACGTTATGCAGCAGATTTTCTTTTCTTTGTAGTAGCCATTTGTAGGATGTCACACCACTTAAGTTTTAATAACTATCCAGCGAGGATTGTTGATCGTGGATGTATGGCTAAAGGTTGGATTGGAGGTATCATCTGTGTTGACAAAGACATTGAATAAATGTGAGCTCTGGAATATAGCAAGCTATGCAACAGTAAAGCACCCCACTTTAATGATGTGTCCATTATGCTCTCTTTTCTCCCCTCTTTCATGCTATGCCCTTTTATGCTTTTTTTTTTTTCTTCTTCTCCCCTCTTTTATGCTTTTTTTTTATTGTCCCCTTCACTTACATTTTAATTTTTCCTTCGTTGTTCTCTTGTTTTCTTTTCTTCAAACTCTCTTCTTTCCTCTGTGTTCTTCTCGGGCCACGGCTCCTCACAGCAACTTTCACGTCTGACAGTCTGTGCACAGGGAGGGGAGGAGTGCGCCGGTCCAGTCTGTGAATTTTCATGCAAGTGATGCATCAGCGTTGAAAAGCTGGCTTCACTAGGAAGCCTACCAGTGTCAATCTATTAGAAAAACTCACGAAAGTCTTCTGACTCTGCTGAGGCTTTCTCATTGCTGATAACAGAGTAAACAATTGTATGTACATTATGACAAGTTACATTTTAACACATACCTTGCTTTGCACACAGAATAAACTTGGTGATTCAGAATTTCTTAAAAAAAAATGAGGTCTGTGCAGAAGATGCTGCCTGTGGCTTTTAAAGTTTTGGGGTATTTTTGGGTTTCAGCAACCCCATATAGATAATTTCAGCAGCTGCAAAAAAATCTGCCATGTCACCAACTGAAGCTATAGGTAGTTTTGAGATGGAACTCCACACTTTTTTTATGCTTCAGCTACTGGAGGAACAGCAGCAAGCCATCAAGGCCAACACATCAAGCCATGAGAGAGGGAGAGGGTGTCATGTTACCTTACTCCAGCACACTGGCGAATCCTTTTGGTTTTTTTGCAAGCTACTTAAACCATTTTAAATTGTAAAACATGAAGTGAGTTCATGTTTTAGTGCAGCAGGCACTATTGTGTAATACAGGCACTTGTATATGCACATCCGTGTAGTACTGCCCTCTATTACATGTATTACTGCCCTCTATTACATCACATGTAAGCTGCACCTTCGTGCAGCATCCGACAAAGCCCTACGCAGGAGTATATTTGTCAGCTGAATATCACAATGATAGAGTCGGGAAGTTAGTTACCGCACTTCTGGTCCCTAGACCACCGGGGACAGAAACAGTGAATAGTGCTGATCTCCTAACACCCCACTTCGCTTAGGGATGTCTCTGGCTACAAGCAAAAAAATACATTAACCTCATTGTGACAACATCGTGAACATGTACTTTTTATTCTCATGTTCCCCTATGAATGTCTGCATTCAGTATGTGTGTTTTCATTCCCCATAGCATGTCTCTGCTCAATGTTTGAATATCAGCCATAAAATTAGAGTAGGTGAGGTATTCATGTTGGCCTAGTGCATCCTATTGTTTACTTATGTCAAAGGAGTAAGTCTATGTGTATTCTAGATCTACAGAAACAATGCATCAATAATTATATTATCAGGTAGACCAGACTGTTGTTTAATGGAAGCTCTCTTTGTTTACCTAAACCACAGGAGATCTAGCTAGGGATAGTAAACCCCCCCCCCTTTCTGTTTCACGTGTAGCCAGGCAAGTGTAAAGCACAATGGAGTGAATAGCCAACATTGCAAGATGCTGTAATCATCTATATAGATTGTAAATATTCTGCCTGCTATTTACATTGATATTTAACCACATGTTACAGGCTAACAGTAAGAGACTGTAGGATATCAGACAGGTTGGATTTAATCATCTTAATTAGAAAATGTGTATTGTATTCCTATACCTTAAGATCACTTCTCCCTCCTCATCCTCCTGGACCTATCCGCAGCCTTTGACACCATAGACCACCTCCTCCTCTTGCAGACCCTTCACTCTCTCGGTCTCTCTGGCTCTGTCCTCACTTGGTTCACCTCTTACCTCGCCAATGGCTCTTTCTCTGTCTCCATGTCCGAATCATCCTTCCCCCCCCTCTCCGGCCTCCCAGTAGGAGTCCCTCAGGGCTCTGTTCTTGGCCCTCTACTATTCTCACTCTATACTTATCTATACTACCTCCCTAGGTGCTCTCATCACATTCGGTCTTCAGTATCGCCTATACACCGATGATATTCAACTTTACATCTCTTTTCCTGATCTCCCCCCCCCCTCCTCTCTCGTGTAACTGACTGCCTCTCTGCCATCCCCTCTTGGATGTCCTCACGCTTTCTCAAAATTAACATTGCTAAAACCAAACTCATTGTTTTCCCTCCGTCTAAGTCCCCCGACTCCGCTGCCTGGGAGTCACCCTCGACTCCTCGCTCTCTTTTGCCCCCCATATTCAATCCCTTGCCCAATCCTGTCGCTTCCAACTTCGCAACATCGCCCGCATCCGGCCCTTCCTATCTCATGAAGCAACTAAAACTATTATCCACACGCTTATCGTATCCTGGCTGGACTACTGTAACCTTCTCCTCACCGGCCTCCCACGCTCTCGCCTTGCCCCCCTTCGTTCTATACTCAATGCGGCTGCGAGGCTTATCTTCCTTTCTCGCCGCTCCTCTTCTGCCTCCCCTCTCTGCCTTGCCCTACATTGGCTCCCCTTCCCTTACAGAATCCTCTTTAAACTTCTTACCCTCGCCTACAAGGCTCTCTCCCACTCCACTGCCCCTTATATCTCCAATCACCTCTCCATCCATACTCCCACCCTGGTCCCTGCGATGGGCCAATGACCGTCGCCTCTCCTCAACTCTGATCACCTCATCCCATTCCAAAATTCAAGACTTCTCCCGAGCTGCCCCCCTGCACTGGAATGACCTCCCACGCTCCATCCGTTTGTTCCCTAACCTGTGCTCCTTCAAAAGGGCACTCAAAACTCATCTCTTCCGCAAGGACTACCAACCTTCCACCTAACCCTCTCTCCATGCTCACTCTCTTTACTTCGCTCCTCCTCAGTAGTGGGGAGCGCTTGCTCCCCTCCTCCGACTCCCTTTGTGCCTGCCGTCTGTCTACCCTTCCTATAGGATGTAAGCTCGAATGAGCAGGGCCCTCCTCACTCTTATCTCGCTACCTTCTCTTCTGCTCCAACTTCAATATATTTGCATTGCCTGGAGCCTCTGAAGTCTTGGTACTACTCCTTTATTGTTTTGTACTGTTATTTCCTGTACTATCTATTGTTTGTACTGTGTACGGCGCTGCGGAAACCTTCTGGCGCCTTATAAATAAACAATGATAATAATCCTAAGGCACAGAAGAAAGCCAAACACACCCCTACAGCCTGAAGCTATTCTGTGGGTATAAGAAGGAGCCATTTAGTGTTGAAAGGAATGTTCATTCTGAGGATTGACGTCTGGAAGGTGCAGGGTGGCTGATGTTAAGTTTCCTTTCTTTATCTTTACCTTTATTATGAGAGACTACATCTGCAGAGAGAAATCCATGGGTTTTTGGATTCTGCAAGTTAGGACAGCCAGGTGACTGTAACTCCTTAAGCTAGTGGGGTAAGGGACAGAGAATGTGGTAAACCTGCCTGGCATTTGTTTACTGTGTGTTTATAATATTCTAGTGATTTCCATAAATGTACTGTTGTACTCTCTAACTGCATATTGCCTGAGTGACTATAGGAACCCTAGAAGGTACTGGGTAAGCTTCCCGGGCATAACAAGGCACCTCTTGGTGGCCAGCCAGTGTAAAGTGGGTAGAATTGGGACAGATAAACCCAGTATCCTCAGACGTATTAATAAACATTCACACAGTTCTGTAATTGAAAACATGAGTGTGACAGGATGGACCTCCTATGCCACCCTGTTTGTTATGTTGCTGGGAACCGGTTGAACTTGCCTGGCTCCTGTTCCCTTTTTTTAATCCCAAATGCACACTCTAACCACAGTAGGAGTGGCTTAAGCTGCTGCAGCACTGGACTCCTTAACTGCACCCAGATCCACATCCTTCTGGGTAATTGTCACTGCTAGTGTACTACCATGCTGGTATACCTTGGCTGGTACCCCTGACCTCTTGCCTTCAGATCATGGTTGCTTTGGCCTATCACACTGACCAAAGCTACAGGTAGCGGGCAAAGCGTTGGTACTGGAAAGCTGGGTTTAAACCTCAGAACAGCCGAAAAACGGATTAGATATGGTCTAAGCTGTAGGTCACAGGAATTAGGCGTCAAAACAAGTTACTTAAGCAGTGATGTTTATTAGCTCAGGAAGTCCTAAAAAGGACAGTTACAGCCTTTGGTGCTAGCGACATCCATGAAGTTACAGTCGGAATTATACATTTAAGTACAAAACAGTGATCTTTTTATACACATTCTGAGACACATGTCAGTAGGGGCTAAGCCAGCCCCCTGATCAGTGATGGCTCCGCCACGTCTGAGTTATTTTTAGTATCTGGATACAATATGTTTCCCAAAACATGAATTTAAATGCAATGCAAAGTTAACAATATTTACACTAATCTGTAATATCCCAAAACCCTCTGTGTGCATTATTCGGACAGGATCTGAGATGCAGGATAGAGGCAGTGCCCCCCCCCCCCCCTCCCCCTGCTGTACAGGCTAAACAAACATGTTGGCCACTGAGATGAAAAGGTCTAGTTAACATGAGGGAATTTCTTTAGAAAAGTTATACAAATCCAATCATGACATCCTGTTTCAGAGTAACAAATCAATACCTCAGCAATGAATGCACTTCCTATACAGAAATATAATACAATATAATAAAATAAGTAAATTTCTAATACACAGTATCAAGAATCCGTGTATTTGAAACAATATAAATTGGCACACTGTGCTAATAATTTAAATATATTATTGCAATAAGTTATTTATAAGTGACACATCCACAATGGGATTAACACAACAAATAGTGTCTGCAAACACATCAATATTTTTGACATTGTAAACCCCATTTTGTACAACATGTCATCAACACTTGTGAAGCAAGTCCCTGTGTAATCATATCAGCTTCATTCTGTTCACTTGCAACGTAGCTGTCACACATCAGAACCGCTGATCAACGGGTTCTCCTCTGTTACTCATCTTATTCCTGGCACTTGTACTTCTCTGGGTTGGACACCACGGCTCTCCTGACGGGACGCCATCTTGTTAGCTGAACTGCGCATGCTCGAACCGGTATTTCTTCCCATTCATTCTTTCCAGCCAATCTGATGGTTGATCACTATTTAAACACACCTTTTACCTGTGTAAATTGCCAGATCTTCAGGTCTCTCTTCCTGTTCAGATGTCCTGTACCCTGGCTCCTGATCGATACCTGTATCCTGAATCTCCAGCACTTCGGTCTGCAGATCATCACAGCCTCTGTGTCTACTCCACTATCCTTGTGGTAAATGCTCTGCAGATCATCGCTAACTGTATCCTTAGTATCTAGCATACTGCTCTACTGATTATTACACACACTATATCTGCTCCACTCTTCCTTACGGAAACTACCTCCTAGGCCACCAGCTATTCCGATCCTACTTATTCGTGGTATCCTCAGTTTTATATATTGGTTCTCATCACAGTCTCACTCATCACCTTCTAAGAGAACCGTGACCTGTGGTTTGGGAGCTGCAAATTTCAAACTCCCTTGCAGGAGCCTCTGGCGACAACCTCCCTTTCCATTAGACTCCGTGCCTCTTGGGAGATAGTACTAATTTGAGCAGGCTGTACGGGCTATCCTCTGACCCTAGTGGATGTGACAGTAGCTTACACTAATTGACTTTTTCTCAACAAGTTCTCATATGAATTATCAACCTATATATAAACCCTTGCGCCACAGATGTAGTAGTAAACACAGTATAGCATATTCTCAAATTCTTAGTATATTTATTAGAATATTCACTTAAAATTGTTTTGCATATATATAAGAAGTGCAGGATCATACATTTCAATTTTCATATAATAAAATGTCTCAATCTTGTAAACTATGAACATACTGAATTAATAATGTGAAAGTTTAAATGTCCACATCACTTATTATGTGGCTCTGTTAGTTCAGTGTATTTTAACACTTGATGTCCTCACTCCACACACATTTGTCAGTGTTGTCTGGAAAAAATGACAGTCTCAATTATAATAAAAAAAAAAACCCGATGTGTGAGTACTCACATAAAGTACTATGGCTTTCCAAAGGAGCTCCTAAGTGATGATCCGTGCGAATAACGATGCACTGGAAGTTTTATCCAATTTTGCTGTTTGGTTGTAGCGGCACCCAGCCATTTTTAGCTTTCAATTTAACTTCCTATTAGATGGAACGAGTAGTGCGTTCCAAAGGCCGAACTTCCGGTTTTCAGCAATAACATTGAAATGCACGCTGGTTTCTGCGTTCCACCCCTTATAAGTCGTGCTGCAGAGTGTATACTTGTAATAAAATGCTGAATTACAGTCCGGTACTGCGTGTATGGGTCTCCTCTTTTCCCTACGCGTTTCAGCACTTGTCTTCGTCAGGGATAAGGATTCCCTCATATTGTCCTCATTAAATATTCAATCTTGATTGTCCAGCTAATTAGATTGGGGCTCAACTCCGCCCATAAGTCTACATTCCTCTTAGCCAATCATATTACACTATATATACTTTATATTTTTTATCTATATCTCATACTGCATATCTAATTCATGTTTAACTCTACACATATGGTTATTTGAAGTTGTCTAATATAAGATATTATTACAAAATTGTATACAGTGTTTATAAGAAAATACATATTCTTTATTGTTTCTATGTTAATTCATATGAATTTTGATCACATATAAAGGATAGCTCCAAACCAGAATCTCCCTGTATGATGAACCCTAAATTTCTGTGTATAATATTATTTTTCCAAAAAACTTCCTAATTCAATATCAATATTTAACCCTTTAGGAGTCCGAGTGGCTAGTTCAGTGTTGGCTAACCTGTGACACTCCAGGTGTTGTGAAACTACAAGTCCCAGCGTACCCTTTCAGCAATAAGCTGCTATATATTGGCAACGCATGCTGGGACTTGTAGTTTCACAACACCTGGAGTGTCACAGGTTAGCCAACACTGGGCTAGTTCAAAGATCCACCTTGTTTCTTTCATTGAGATTTTGGTCAGGTAATCCCCTCCTCTCCCATATTTAGTAATTTCTATAATCCCTAAAAATTTGAAATTAGATGGATCTGCATTATATTTCTTGTCATAATGATTTGAAACACTATGGGGGGTATTCAATTGACGGCGGGATCGCCGAAAACCCCACGCCGAAAACTCCCTGAGCTGCGAGCTGAAATCCAGCGAGTAAATTACCGTATTAACGGTATTTACGCGCAGGATTACTGTATTAACGGTAATATTTTTTGAGCGCAGGGTTTTCGGCGATCCCGCCGTCAATTGAATACCCCCTTATGAGTTTCAATGCTATTCTGAATGTTCCTGCAATGTTCATATAATGTATGAAGTGGTGTCTAATGGCAGTCCTGTGCTGTTTTCTGGGATTTATCACAAATTGACTTGCTCAACTCATTACATGTGTGGTGTGAGGATGAGTTCCAACACTTGTAAACATAATATTCATAAAATTTGAAAACAAAGATGGTGCTGCCGATCAACAATCATATACTCAAAAAGATTATATACTAGACTATTGTAATAAAAGTGAACTAAAATCAAACTCTCCGTGAAGAGTATTGAAACTACAAAAACAGCAAAACTTCAATTCTACAATATACAAAAAGTACAACTGTCCCAAAGTTTGTGTAGTCCAATTTCTAATTGAGTAAAAAGTCCAGCAAGAAGTCTGTGACATCAATTTTTCTTAAATCTTCCTCCCACGTGATAGATATAAAAACTAAAACGGAAAAAATACAACATAGTATAATACTATAAATAATAATAATTCACAAAGATATTGTCCTAAAGTTATCTTCTTCACTCAGTTAATTAATAATAGTAATCAGGGGTGGGCTGGCCAGAAAAAGTGTCTTTTGGGCCGCTGCCCGGTGTCTCCTGCTCGGTGGCTGGTCCCTCTCCGGGAACAGCCACCATCTATATTGGCTGCAGATCCTTTGATCCGTCCCCCCTCCCGCTCAGTGATAGGCCAAACATTCGGCCTATCACTGAGAGTTCTTGTGTCACGTGGGACGCGCAACACATGATAGGTGCCGTCCCATGTCTGAAGACTGCAGAGCGCACGGTGTGGATGGAGAAAGGTAAGTGAGTGCACTCTCATCACATCCTCCCATTCTCGGTTACAGGATTTTTTCCGGGCTGCACCTACTTTGTGGAATTCCCTCCCACGCACAGTAAGACTTTCCTCTAGTCTTCAAACCTTCAAGCGTTCACTGAAAACCCACCTCTTCAGACAAGGTTATGATATTCCTCAACATCATCTTAATTTCCCTAGATTATCCTATTGCCACCCTCTACACACAACAACCTTCTGACCAACATTGTAACACACACAGCCCACTCAGTACTTTTACCTTTGCAGTCTGGCTGGTCCATTGTGCAATATGATGTAGCACATGCCCTTGTGTTTCTAACTCCCATTGTCCTATAGATTGTAAGCTTTCGAGCAGGGTTCTCTTACCTCTCTGTCTGTATGTATTACCCAGTATTGTCTTATTAATGTTTGTTCCCAATTGTAAAGCGCTACGGAATTTGCTGGTGCTATATAAATAAATGTTGATGATGATGATGAAGTGTGGCGTGTATATTAATATTTTGTGTGTGTGTTATACTGTGTGTATAATATTTTGTGTGTTATACCTGTATGTTATACTGTGTGTCAGTGATGGAGCAGTTTACTGTGTGTGTGTGTGTGTGTGTGTGGTATACTGCGTGTGAGTGAGGGGGCAGTTTACTGTGTATGAGTGAGGGGCCAGTGTATTGTGTGTGTATATTGCTATTTTATTTGTGTTGTGATGAAGGGGCAATTTAATTTAATAGTGGGGCCTATGAACTTAAGATGTGGTGATTGGACTTTTAATTTAATGTTGGGGTGGTTTGGGATCTATTAATTGAATGTGGCGCTGTGTCGAATTCGTATAATTGGATGAACGAAAGTATATTGGTTAATATTGTTTTATTGGTCGATTGCTACACGTGGCATACGCCGATCGCAAGGTAAAATACGCACGTACACACTCGCATTACAACATTTAGTTATTTATATAACTCATTCATATTGGTTCCGTTACACAGTAATTTATGAGCAGATAGTATTTAGTTTATTATTAGTTTATATAATATGATTATATGTACACTTCAGTGTTATTTAAGGTTCAGGTTATAGGAAAAGTGTCATGTCTAGTATCATATTAAACCCCTTTTCATCAGCAGCTGTCCGGTTCATTCGGCGAAGAGATAGCACATTGCATACTCAAGTTATTGTTGTTAGGGAATAAACCTTTAATATGATACTGACTGTAAAATGCTAATGGACTGGTTGTAATTGGAGTTTTGGCGGGAAGAACAGAGCTCATCCCCTGGAGAGATGACCCCCACCTTTGGATTCCTTAGATTGAACCAGCCTATGACCTGTTTACCCTGGACCCATCTGAAGTCTGGACCTAGAGAAGCAAGCCACGTCATCTCTATTGTTCACTCTGTAACACTGAATGTATATATAATCATAGCTGCACCCCCACTAGCCTCAGTCTACTCTGACCACAGTATTCTAAACAGATATACTGTTCACTGGGTCCTGGGGGAGCGCAGCGAGCGCATGCGATAGCAGCGGTATGTATTTATCTTTTGGTATTGGCTGTACTGTACTGTATCATAATATAATAATGTATTGAACTGTTAACTATTTACATCTGCTAAAATAAATCACTTTGTGCGTTGGAAACACAATACAATCGCCTATGCAATGTTTATTTGAAAACGATAGAATTACTTAATAGCTGTTTGGGGAAAATGAGGTCTATTTATTAAAAGTGATTATGAATTATTTAATACCTGGGATGGTTGTGGGAAAAGGTTATATTTATTAAACGTAAATACTATTTAATGTATTGCTGGGGCTGTTTGGAGGGAGGGAAATAGGTTTATTTTATTAAATGGGAATACTATTAATTTAATGTCAGGGTTAGTTGGAGGGAAATAGGTTTATTTATCAAATGTGAAAACAATTATTGGTTGGAGTTTTCATGTACCGATTTTTTTCTCCAAATAGGGCCTCCAATATTCCAGGATCCAGACAAGTGGCAAATGAGCTAAAGAAACCAGCAGCCACAAGTGGTGACAGTGACAAGAACAGGTAGGAGAGAGCAGGACAGTCTGCCAACTGTCCTGAATCTGCTGGGGCAGGCCTGAATTTGGGTGACTGTCTTGCTTAGGACAGTTGGGAGGTATGTCCCGCTTCACCCTGTACTGCTCGTGAAGGCAGAACTGTGTGCACCTAACAGTATTGCCTATGTATTTGTCTAAAATAATAACCATGCTACATCATAGGGGGTTACCCTGTCCAAAGTGGCCAGGCCCCCCAGAGCCCACCTTTATCCGTGTGTGTATATATATATATATATATATATATATATATATATATATGTACTAGTTTATATGCTGAGACAGAAAGTGGTGTATATGAGTGTTTATCAGTCATTGCTCTTTGCGTCATGTGTGCATAAGAGAAAGAGAAAATCTTTTATGAAGAGAATGTGTTTACGCAAGCACATGTTTGTGTGTGTTGAAATAGCATTTGTGCAAAGAGGATGTGTTTAAGTGGGAATAAAGATAAATGTATGTTTGCAAGCGTGTGTAAGAAAGAAACATGTTTTCAGGCCTAAAGGATAATACAGGTCAAGCATAGAGAGAGGGAGAGATGGGGGGAAGGAAGCTAGAGACCATTGTAGTGTAGAAAGTAAGCATTCCTAGGATGGGGGAAAGAGCTAGCCTTTGTAAAGCATGTGTGAAAAGGCTACTTAAAGATTCGAAAAATTAATAGAAATAGAATCTCTAAATATACATGCAAGCAAAGTATGTTATAAATCAGGAATGGATGGAATATACAAGCAGAGTATGATAAGAAGATAAGTTAGCAGAAAAGATGGATAAAATGCAGGCAGAGTATATAACATGCAGGCAGATACAGACAGATAGGGTATAAGCTTACTGTGGAGTGTGTGTCCTGTAGGTTTCAGGTAGAACAGATGTCCCCGCTTCCAGGTGTGTATGTGGTGTGCTCAAAAGAGATTGATTTCAGGTTGTCTTAAAGTCTATAAACTTTACCCAGAATGCATTGCTTCAGGACACTGATGAGTCATTATTTTGTGCTTAGCTGTCTTTCCTGTCCTGTTGAACACATGCATTGCTTCACCAGGCAGCCTCGCGATGCGTGAGGCTGCCTGGTGCTTACCACTGACCACCAATTTTTGGATTGTTACCCTCCTTCCGACTGCGCCGCGTGACGCAAAAAAAATAAAGAAAGCGGCCTCCCGGTAAGCTTCCCGGTAAGGGTAATGGCCAATCCGCACCTGTATATATATAAACTTGAAGTAACTGTTGCAGGAATACAGTTGTAAGCAACATGCAATATTGTGGAATACAGACTCTTGTATAGATAGATAGCAGTACATAGTGCATATATCACATATGGGGCAGACAACACATGTAAGCTGTACCTCCATGCAGCATCCATCACAGTCCTACGCACCAGCGCTATTTGACAACCGGATATCACAAAGAGAGATCCGTGAACTCAGAAGGACCTTTTCGCATGCGCAGTAGGTCAAAGCGGATGGGACCCGGCAGTGTCGCACTTCCGGTCCCTAGACCATCGGGGATAGAGACAGCGAATATCACTGATCTCCTAACACTGCCAGCCTGAGTCAAGTTGAAATTTTAATCAAACTACTGGTAAAGTAGCTGGAGAAAATAAAGGAGGAAATAAAACTACTCTTAGTATATAGGCCTTGTAGATCTAGTTCTTTTTTTGCTTTGCTAGAACCCAAGGTTTGCACACAACTTGAAACTGGATCACTGTTTTCTCATCCATGGTTGATCCTAGATTTAAGTCATATGTAAAGTCTTTCTTTCTAACTGACCCCACTTTTCACAGATGCAAGCAGTCCTTTGTGAGCGAGCTGTTGGCTTAAGTCGCACATGACACCTCCCCTGCTTCAGCTTCTCCTAAAAATTCTACTGCCAGTCAAAAAAGCGTACCTTTTGTAAGAATATGACTGGAGAGTCTGGGAAGGGAGGTGGCGTGAACATAAAGAACTTACAGTTATTTATAAGGGATGAATCATAACTGCAGTGTAAATATGTTATATCAAATGAATCCATTGATAGGTTTAGCTACTACAATGTAAAATGTGAGGACAGAAAGTCTGATGTAAATGTATTGGAGGGCTTTGCAGATTCCAGTGTGAGGAGATAGCAGTGTCACCTATGGCAGCTTCAAAGGGCTCTTGCTGTGAGATATATCCTGACAAAAGTTAGTTTTTGGACTCCTGAATAAACTTTGTGGGGCCGGTCACAGTTGGACATCCTTGCAGCCCAAGACAGCATTTTGAAGGCCTATACAGGTATATAGAAATAAGAGCTTCAAAGGAAAATGTCTTCATAGTTCACATTTTGGGAAAACCGGGTTGTCCTCCATACTGAGGAGCAGAAATCACACCAGGGTTGTGAATGACAGGTACGGGTGGTATCCAGGAACAGCTAAAATCACATATCTTTGAAAAAGGTATGTCACATTGTCAAAATTTCTTCCTGTTTGGTATCAAAAGATGGACAAAGTCATAAGGGATTTATTAATAATAAAATTGGGTCTGTGTGACGCTCCACAGAAAAGTTAGGTCACATAGTAGAATTGGTTAGTAAATCAGGCAACATGCAAATGGTGATTGAAAAAAGTATCACAGACACAACCCCTGGGATAGGAGACAGGTGTGAAAGTGTTTGTAAATAAAACTGAAAACAGTTACAACAAATAGTCAGACTTTTTGTGAAATCAGTCCACATTAATAAGCTGTCCATCTTCCTTTACAATTTCCCATGGCACAGAGTATGCCATTCATGTAAGTGATACTCTGAATCTAATCCTTTTTATTTTAAACTGTTTGGCTTGTGTATGTTATCTCAATCTATTAATTGTTTATTAATTATTTTTTATATCACAATGCCCAGTACTGTTGTATATTAAATCTATAATTTCATATGTTGCATCCTTGATATCTAGCAAATCCATTAGCCTGTTAAGAAGAAATAGCTCGACCGAGTTAACCCTTTGAATGTAAGTGTGTGATTTCTTGATACATTTTATTAACAAGCTATGTGTACTTGCATTTATATTTGTGTAACAGTCTGGATATATGAAGAGTTAACCCTTTGTTCGCTGGTGTAGGTCTTGCTAGTCTGTGAGCAGCTGGAAGCCTTGTGTGCCAGTGTGGGACAGTATATTGGAATTCTATTGCCTGTATTCAATAGATGGTGGCAAACCTGATGTGTCTGGGGGTGTGAGAGCACTGTGTTTGGGGGCGATTCAGCAGGTCTATAATCTGTGTGATAGGTAGAAAGAGGCCGCGGACTAAAATCGTGTGACCTCATATAGCAAACACCTCCAAAGTCACGGCAGCTGGGAGCGTGTTCGTGACAGGAGGTATTTTTCTTCCAGGATATTTTCCTATGTGTCCTAAAAAAAAGGGTACATTATGGTAGAGATCACCTGGGGGCTGATCTCTTTGATGCGAATGGTGCATCTGTGGAACAATTTGTGAACTGCCCTGTGATTCTGTTTTGTGACCAGTGTTGGTAGAATATACTGGATAGTTAGGATTTATTTTGCTGTTAGTTAGAGCTCAGATGAGCAGGATTTGTTTGATGATATTGTTTGGCTGCTCACAGTCCAGAAAGCACTGTGGGCTTTGTTTTTATGTAAACAAAAGCCAGCCAGACTGGGTTTAAACCTTGTCACTTATGGATTATCTGAATTTTAATGGAGCTTAAATCTGATGAGTTTACCTGAAAATGAGCTAAACCTTAACACTTTTTTGTAAGAGTCACACTGATGAGTTAACACAGCACACCAATGTGAAAGATTATTATGATATCTGGTCAAGCTTAAAAGAAATGACCAAATATGACACCTCTACCACATCTCAGTCTAATACACTTTGTATCAGTATAATGGTGGAGGATTACTTTAATTAAAATGTACAAGTTAGCATCCCTTACCTCGCTGACCTGAAGCAGGTATCCCTTAGAGAGACCAGACACCAGTGAGATGAGTGAACATTTCTCTGTGACTTCATCTAAGGTAAGCAAGGTTTAGTATCTGCTTTTTCTTAATTTTATGTTTGTTTTTTAAATTGCATGGTTTAGTGCTATTTTGATGCAGTTTTATTGATTGGTTTTATTTTTTGCATGTTTGCAATTTACACGGTTAGGTGTTTTATTGACCAATCCTTTTGAATTGTATAAAGTCAGTGTTTAATTGACTGTTTTATTTGCAAAGAAATGTAAATTCAAGGTCTTGTTGTTAACTTTGTACAGTTTTTATTTGCATTTTGTACCATCTGTAATTGATCTTTTTTGATTAGGATTCAAATGTTCTGTTATTTTAATAAGGATATTTTATGCACCTTTCAGTGTGCTGACCATGTCCCATAGATCAAATGTTTTTGTTAGTTTTTATTTTAAAAAAATATATATTTTTATCAACATATCAACATGGATAATACAACAATGATTGTGATCTTCTGAGGTTTTTTTTACATTTTAATTATACATAAATGCAGTCTATTATAATCTGTATTTGTTTTTTTCAAATGGAACATTTTTTTTAAATTAGAGAACATTTTGGTGTACAAAAACATATAACACATGAACAATCACATTTGTTAAACAAATCAATTTATAACTAGGTAAAAGTGCAGGTTTGGCCTTTCTCTAAAATATTCACCAAGGACACTACAAGTTATGGTCATTGCTTGCATCCATTGGCTACTCAATGAGGTATAGGAACGGTTAGAAGCCGATGACCATTTTGAGGAAAACCCATTACTGTTAAGCATTTGTTAATTCAGGAATATTTCTCCCAGGGTCAAAATAAGTTTGTCTTAATTGATTTTTTTTTTATTAGTCTGAGCACCAAAGTTGTGCTGTTAGTAGCTTTGATAGTGCATCCCGGTGGCTGGTGACCACTAGTTCACAAGAACGATGATCAACGGCGAGCTCCGGGCATCATCTTTTCCATTATATTACAATCCCAGGGAAATGACTGGGGAGAATTTAAGCTTTCCTGGGGATTCCCTCCAGTCAGGTATCCCTACGAATTAGAACCACAATAAACAACATGCTAGTACTTACCACATGGAATTGAAGATTCACTTCAATGAAGGGGAAGCCAGCAGACACCTTAAGTTATGAATTATATCTATGACTCCTATCTATCGGGCCTGTCTGAGAGAGGCTCTTGCGGTCCCGACAGGGATAAAAGAATTATTCAACAGTCTAATATAAAAAATATATTGGGGACTGATCTAGTTGGGCCTAATTGACTGTGTGTAACGAAACTTACTGTTTTTGCCTCCATGATGACCTCTCTGTGCCTCTCTCAGCACTTCTCTGCAGGCGGGTCGGATCGCTCTGATTGGACACTCACCTGTCACTCGTTCCAGTGCTGGTCTGCAGTGTTGTGACCAGCTCTCCAATGCGATCACATGATCGGGTCTCTGGAGCGGGAGTTTCAACTGCTTCCTATTTAAATCTGCACTGACACTTGCTCGGTGTCAGTGCAACTCGTTTGCTGTGCTTCTGACTCCCAATTCTCCCCAGTTGCTTCCTATACCCGTTGGATCTCCGTGTACCAATATCGCTTGTTTGACCCAGTCTGTGGAACATCCTTGTCTATTTCGCTGTCTATATCCGTGTACCACTTCCTGGAGTGTCTAACTACTCTTGGCCTGAATCCATTGTACCAGACTACTCTTCACTTGATCTCTGTGTACCTATACTCAGCGTGTCTGACTACTCTGATCCCTTCACTGCATCTTTCCGGATCCGCTGCTCTCTAGAGACATTCTCACGTTCAGATCCAGTGTACATTCGGAGACAACCCGGAGGGCAGCGACCTGCGGATTCCTGGCAGCTAAGCCCATCTCGCCTTGTGACAGTTCTTGGTGAATATCGGGGAATCAATAAGACTCCACGCCTCCGGTCTGCCTGCGCTAATCAGGATTAATACATGTATCTGAATTGTAACAGTGTGGAGACCTGGAACTGCAGCTCCATCAGTTTCACTATTAGTACGGACCTTACAGGGTCCACTGGAATTCAACAGTGTGCTATGAGGATATCTCTGATATTTTTAATCAGTGTGCAAACAACTATTCAATACTGTATAATATTCCAAGTGTCCACTACAGCTACAGTATATTGTAGGCACAAAATAAATAATAATAAAAATTCCTGAAAATGCCCCTCACTCCCTCCCTAAGCTGTTACCCTTTTTAATGGGTTAGTCTCCCTTCTCTAATACAGTAAAGATGGACTGAAATTAGTATTTATTAATTTATTTATTAACTAATATTGTTAATCCCCCCTCCCATCATCTGGTGGTTATATGTTAAGGGAGCTGCTTCCCCCAAATGTCCTATCTTTCAGCTTGTGACACCCACACCATCAGCAACTGGCATACTCCTACCTCCAATACCCAAGCCCAGTGCTTAAATCCACCATATGTCTTACACAAGACAGATAATGCAGCAGAGATCACTGGTGCACTATTGATACCATCCATTTCAAGAGCAAACACCTAAATTGCATACTGTGGATGCCAATCTTCGCCTTCACAAATATCTTCATCGGCTTAAACTAGCTTATTTAAAATAAAGACTCGGAGACATTGTAAAGTTTATTAAATAATTTGTTGGCAGTGAAAGAGCGCTGCAGGACAGCTGACCAGACTGATGACCCAACAAAGCATGGATGGCGAGACCGCCGTAACTCCACCTCCCACAAGGAACTAATCCCTAACTGCTTAGCTGGCGTTAAACCTGGCGTCAGAGTGACTGCGCCACCTCTATACTCACAGTGCCATGCCCTCACTAAGCCAGTAAAGGGATCCTCCTCACTAAGGGACCAAGAGTTACCGTTACCTCAAAGGGGGCAGTGACCTGCCGCTAATAAGCGATAGTGCCGTATGTATCAGCCTCTGATCATAGTAGCTTCCTACCAACTGTGCTTGCTCTATGACGATGGAAAAAACAATTGGCTCATACAGTGACTTAACTATGAAACCACCACCACAATGGTGTGGGTGGTGGGGTCCTATGAAGAAGGATGAGGCATACAGAAAGTGGCAGGATACCTATAGAGAAATCCAGGACACTCCCACGAGAGAGACATTGGTTGGCCTGGACTGAATATTAATTATTATTGATCTAAAATTATTGCCTGGGGAGGGGGGTGTGCAGGTCATATGTTGTTCAAGCTGTACATATGTGGTTTTAATGTACTCTGGTGAGTCTGCAGTTTACAATATACACTAGTTTTGTTGGTGTGACCTATTTTTTGGTGTGCATGTAAAATTAAAAGAAAAAAATTGTTATATCTTATTTATGACATTATAACATAAACAAGGTAAACAGTTCAAGTGAGGTACAAATGGAAAAAGGATGGTGTCCACAGGAATGAAGCCTGGACCTATATCTATATATATATCAAAGTATAGATGTGGCAATACCAGATGTAAAACATTTGGGCTTCTTACTTTGATATCAGTACACATAGGTTTTTGCACTTGGAATGGCAGGCACAAAATACAACCTACTGCAACAAATGAGGGTGACCCTAATTTTATTGAAGCCAGGATGGCGGAGGACTAACATTTTAACCACCCCATGTTTATGGGCTTACTACATTCAGTAGTGTAGGGTGGTGTAATTAATAAGGGGGTGCATTATTTGAAAGACGGGACAATCCTATTTTAAATTAAGGGTCCTATAGTTTCTTGGAGCCAAGATAGGGAAGATCTTTATAGCTGCTTAATGTCTTCTGTAGTGTTCAGAGCTATTGACTGGTGATCACCAATACATAACTACTGTGGGGACACATAATTTCATCATTTAAAAGAGGTGATTGTGTTTATTGAAGCCAGTATGGAGAAGATCCATGCCTTCCTCCCCATACTGGATGTTTTAATGCTTTTCTATAGTGTGGGGTGTTATTGTCTGGTGATCACACATGACAATAACTTCCAATAGTTTCATGGTCACATTAGTCCTTAGCACTGACAGGTTTACAAATTATAACATATACTTAAAATCCAATATAAATGCCCATTTGAACTATCCGATTGAAGTATTCCCCATTTTACTGCCATCATGCACACTGCATGACATGCATATATATTTTTTTTAGTACATTTATATTAGTTTGCAATCGTACTTGACCATCTAATACCATTCATGTACACTGTTATTTGTATCCAAAGCTGATACACTTATATATCAGCTTACCAGGTTTTGGGGATTTGTTTTTTGTTTGCTTTACTACATCTACTTGCCATAAAAAAATAAGAGAACTCCCCCGGGACGTCATTTGCTCAGGAGGTCATCGCTTATACTATCTGCTCTCTTCTCGGCGAGCCTTCTTCTGAGTGCAAAAAGCTCTTGATAGTCTTTTGGCTCCTTCTGCACCTGTCACACTAAGCAACTACTGAAAAACGACTTAGATACTATATGAAACATTTCAAGCAGCAGTTTTTCGGCCAGCAGGAAAAAAAGCTGTTAAATATTTTGCATGATCATCATCATCACCATTTATTTATATAGCGCCACTAATTCTGCAGCGCTGTACGGAGAACTCACTCACATCAGTCCCTGCCCCATTGGAGCTTACAGTCTAAATTCCCCTAACATACACAAACAGACAGAGAGAGAGACTAGGGTCAATTTTGATGGCAGCCAATTAACCTACTAGTATGTTTTTGGAGTGTGGGGGGGGGGAAACCGGAGCACCCGGAGGAAACCCACGCAAACACAGGGAGAACATACAAACTCCACACAGATAAGGCCATGGGGTCGGGAATTGAACTCCTGACCCCAGTGATGTGATCATCTTCTGATGGCGTCACCAGGCCCCAGTGATACTTTAAGCAATCTAATCGCCTGGTCGAGGGAGTAAACAGCCAGATCTTGTCAAATGTTGACGTACACAAAATAATTGGACATTGATTCTGCCGCTCGTACCGAGCAGCAGGAAGAGCCTGCGTGTAGCCAGGTTTAGGCATTTGATGGCTGAGTACCGTGAAACACATCAATATCTTTTATTATTAAATTGCTTATTTTAATGATTTTATTATGCAATAAACCTACCATTATTACTTGGGAAATATATTTGCATTACTTTATTTTTATTGGACCCAGCCCATGATTCTGTACTTTCACCATCAAAATAGTTAATTTGCTGATTTGTTCAGTGTACACTAACGTCATCATCCACCTCTTGAGGCAAACGCCAGAATCATATAATCTCTAATATTTTTTTCCCCTTAGCTGCTTTACATAGTTTATAGTGTCTGAGTATTGGGAAGCCGTGATCTGTCCAATCCTGATTAGATAAGTGAGGACAGGGCTGCCAGTGACAGGGGCTTTATTGGAGGGGAGGCCACAAGCTGAAGTGTATAATGGATGGAAGATGGTTTACCAGCAGAACAGAGTAGTAATGTTTAGCTCTGTCAAACTGATGAGGAGATTGTGGTGTGAAATGCATCTACTATATGAAACACAATTTTTTACATCCATCTGAAAATGACAATGAAATAAATGAAACTGCTATGGCTGCCAGACCTTCATCACCCGCAATCATTTAAAGAAGTCCCAGGATCATATCCAATATAGCTAATGTAAGTCAGGTGTCATCTGAGAGACCAGGTTCCATGTCAAATAGAAAATGGTCAGCTTGGAATATTTATTTTTAAAAACCTATGAGCGATTCTATACAACATTTGAAAAAACTTTATATACTCATTTGGAAGAATAATTCTGGGAAAAACTTTCACCAACTGTAAGAGGTAACATTCCAGATGTTTGCACAAAAACATTAAATTCACCTGTCCATAAAGAGATGTCTATTTCACTGATGATAATGTTGAATGATTGGAATGACAATACATTAGATGACTGTTCTAAAGTGCAAACTGAAATTTCTCAGTAATAATCAGGGTTCAGTTTCTACAGGAAAATTCCAAATAATCACCAGCGACCATCATTGACAAAGTTATTAAACAGAGAAAAAAAAAATACAACTACATGCACCCTACAGCACTAAGTTTAAATGCCCAATTAAATGTTCACTGTAGAAAAGATGCTATTAGTTTGAATCTTCTTGCAAATTAAAATGATGACCTGAGCCATGATGGCAAATACAATACAGAGAAGTCTGTGGATATCTTTGTTCTAGGTTCTAATATGACAATGGGCAAGGACAATACCTGGCTTTCATCATCACAGAGTGTGCCACAAAGTCAGGTCACACATTTATCATCATCATCCGTACCTTCCGCTGCTGTTCTACATGAAGATGGATAGAAAGGTGCCTACAGCCACTAGAATACTTACATAAAGTGTAAAATGTATAAATTGTTATCTTCCAGACAAATAAACATTTGTGACTTAAGCTGCTGCTTTGTGAACATATTCCTTGTTTTACACATGTGTTTAACCTAATAGTACTGAGATACCTGCACACTTACAAAGATATAGAGTATTTTATCGAAGTTGAGGAAAATTAGTTTAACAGATTGTCCCTTGTAAGAAATGTTCTTGGGAGCTTACAGAGATGCAATCATTTGCACCAGCATCATTTGATATCTTCCAACTAGATGTGATTCTATCATGGCTATGTTTAATAAAAACAACTCCTTTACATCAACCCAACAACAGTATCGGCATAAATTGAATCAAAACTTATGTCTTTAACCAGGCAAGTTTTATTAGCAGGATTAAGGTCCGATACCTAGCATTTGGCTTTGTCTAGAATATACTTAAATCATTGTTGTTTTATAAATAAAAATATGGGTTATATCAGGATAGCATTATAGGCTGGCTGACAGCATATAACAATAGATGGCTCTGTGCTTCGTAAATCGGATAATAGTATGCTCTGTGTTGCATATCGATACTATAATGTGCGGTCTATTGTACATTTGTGACTAGAATGCTTTGTGATCTATAGATGTCAGAATGTGATTTGTGTCATACGAGCCAACTTTTAATAAGGATTTGGGATGCTCTCAACACCCCAAAATAATTGAAAAATACCATGCAATGGCATAGCTAGTGGGAGCACAATCCCACAGAGCTGGCTCCCAAGCTCTTTATTGTATATATGCCACACTAATGTTCTGTGTATTGTATTTAGGTCTGTAGAATGCCGTCTGTATTACATATATATTGTGTATTGTATTTAGGTCACTAGAATCTTCTCTGCATTGTATGGAGTCCACTAGAATGCTCTGTGTATTGGTCACTCTATTGCTCTCTGTATTTTATAGAGGTCAGTAGAAGATATCTATATTGTATAGAAGTCAATAGCATAGTCTGCACTGAAAAAAAGATTGAGCTGTTATGTTATATTTGATTATAACTTTGACAACAACTTTTCACCTATTAGCCATATAAACCATGGCCACATTAGACCAACCACGTCTGCACATTTTTTGTCATACTTTTTGTCTGTTGCTGCACAGTGGGGAAAAAAGAGCTGGGCTCCTGGCTTGTGCTTATACCCCAGTCTAAAAGGTTTTTTTAACACAAGCGGAGCATCCAGGGAGCACCCTCTGCCTGTCTCCCGGTCACCAGGTGCAGCCGTGCGCTGTGCTAGTGTTTTCTAATTAAACTAGAGTGGGGCATGGTCCCGTCTTTCTATTTAAAATAAGGATTGTGTGACTTTAGGATACAGAGGAGTTTATGTAATGTAAGTACATCATCCCGGTGACGTTTTTTTTTCATAGTCTTTTAACCCCTTGTTGTTCAAGTAGTTCCCTTGAATTTATTTGTGGTGTGATTGAAAACTTTGCTAGCAATTGTTTTTATTCAAGAGCTATATCAAAATTATCTCTAAACTTACATTGCTATTTCTTGCCTGCTATGTAAAAATTTGGCTCTAAAATTCAGAATATTAACACATAAGCTCTGCAAGGCCCTTCACTCTGATCATAATTGTGTTTGTGTTAATGAAATAATGACCTCTTGGACTATAAATAATGGTATGATCGTGAGGACCTAATATTCACTATGTTTGATTTTAATGCTTGCTCCCCTGATGGGCTATGAAACTGAACTGTTAGATGATTGGGCACTTGTGATCTCCATGGTAACATAAATATTGATGAGTGCTACTAATGAGACACTTGCCAGCATGGTAAAACATCAAAACAATATTTCTCTACTATATTAAGAGATCTGGATAATGTTTAAATTGTCAAAAAATTATGATAATATTAGGATTAGCTAAATAATGTTAGATTATCTCGGCTTTGCTGTATGGATTTAGGAGAAGTAAATGAAGCCAGTGGTATTTTTTTAGGAGTCATTAACCTTTGATAATTAGATAAACTGTATCATTTTGTGGGGAATGTTCACATCTGTTAACTCATAATTTTCTGTCCAACACTGTAGACTGTAACCATTTATTATTCAGCATTCTTATGGGTTTAATCTGTCCAAAACTTGTGTCAAAGTGTATTGTGAAATTTTTTGGGCTTGGTAAACTGGTAATATTCATGTACTATTCAACCTGTTGAATCCGGTAGAATTGATTGTAAGACAGATGTTTTTGGAGTGTATGTGAAGCTCTTAAAAGCTGCATTTAATCTCCTAATATGCAGTTATTTACTTGTATGAAATTCTGCAAAAATGCTTTAACAGTTTGAGTGTTTTTCTTTAGAAAATGCCAATTACTGGCATGGAAAAGAGAGACTGCCTTATTTTTCACTCTCCTTAATCCAAGACACCAAAATACAATATAGCGCTGAGGTAATCATCTACAGGAAAGAATATCTATATTTTTTTCTTTTTATTGTTTAAATAGCATATCAATTACTGGTTACATGTCACCGCTGCAGTACAGGACCTTGCTTGAAGTCCTGTTAATAAACATACCAAAAAGCCAAAAAAGATGCAGAGCTGACAAAGGCAATTCTGTCTATAAATAGAAGTGGATCTTATTGCATGTCAAATCAGATATACTACCCCTAATAAAAACACTTTTTTCATCAAGGCAGAATAAATTAGGAAGAATGTTGATCTATAAAAGATACAGTTTATTTATCAACTAAACAGATATTATATAAAACAATGGATCTACATTTACATTACAAAATATATAATAAACAACACTTCAAAAGCAAATCATGTTAAAAATCTCATATATGAAATAAACAGTTCTCTTAACTTTGTTCAGCATCTATATGCCCCACAAGAAATGTATCAATTGTCATCATCATCACCATTTATTTATATAGCACCACTAATTCCGCAGCGCTGTACAGAGAACTCACTCACATCAGTCCCTGTCCCAATGGAGCTTACAGTCTAAATTCCCTAACACACACAGACAGAGAGAGACTAGAGTCAATTTTATAGCCAATTAACCCCTTAGTAAGCTTTTGGAGTCCGAAGTTACTAAATCATGTCTAATAGAAAGATGAATATGTGCAAACTTTGGATCGCAGGGAAGGAGCTGACTTATCGTATGTCTCTAGACACGCTCCTTAACATATCCGTATATTCAATAATGAATGTTTGTATATTCAGAAGGAAAAGGGTATTATACTGACCGACCTCAATCTCAAACATGGGAGGATTGAAAATACTTAGTCCACACTATAGTTTGGAGCAGGAGTTCCGTTATAACTATTCATTGGTAGTGATTTCACAGCTGATATTTTTAACCTTCAGCTCACCTTGCGTCCGGCTACTTTCTGACAGCTGTAGTCAATGTAGGTTCAGCATGTTCCAAATTATTCAGTTGACTTTGTACTCACGCCGATAATCGTGTGTCTTGACAGGTCAGTTTAGGCTGCTTGAATAGAGGGTCAGCACTTACTCAACATTCACATAAGTGTTAGTAGCAATTGATCCTGGGTCCAAGTTGACTGAGATCTGAAAGTAACTGACTGACGCGTTTCGTCTAACTCAAAGACAAAGATTCTACAAAAATGCTCATAAACAGTTTGAGTGTTTTTCTTTAGAAAATGCTACTTACAGGCATGGAAAATAAATACTGCCTCATTTTTTCACTCTCCTTAATTTGGCATGAGAGAAAATGCCAATAGCTTTTTGAAAAAGAGGAGAAAAAATCCATCTATAGAGCCTAATTGGTACATTATTAAGGTGTTTTTAATGTGATATTCAGAAATAAATCTACAGCAGTCACTGCGTTGATATAGTTACACATTAACAGTTGATATAATAATTAGTGTTTACAAGTGATTCATGAAAGTATATAAGAACTGATTCTTTACAACAATAAATAGAAGTGTGAAAATTATATGGATCTTGATTTATAAAAACCTAAGGCAGCAATATCTAAAGTACTTGTAGATAGAGATCTGCATATTTGTTGTTCATACGTGATAACGGGCCAAACACTATTAAAAAAATGTCACACAGGAGTGTCTATGGATGTTGTCAGGTGGGATTGAAAGTGAAGGTCACACAAAAAGTCTTGGGCCATCAATTGAATAGCTCAAGACTAAGGCAGGTGACAATGATGTTGGAGATGCATGTTGTTGTTGGAGATGCATGTTGTCATTGGAGATGCATGTTGTTATTGGGGATGCATGGAGATGCATGTTGTCGTTGGAGATGCATGTTGTCGTTGGAGATGCATGTTGTCATTGGAGATGCATGTTGTCATTGGAGATGCATGTTGTCATTGGAGATGCATGTTGTCTCATTGGAGATGCATGGAGATGCATGTTGTCATTGAGACACTTTGGTTGTTTTCCACCAAATTGGTCTAATGTAAGTGACTCCCAAATGAGCACCAATCATTATGATACACTTTACAGTCATATCTAGTTTACTGAAAGGATTGGCTAAAGAAATGTGTCCGTTTTTCCTCCAGCAATTCCATCATTGCTACAGAAATGCTCTTCTCTTTTATTATTCCCTTTGATTCTTGATCACCATCTGGATCCTGTGAGACCGATTTACAAGCAGAGTAACATAGCACACTTGCCCCCTGCTTTTTGCATGTCATATTAAATTGTCCTTGAGGCCTCATCAGGTATTCCAATTAATAACCCTCATTATTCCAGCCAGAGGCTGTTAAAAGTAAAGACCGCATACATTTCAGTGGGAGCAGTTTCCCAATAAAAGTTAATAAAAAGGATAATGGCTCCTTCACTTGTAATGGTTTGTAAGAAATTCACTACATCTTTATGGAAGGGAGAACGGTATTTATCCAAATCAAAAGATATGAGCAAGTACAAAATATAAGATCTACGTTCATTTCTTCACTAATAGGACATCTGTGTCTGATTGATGTCTTGTTCTTTTTTAGGTGACAGCGGGGGACAAATGCTTTCTGTAAGGCAAGAACAACAGTTTCCATAATACGGCTCATCAAAATGTTGAAATATGCTATTGAAAAAAAAGGTTATATAATAGCCTTTCTTTGCAAAAAAAGAAATCCGATTAGGCTGCAATTCTTAAGAAGAGAGATTACTTTAGTGATAAACATGAGGATCTCGTAAATTCTATAGCTGCTGGAAAAGGCAGTAATAGCTGAGACCATCTTAGGATGCTGCTCTAAATCTTTTGTTATGAAACCTCTTCGTTGTAACAGTTCATTGCTGGTCCATTTTCATTAAAGGGGTCACCTTTGTCCGGAAAAAAATAGAATTAATAGAATGTAGATGATTTGAAATAATAATCCATTTCCTTTTCATATACACAATAGGTCAACGACTATTTTCAGTAACATACAAAAATGTGAAATCTGTAACTTTAAGAAATCCAATGACATATGACTAAAAAATGTTGCATCTTTGTCAGTTGTAAGCAGCTGTTAAAGATAGGTTACAGATTTATTGCTTTCAGATAATGTGTTTTTAAATTCATTTCTTTGGTTTGAATCACAGTACATTGCCTGACCTGACGCCAAAATTGCCATAGGGTCCCAGAGATGCCATACTACTCTCCCTATGACTCTATCTGCTCTCGTTAGTGAAGGAGTCATTTTGGAGCATTCATAGTCCAGCGTATAATCTGAATAGGCCTCCACATTGGTTTACTGAAAGAAGAGTGTGGGCTTCAGTAGGAGGCATGGGGGTGACCTGGCATTCCTCACCCCCTTCACACCTGTGTCCTGTAGTCACTATACTCATTATAATTGCACCCCTGGTTTGAACTGTGACACTGTTATAACTCAATATCCCTTATATTCGGCTTATATATATATATATATATATATATATATATATATATACACAAGTTAACCTGTGCATGATACTCATGCATTCTAGTCAAATCAAGCTACTTAAGGTGTTAAAAAGGTTCTTGTCATGCATTTGGGCCTAGCCCAGGCCTCCTCAGGGGAAGAGCGTTACTTCCCGACGCAAGCGCCCTTTTTTAACGTGGTTTTGTCCACATGTCACCACCTCATCATTTTTCTCCATCACCTCATCCTTCATCTTCATCGCCACATCCTTCATCTCCATCGTCTTACTGTTCTAAAACCTCTCGATACACAACGTTTCTGCTAAACACCTTATCGCTGTGCTCAATCAGTCTTCCTTGAAGGGCAGTATTCATAACCTGCACCTTCACATCACTGCTTCTCCGTACTCGTGAAAATGTGACATACAATTGTCCATGACCAAACACAGGCTGCGGTAAATAAATACCCACACGGTCAAGTGTTTGACCCTGTGACTTGTTAATGGTCATAGCAAATGCCGCCTTCAAAGGGAACTGCCGCCGTCTTAGCTTAAACGGCAGTCCTGTTTCGGATGGACATAAGTCAATCCGAGGTATCATCACCTTTTCTCCTTTAGCAGAGCCAGTCAAAACTTCTGCTTATATCACATTCGTTTTCAGTACTGTCACTACTAATCGAGTGCCATTGCACAGTCCTCTCTGAACATTCATATTTCTCAATAGCATAATAATGCTTCCAACTTTCAATCTTAATCTGTGCCTTGGCATTCCGGAAGGAAAGCGTCAGTATTAGTTTTTTGCTGACTTGTCAGTAGAGCGTGAGTAGTAATTTTTGGCGACTTGTTAGGAAGCCGTGAGTAGTAATAGTAGGTGTTTGCCAAGTTGTTAGGAAGGCGGGTAGCACAGTAATATACTACATATGTGTGTTCATGAGGTAAAATTACCTCACGAAAATGATTTTGAGCCCTCAACTCGTAAATTTAGCCTTTACTGCCCCTCCCACGGGGGGAAGGGGCTATGATGGAAGTTAACTGACTTCACTATTCTAATTTTTTTGTCAAATAATGTTAGTATACCAAATTTCAGGTCATTCGGATGAGCCCTTTCTGAGAAAAAAGTTTTTTCCACAGACACACACACACTAACACACGCCGCTACACATGCAGGGGCGGATCTAGAAAATGTTTGTTCCCCGGGGCGATGTTAGCCAACTTCTGAGGCTGCCGGGGGCTGCACAGTATGTGCAGGTCCGCTCGGCAGTGACAGGCAGGGACAGTGTGCTGCCCAGCTGCTCTGATTGTGTTTAAAACACAATCAGAGCAGCCGGGCAGCCCACTGTCACTGCCAAACGGACCTGCACATACTGTGCAGCCGTCGGCAGCAAACCCCTGCTAGGGGGGGGGGGGGGAGATTGCCCCGATCGCACCCCCGTGGATCCGCCACTGTACACATGTATGTTCATGAGGTAAAATTACCTCACGAAAATGAGTTTGACCCCTCAACTCGTCAATAATGTCAGTATACCAAATTTCAGCCCTTTTTGAGTTTTTTTTCCACACACACTAAGAATTTAGTAGGTCAGTTAACCCGTGCATGATACTCATGCATTCTAGTCAAATCAAGCTACTTAAGGTGTTAAAAACTCCCCACTGTCACCCCCGGCAACCACCAACCACTCCCAACTGTCACTTCTCCTTCAAGAAATATATAGGTCAGTGTATAACTCTGCCCAGCAGGTGGCACTGCAGCTTGTTTTTTTTTTTTCACGCACGCCACTAGGCATTTATATAGTAGATATATATATATATATATATATATATATATATATATATATATATATACATCTGAATTAAAGTGCAGAAATTTTCCCACCAAATTCGAATTACATACTCTTCCACAAATTATTCTCCACCCAATCCCTTCTGGAGTGCTAACTCCACTTCATCTGACCTCTCCACTAAATCACTTCTACTGTTCTCCCCTCAAGCTCCACCTCATCACTCTCTACACACACACTCAATTTTTTTCTAACTCTAAAAAAATGTTAATTCTTACACACAGCTAATAGCCATAATGGTCTATTTCATCCCCTGAACTCGATCCTTCCTCCCCTTCTGTCAGCCTAAAAAATTATACAGTAAATCTATAATTTTGCTACTGTTAAAACTGCACTGACCGCAGCGTGAACTGTAAGTACCATCCATGGGCACAAAATAAATGTCTGTATGTATTTGCTGTAAGAAAGTAGAATGGGACAGGTGCTTAAGGTGAGTTCACTGATTAGCATGAATGATTTAAACCAGTGCTAGATGTAGATCACATAACTTCAACAATAATCCATTAGAAAGAAAATGTACTCTAGCACCAGCTAGTAGAATAAAACAATATATAGTAACACATTACATTAAAAACATTTTATGCATTGACATCATTGAGTACAAAAACCTGCTTTTATGAACATTTCTCTGCAATTACCAAGTATGGCACTGACCTAGACTGGCCACGATGGTGGTTCCTATGTTACAAGCACTTGTAAATTTCATCCTGTGAGATAAGCATTATTATCACTGCAGTCTTATGACAAGTATACATTTACACTGTATGTATCCTGCTATTTTCCACAAATTTCTGAAAACCACTTATGCTTTCAGTAGACTTAAAGTCGGGATCTCTACTTCACAAGGAGAAGTTGTGCAACTTTTTGCAAATGAGAGTTATGCACATTTTGCTCATGTAACTATCAATAGCATACATCTGTCAATATGTTGAGCTTTTGCAGTGTAGTAGTGTTGGCATGTTTTACTAAGAAAACCCAAAATGTTAACGCAGCTGAAAAACCCATTTTATATTATATACACAATTCCATATGTATGAAGTAGACAAATTTATTAATGTGTTTATGCATAGCAAATTGGCTGCAACATACATTCTATATTCCCTGATATTGTATTTCGATAAGAAAGTGTATACTTGTATGTGTATATATTTATTTAAAAATAAAAAGGCAAAGGAAGACTCCTGCATGCATATTTGTTAGCCTCTACTGAAATTGAAGACAGTGCTTTGAAGTAGAAAACAACTTGCTTAGCAACCGGTTGTAAGTAACCCTAAACTAGTCCTAACGGCTGCCCCTTAAATAGCCTCCTAAAAACATTTTGTGATGCCCTTGGAACATCTCAGTACTATTGCAGCTGTCTGCAATTTGGGACCTATTTTTACAGTTATCTACAATTTTTTAACAATTGCTTAACTCAATATATAGTTGAGTCAGTCCTGACTCACATATATCACTACAGCTTGTATCCAACATATAGAAAAAATAAATAAAATATTTCCCTATAACAGTGTAAATTATCTATCAACTATTGTTACTTTCATTTACAGTTTTTAATGATGTGTGGTTCCTTAAAAGCGTGCATAATAAAATAATTGTTTATAGTATTGCTGATTACCGACTGTCGCTGTGATTTCAAGTGCAAACCGCATGTGACGGTCCATAAAAATGCTATGTGGCCGATCATGCATTTGATATGCAGGTCACATGCAGTATACCCATGGCTGATGTGCACAGGATGCTTATAAATGCAAACAGATGCATGCAATGTGTAACTGTTTCCATTCATATTAATTGCCAATTAATTTAAAACCCCATTGAAATGAATAGGAGAAGCTAGTAAGTCATTTTTAAAAGTGTGCCCCATAGAAAAATCCATTACCAACCAGTACTATACAGCTTATTCTGTTATTTTCTGTCTATAAATTAGTTGTGAGACATATGGGTAGAAAGGCACACCTACAGAAATAACCTGATGACCATATAACGATTCCTCTATTTCTAAGTGCATAATAATGTAATTTTGAATCATACCCTAGAGTCAGGGGTGTAGGTAAAAGGGGAGCAGAGGGGGGCAATGACTGTGTTTTGCCCCCCGCCCCCATGAACTTCTGCACAAAAGCCTTCATGCTACTTTCTGAAGTCATGGTATCTGTTCTAAACTTGTGAAACTTTTTTAAATTATAAATTGTCTTAGTATAACTACCAAATGTTCTTTAATATAGATTGCCTTAGAATAGATTTAATACAGATTGATTTGTTTATTTAAAAAACTCTAAGTGTGCCTTACATAAACATTTAATAAATATCCTGTATTGATGATGAACAACTAGTCACTTTCCTTTTATCCTGAATTTCGTACAGTGCGTTCAGTAACAAACATGAGATATAGCCATGTAAATTTATAGCACATACCATAACCAGTAAGGCAGTGACTATAGATTTAAAAATACTTTCAATCAAATGAGATTATGTTGTCAAAGAAATCTGAATAAAAACTAGGTTAAGGATTATAATTTATTTTTAAGATGAACAATTGAATGCATCTCTCTTTCTAACAGCTATTGTACTAATTGGTAGATAGTATTAATAATATTTAATGTATAAATACATTTTTATAGTAAAATAAACAATGAAATTTGTGTTGGCCAACCCTTGAAACACTGCCAAAAATTAAGATTGGGAGTCTTTGTATATCTACAGTCACTGTTACAACTGTCATAAAACAAGATACCAAACAAGTGAAAAAGGGTCTCTAAGCCCTATAGTAGTCCTTGGCCTTTTGTCCCCATGAAAAATTTTTGTTTCTATGCTCCTGGCTAGAGTTATGGTTGAAATGTATGAGTTGGAACAAGCCCCCTTCTATTCATGATTTCCATTAGGTGAAATACATGTAGAGTCTTTACAATTGTACTAACAGTGCACCACTTATATTTCCCCTACTTGAAATGTGTGTGCGCACTTCCGGTTTGTGTGTTCCACACTGCAACACATTATCTGGTCCGTTGATTTATCAAGATGTAGTTATCAATTGTTTCAAAAATATAGTTAAGACTGCTAATATTGCACATGACTATTACTACTTGAAATTAAGAATTTATAATTTTTTATTCATATATGACTGCAAAGACCCATTTTCAGCAGCCATTATTCTAGTGTCCTAATTCTGGGTTCAAAAACCCCAGCTTTCTCAAGAAACATGTCAGTCTATAGTTGTTATGAGAAATAAATTCCATGCCATGTGTCAGATTGCCAATAAACTGAAGATTTTCATACAATGGTGTCCACTACATGACAGGAAAGAGCCTACAGGATCTCACCAGAACACAAAAAGAAGCAGAAGGCCCAGATGCACATCTGCACAAGAGGATAAGTACGTCCCAGTCTGCAGTTTGAGAAACCGATTCCTTACCGGTCCTGATTTGTTGGCTTCCTTAAATAGTACATGCCAGATAACAATGTCCTCTGCAACAGTAAAACAACGACTCTGGGATATTGCCATTATAGGCAGAGTTGCAAAGATGCAAAGAAAAACCCATATTTGAAGCTGGCAAGTAGGAAACAAAATGGTTAGAAAAGGCAAAAGAGCGCAGACATTGGATGACTGAAAAAGAGTATTATGGAAAGATGAGTCAAAGTTTGAGGTGTTCGGCTTGAAGGGGAGAACATGTGTGAGATATAAAGCAAATGAAATGATGCTGGAGGACTGCTTGATGTCTTCTGTCAAGAATGGCTGGGGAAATATAATGGTATTGGGCTGTTTTGGTGCTGGTAAGGCAGAGTGCAAGGAATAATGTAACATAGAGGTTACCACTCTATTTTGCAATCATGCCATCACCTATGGTCAGGGCTTGATTGGTGAAAATTTCAGCATGCAGCAGGACAATGATTAAAAACTATTTGAGAAAGAAACAGTGAGTCTGAAAAATTGTCTTTGATGGATTGGATGGCACAATCTCCAAATCTCAATCATACTGAGCTTTTGTGAGATGTGCTTGACTGCAAGTTCATGGGAAAATGCCCAACTACCCAGTTGTGCTTCTGGGAAGAGCTACAGAAGTCAGAAGTGAATGGCAGGTATAGAAGTCCAAGATTCATGTCATTTGTATTTTAAACCACCAGAAAGATTGTTTAGGTGTGTGGGAAAAGCTTCCCAGTGCAGGTTCCAGAGCACACTAATTAGGAGTTGCACCTGTGTGCTGCCTGTAAAAGGCTGTAGCTCTGATCACTCCGCCTCTTTCACACTGTCTGAGGAGGAGGAGGTCAGATGGCTCCTGAGAGAAACTGCAACTTTGATCTGTGAGTTCTATTGTTTGGTTTAAGTGAAGGACACTAGGCCCCTCAATCTAGAAAGGGAATGCCTCTGCATTAGCTAGTAGCCAGACGGCTAGGATTTTATTTATATTTTGTTCTGTTTACAAGCTGGTGAATAAAACTAGCTGAGACTATTGAACCTGAAAGACTGGACTCATGTGATTTATCTGGCTGAAGAGCAACTGTCCACCCCAGAGGACAGCAACCCCAATACGATCTTGTCACATAATATAACCACAACTTTATAATAACTAAAGATACTTACCTACCTGAATAATAACTTCCCTGCTATTTCTAATTCACCTAATCTTAATGCCATTATTACTAAGAGATTAACAATCGCTCCATAACTGATCTCTCACTGGCATTCAATCGGCAGACGTGGCAACTCCAAAAGCCGCACATGCGCAGTAAGCATTGCGCAGTGCTCATGCGCAGTAGGACTAGCGCAGTGCTCATGCGCAGAATTGTGGCGCCCATCACTATAAATAACCACACATACAGACAGGCTACACATCCTCCTGATAAAGTCTCTGTAAAGACGAAAAGCGTTGAGGTACCCTCTTTATATCATCTGTTTCCATTATACCATCTGTTGAATCCTATGACACCTGGATCCATTGAAATTGGAGATAAGGATTACTTGGGATACAGATAAGCTTGATTTTATATTTACATTGTGAGTGTGATTCCTATATTGTGAATAAATTTTACTTTTAGTGAACATACTATACTATATGGGACCTTTTTTTTTTATCTTTGTATGCCTGCCCTGAACCTGTGGATGGAGTGAATTGAACAAGGGAGAGCTCCAGCTACCTTACAGATAAGCGTTCTATTATTTATTTCTGGTACGCACAATCTAAGGTGGCTGGGCATATATTGTCTCCACTTTTACTGGCTCCACTATACTGCACTATTGTTTTTTTCTTCACTCCATATCAGTATACAAGACTGGAGTGGATCTACATGATATAGTGAAGTACCCAGACTTCGTGTACTGACGGGCTTGTTTTCCAGTATATATTCGGTTCACATATGTACACACTTTGGCTTTTGGGACTATATCTCCTAAAACACTACACCATAGGTGCCTTTTCCTCTCTGTTTTGCTTTATAGATTTCCTTATCGGGTTCACCATCCGAACCTTGAAGGGAGGCTGCCACTTTGCATGAAGGAGGTGTCTGGGTGTGATTAAAGATTAAAAATCGGACTATTGCCTATACAATCTTGAATTGAGCGCCACGATTATTGTTATTGGTCTTTTGATATATATATTGTTAGTGGTCTTTTGAGATTATATATATATATATATATATATATATATATATATATATATATATATATATATATATATATATATATATACAGCATATGTGTGTATATATACAGTGGTCGACATATAGAGATTGTTATATGTGTGTATTTTCAGCAAATATAAGGGTATGTTGTAATAAATTAGGCAGGCACTCTGTTATCTGGTTCTCGTTGATGAACCTGATACTGTGTATATGTTTGCATTACATGTGTACATAATATTATAGGATCATGTATAACAACTACAATAGTACGTATTTATAAGCGCTTAAGTAAATTTGCTGGATACACTGGATAACAGCTCCCGACTTGATAATAGAATAAATGTTCTTACCCTAAAACTTTCTATAGGTCGGTCCTTTTCTTTTTCCTGAGAGCTAAATATTCCTCTTTGAACACTGTTGAAGTTGATTGTGGAGCTGGGTCTGGGACGCAGATGGACCGCAAAGTAACTTCCGGTGTTACAGTGGCCTGTTGGAAAGTCTGCCTAATTTATACATAAATACACCATAATACTTGCAGAAATTGCACACACATAACATAATATAAAGAGGCCTGTCTGCTCTAAATCTCTATATTCTTTGATCAACATATTAATTGAAGCAGCAAGGACCTTCTTGAAGCAATGCAGATATTTACAAACAGCACGGTATACACTTTCATCACTGTATATAAAGCTTTGAAAATAAAACCTACCAATCCATTTACTTAGAGGAATAACCCTTGCAACATATTAAAACAAATGTGAAACAAAGTGACATATGAAATACAGAATATAAAAACATAAGGCCTACTTTCGACCAATGTAAATATTGAAAAAAAAAATGGCTTTTAGGAAAATCCACTGTTCCTATTTTGTGGATTGTATCCCCTAGGTCTCATGTATAATAAAAATATCTTAAATATGAAGAAGAGAAGATTATATGTAAGGGTTTGTATTCCAGCATTGATATTATTGGTTACAAAGCAAATGAGACTACAAAAAAGGTCCCACAAAACTTAAATGTATTATGTTTTCTGTATCTCAAAATGAATGGACACATTTATTAAACAAAATACACTTTTTAGCAAAATAATTATACTATGAAAGAGGTAGCTGCTTTGTTGTCAAAAAGTATTGTATTTTTAAAATTCCTACATATTAAAAATTCTAAGACATACGTTATATTCTCACAGCCGCTACATGCCTAATTGCACGGAACTGGAAAAATGTAGATGGGCTGGACTGATTATTTTGATGCTTGAGAACTCTTTTTATTTACTTATCTTTGCTGAAAAGCTGAGAGAACTCTACCCTTCTTTTTCAATATATATCCCTCCCAACTCCCTCCCCCCCAATTCACTATACTAATATTCCCCGGTTCCCCTTCCCTTTCCTCTCCTAACCATTTTCCTCTTTTGGTAGTGCTTTAGTACCTTGTCAACAAATTTGACTTAAGCTTTGCACCTGACCTCACTCCTCTGATAATGTTTTGTACAAATGTTTTACCCCACCCTTGATTTCTCCCCCTCATTTTTTTCTGTACCCTTCCCTGCTCCCCACAGTTATACAAAACTTCAATAAAATATTATTTTTTTAAAAAAAAATAAGAAGTCTGACATACGTAAATGAGTATGTATTAAAACAACACTGTTCTAATTGCCAGTCACTTAATAGTGTATTGAATATTACGCAATTTATTGTTTGGATATTAATATATTTAAATATTATTATTGTTACTGTGAGTAAAATTTGAAGATTTCTTAATTATATAATTTCACTGCTTATATAGTTGCAGCAATACTATTTTGATTTTGATTCATTATTTATTTAGCAATCAGTCAAATTTCAATAATAATTCCATTTGCTAACTGTCAGGTTGCCCAGAAATGCCCAGCCTGTCCCAGATACAGCAATCTGAACAGCTGGCCGTGAATGGCGTCACCTTAGTCACTTAGCAATAAATACATCTTTTCTGTCACTACAAAGGATTTATTATGGTGTCCTTACGTTCACCAAACCCACTAATTAATGTTTCACACGTAAATCACATACACATGTAGCTTGAGCTTCCCTGGGCTTCGTAAGTTCACAAAGAGTCACGTAGAACACACTACATTAAATTTATTTAATCTGAAAAATGTTTCCAAGGCTTAGTTACAAAAAAGTTTATAACAAGACATACATTAAGTTGCACAAATAAGTTTTAGAAAATAAAATAGTTAATAAAACCAGAGTCGCTGCTTGCTAGTTAAGACTTGGCATGTGTGTGAGGGAACATATTTGAGAAATCTGAAATATTTCATTCTTGATAGACCTCCTCATGAAAATGCACACTGTGATGTCTAAAGCAGAACGTTTTAAACCTCTTTCCAGTTAAGACTTGGCATGTGTGTGAGGGAACATATTTGAGAAATCTGAAATATTTCAATCTTGTTAGACCTCCTCATGAAAATGCACACTGTGATGTCTAAAGCAGAACGTTTTAAACCTCTTTCCACATAGCTAAACTTCAAAGGTGGGGGGTAAGAGCTGTCAATAAGGACAGTGTCACGGTCACTAGGAGTCTCAACCCAGAATTTACCAATAGTTGGATATTACTCACCAGAGGCGCGCACTCTAACACTGGTCTTCTCCAGGAACTCTAGCAAGGAAGTATGGGTTTTAGCGACTTCCACTGTGCAGGTCGCGGCCCTCTGGGAGAGTCTGGTAAATGGATGGGTTACAGCTATACACGATGGGGTCAGATGACTCTCTGAGCTGGGTAGTAGGAGACACACGGAAAGAATAGGAAATTCTCTGGAGGGTAGCAGCTGTACAGAGACAGTCAATGATGAACACAGTGTCCAGGTGACACAATATGGGACACTAGAAGAATATACCGCGGTAGACGGATCTCAACACTAGCGTGGAGTAGAGGCTTGTCCAGATAACTGGTGCGATACAAGGTAGCGTGGAGAAGTCTGTGGTTGATAGGTATTTACCACTGGCGTGGATTAGAGACTTGTCCAGATTGCAGGTGCGATACAAGGTAGCGTGGAGAGGTCTGAGGCTGACAGGTATTTACCACTGACGTGGAGTAGAGAGTTGTCCAGATTGCAGGTATGATATTAGGTAGCGTGGAGAGGTCTACGGCTGACAGGTATTTACCACTGGCGTGGAGTAGAGACTTGTCCAAATTGCAGGTGCGATACAAAGTAGCGTGGAGAGGTCTGCGGCTGACAGGTATTTCCAGAGTGCACAGGAAGATTTCCACGGCAGGCAGGTAACACGATCCAGGAGCAAAGGACTCCTTGGTTACCTCAGAGGAATGAGGACCAAGAACAGACAAAGGTAGCAGGGCCAAGGGAGTCTTAAATAGCGAGAGGTAATTAGTCATTACAATGAGGAGAGAGCAAAGGTTTTACCAGTCTTCCGATCCACACATGCGCAAACGCATTGCTAAGTTGGTGGACGGCCGCTGCGCTGGCAGAGCAGAGAGAGCCCTAGATCTAGAGCCAGAGGGACCAGCGAAGCAGTGAGTGACAGACAGATTGATCTCCCAAATGTCACGGGACTTTCGAAGTGAGCTAGGGATGTCCTGAGATCGGGAATGTTCACTGGATCTGAGTTCTCACTTCTGTTCATTCGGCTTGGCTGGTCAAGTCCACATCCTCTGCATACCAAAAAAACTCCTCAGAGATGCCTATCTATCTCTTTCTGGCTAATTTTAAAAGATTATTGACACTTGCATAGGTTCAGACTCCTGTCATCTAACAAAGCACATGTTGAGATTACATTACAAGGCTACATACAATATACATTGTCATACATGAATTCAACAGAAAATAACAATCAGTCATTAGATATACTACATAATCGTCACACTAACTATTATCTTTTATATATAGCCACCACATTATGCAGCTCTATACAGAGAATATATAATCACTCATATCAGTTGCTATCCCACTGGAGCTTACAATCTAAATTCCATAGCACACACGGAAACATTTTTTGTCAGTGGCCAATTAACCTATCGGTATGTTTTTAGATTGTGGGAGTCAAATCATAACTTTGAGATTATAGCCATCTATCTTACATCCCATTGAATAGTTTTGGTGGATTTTATTATTATTATTATTATTATTATTATCTTTAATTTATAAGGCGCCACAAAGGGTCCGCAGCGCCGTACATGACATATACAGAAAACAGTGAGGCATAGCACAACATGATACAGGAAGAACAAAAAAAATATATATATATACACACAGACACAGGTAACATGGTAATGGAAATCAAATTATTTCTGGGACAATGAGTGAAAGTGATGGTAGAAATCAGCGAGAAGTCGGCTAGGGAAACAGGCCAAGAGGTACAGAAGGTGATGGAATAGTAGAAGGAGCACACAAGGAAAAAAGGCCTTGTTCCTGAGAGCTTACATCCTAAAGGAAAGGGGGAGACACAAATAGGGTGGTACTAACTGGGGGAGAGAGCTGGGACAAGGGAGTTAGGAGGAGAACTGATAGACTTGAATAAAGAAGTGAGTCTTAAGGGCATGCTTGAAGCCTTTGAGAGTAGATGCTAACCTGATGGAACGTGGAAGATTGTTCCACAGCTGAGGAGCAGCCCGGGAAAAATCCTGGAGACGGGAGTGAGAAGAGGTGATCAGTGAAGTAGTGAGGCGGCAGTCACAGGCAGAGTGGAGGGGGCAGCTAGGAGTGTAGGTAAAGATGAGATTGGAGATGTAGGGAGGCGAGGATTGTTTAAGAGCTTTAAATGTGAGAGTGAGGAGTTTAAATTTAATTTTGTAGGCCATGGGGAGCCAATGTAGTGACTGTTGGAGGGAGACAGCAGAGGTAGAACAGCGAGAGAGAAAAGTGAGGCAGGCAGCAGCAATGAGGATAGACTTAAGAGGGTCAAGGTGAGAATCAGGTAGGCCACAGAGAAGGAAGTTACAGTAGTCAAGGCTAGAGATTACAAGCGAGTAAACAAGGGTTTTTGTAGCTTCTGTGGTGAGAAAGAGACGTATCTTGGATATATTCCAAAGGTGGAAGTAGCAGGATTTGGGAGGGACAGAATGTGAGGTTTGAAGGAGAGGGTGGAATCAAGAATGACCCCAAGGCATCGGACTTGAGGGACAGAAACGAGGGTAGTGTTATTAACAGAAATAGACACATGGGGAGGTGGGAGAATCCTGGAAGGGGGAAGACAATAAGTTCAGTCTTGGAAATATTGAGTTTAAGGAAGTGTTGGGACATCCAAGATGAGATGACCGAGAGACAGCAGGAGACACGAGACCTAAGGAAAGGGGAGAGGTCAGGAGATAAAAGATAGATTTGGGTATCATCAGCATAGAGGTGGTACTGGAGGGCAAAGGAGTGGATGAGGACACCAAGGGAGGAAGTCTAGACATAGAAAAGCAGGGGGCCAAGAACGGAACCTTGAGGAACGCCAACAGGTAAGGGAAGAGGGGGGGGATGTAGAGTCATGTGTAGAGACTGAGAAGGAGCGGTTGGTAAGGTAAGAGGAAAACCAGGAGAGGACAGTGTTGCAGAGGCCTATAGATTTGAGAGTTTGTAAAAGGAGTGCGTGGTCAAGATATTGAAGGCAGCAGAGAGGTCAAGAAGGATAAGAATGGAGTAGTGTCATTGGATTTAGCAAGGAGTAGGTCATTAGTGAACTTAGTGAGGGCAGTTTCAGTGGAGTGGAGGGGGCGAAAACTGGATTGAAGTGGGTTAAGGAGTGAGTGAGAAGAGAGAAAGGAGTTGAGACGGTTGTAGACAACCCGTTCAAGGAGTTTGGAGGCAAAAGGAAGAAGCAAAATGGGGCGGTAATTAGAGAGATAGGCGGGATCAAGGGACGGTTTCTTGAGTATAGGGGAGACAAGAACATGTTTAAAAGAGGCTGGGAAGATTCCAGAGGAGTTTCAGGAGCCGTGGCTGCCACGGGCATCACCGCGACTCTCCTCCTCTCTGTTCCGACGTCCCGCCCGCCGCCATGACAACGGTCAGACACCGAAACTTCTAAACAGCGCCCCGGCATTACAGAGCAGCCGGGCGCATGTGCTGCAACAAATACAAGTTGTGGGCTGATTAAACGAATTAATTAAGGGCCTTACCTACTCCTATGGTCTGTTACAGGGCAAAGCACTATTTAAGACAGGGAGGGCTTAGCCTCCCTGCCGGTTATAGCATCTTAGTTTTGTACTTGTGCTGACCTGCTCTGGATACTCTGCTGGATTTCTGTTGTGACCTTCTGCCTGTTTACTGGACCTTGCCTTATTGCCTGTGACCCTGACCTTTTGGCCTGTTTCTTGGATTCTGCTGTTCTGCTAGTGACCTTGAGCTTTGGTGTGTTTTCTGACTGTTCTACCCTGCAAGTGACACCTGACCTTGGCTTTCGTCTGACCATCCTTACCATCTGTATGGTCTCCGGGCCTGCGCTGCGGTTAGTATAACAAACTTACACTACATTGGAGTTAAGTCCTGGGAGCATCCGAGTACCTGTGAGCACGTCTAGCTCTACGGGAAAGGCGACTGCTATAGGTGAAGAGCTCCGCCTATTAGTTCTGCAGGTTCTTTATCTGACCACTAGCAGCCTAACAAGAAGAGGGGTAGGTTGAGGAGGTGGGCGCAGGCTTCAATAGAGAGGGAGCGGAGGAGGTGGGAGGGGATAGGGTCCTGTGGGCAAGTCGAGGCGGGTGAGGAAGAGAGAAGGGTATGGACTTCATCTGCAGATACTGGAGTGAGGGAAGAGCAGGAGGGTAAGCTAGCAATAAGGTAGGGGAGAAAGGAGAAAGGGGACAGAGTGGGCAGGGAGAGGAGAGAGGGTGGGAGATGTCATGACATATAGACACAATCTTGGAGGTAAAGTAGGTAGCAAAGTCGACAACAGAGAGCGTGGAGTGGGAGAGGGGGAGGGGAGAGGAGAGAGTTGAAGGTGGCAAAAAGCTCTTGGGGTTGAAGGATTAGGAAGAAATGAGAGCTTTAAAGAAGGATTGTTTAGAGAGCGATAGGGCCGAACTGTAAGAGGCAAGTATGAATTTGAAGTGGAGGAAGTCAGCATGAGTGCGTGACTTTCTCCAGAGCCATTCTGCACTGCGGAAACATTTTTGAAGAGAGCGGGTAAATTTTGAGTGCCACGATTGCGCCGGGGACCGACGAAGCTTAATGGTGACAGCTGGTGTGATAGAGTCAAGTGCAGTGGTAAGAGTGCGTTTGTAAAAGGAGACAGGCTCATCGGGGCAAGAAAGAGTGGTGATGGGGGAGAGGAGCGAGCCCAGAGAGGAGGAGATAGTGGTAGGATCAACTATGTCAAGATTACACCTGGTGAGAGTAACCTTGGGGGATGGGGATGGTGAGAGGGGTGGAGAGATGCTAAAAGAGATGAGATGGTGGTCCGAGAGAGGAAAAGGTGAATTAATGAGGTCAGAGACAGTACTGAGGTGTGAAAAAATCAGATCAAGGGAGTGGCCACTGCTGTGGGAGGGAGAGAGGTCCATTGAGAGAGACCAAGGGAGGAGGAGAGGGAGTGAAGTTTGGCGGCAGCTGGGTCTGAGGGATTGTCTATAAGGATATTAAAGTCCCCCAAGATGAGGAAGGGAAGGTCAGGAGAGAAAGTGAGGGAGCCAGGTGGCAAAGTGATCAAGGAATTGGGATACAGGACCGGGAGGACGGTAGATAACAGCAACACAGAGGTGGACTGGGTGGAATAGACAGATAGAGTGAACCTCAAAGGGGAAAAAGAGAGGGAGGGTTCAGAGGGAAGAACCCAAAAAAGCAGCAGGAGGAGAAAAGTATGCCAACGCCACCACCTTGCTAGTCCCCAGGTCTTGGTGTGTGGGAGAAGGACAAGCCCCCGCAAGAGAGAACACAAAGAGAGGTAGTGTCCTCAGGGGATAGCCAGGTTTCAATGATGGCAAGTAGGTTGAAGGATCTAGAGATAAAGAGATCATGGATAAAGATCAATTTGTTACTAACCGTCCTGGCATTCCAGAGACCACAGGATAGAAGAAGAGAGGGAAGAGGAGAGATGTGGATGAGATTGTTGGAGTTGCTCGACTGCAAGGGTGAGTATGATATGGAGCGAGGGGCATGACATGAAGAGAAGGTTGAAATTGGACGAGAAGCAGAAATAATAGGGGATTTGTCAGCAGACAGGAGACGAGCGAAGGGGAGCAAGAGGTGGGGGAGGAGTGGAGATGGGGCAGATAAGGGGGTTTATGAATGGGAGAGACAGAAGGTAGGAGTGATGTGAGGGAATAGATTACCTGGGGGAAAGAGAGGGAGGTGGTAGGTTGGAGCAGATAGATGCTGAGAGAAGAGCAGCGAAGGGGACGAGGGAAAGGGTGTGAGTGGGGAAAAGGAGGAGAGCGGGAAAGATGGAGGAGGGGGCAGCGAGTCAATTAGGTGCACAGAAGAGAGGAGTGAATTAGGGAGGGGGACAGGAAGGAAGAGGGGGGAGCAAGGAGGAGGAAAATATGGAACGGTTGGACAACGGAAGCAAGGGATACAACCTCATTTTACATTTGACCCATGAGGTTTGTAAAACTTTCATTAATCTCCTAGATATAACAATTGTTGTTGGGGAGAATGGCAGTGTCATCATCCTCATCAACATCCTCATTAGTGCCGTCGTCAGCTGCACAAATATCCCCCTCATCCTGTTGCAATTCCAAAGTGGCATCCTCAATTTGTGTATCACCAGCTACACTTGGGCTGTTCATGCACACATCTGCAGAAATGTTGAAAGGCTTCTTTATGGGAACACTATCAGAAAGGTCAATCTTACACATAGCACTCCTCGATAAACTCTCCTCAAGGATTTGTGTCATTTCTGAATCTGAACATACATATTTCTCCAATGCCTTACTGTTTTCTTCCAGCTCGGCTTTTACATGTAAAAGTATTTGGACACCACTTTTGGAGTCAGAATGACAAGGTCTTGCTTGGTCATGAATGACCTTACAAAAAGATACCTTAGTGACAGTTGCAGAATTAGCACTTATAGAGAAAGGCGAAGGCCTCATTCTTTCCTTACCAATGCGTGTGTAGAATGGCATGTTGGCAATTTTATTTTTTTCTGCCAGATAACTTTGACTGGATTACAGGTTTATTTTTCCTTTACCAAGGTAAAAGGTGTTTTTTTGCATTTTTGTTTTCCCGACTTAAAAACACTATGCGCTTTAACATAGGCTTTAGCAGATGACGTAGAGGAATTACTATCATCATGACTGGTGCCAGCAGCTGCTTGGTGCTCTTGGTCTTTTTGTTTACTGCTGTGAATTAATTTTGATAGCGCAGTAAAATATAACTGCAGATTTAGAACAAGACTGCCAGCCCTATTATTTCTATGTCAGCAATGCCAATTAGCAATGGAGCTCTCCTGTTTCTGTGTGAGCTATAACTCAGTAGAATGTCACTGGAGACTTTGAAGAACACTGCTATCCCTCCTCTTTTTTTTCTAGCTATGATGCTGCCCAACTGCCCTAGAGACTGTCAAGAACCGTGCTACCCCTTCTGTGTCTCTCTGTGAAATTGCGCTGGATTGCTGTGGAGGGCGGTACTTATAGAATCGAAAAACTTGCGAGACCTGACGACGCAACAATGACGTTTTGCCTCGTTTTCAATTCCGGGGTCACACGAAAGTACCGAGCCGACTCGGATCTACTAAGTTCAGGTGGGTTTGGTTCTCGGGGAACCGAACCTGTGCTTCACTACTGAAAAATATAGTCATACAAAACAAGGAATTAAGGGCTTCACTAAATGTGGTAAATGCAAACCCTGTGATTATACAGTGAAGTCTAAGAATTTCAGGACAAATATAAGTGCAATGGAAGACCAAAAAATTCATTTGTGACACGTCTAGGATCATTTTATTATCTTATTTGTCCATTTCAGAAATGATCTGTAAGCATGACCACTAGACTTTTCAGAGTTTTTTTTTACAACACTAGACCTTTCAGAGGTTTTTACAACATTTGGGAAACATCAGAAACACAGCATCAGATAAACAAAAGATGAGACAGCTCACCATGGTTGCAGGACATTTTTGTCTACCCATGGTGGAGGCCCTAGAGGCTTGAACATTGGAATTGTAAAATATTAACTTGGAATTGGAGCTGGAGACCTTACTCAGACTTTGATAAGGAGACAAAAAATATATACTGATAAATTTATTGACTGCCTATACAATTGAACCCTAGTGTGTGTTGTGTTTGCAGGTTTGTTTGTGTGGTAGGGAATCTAGGCTGTGAGCTCCAATGAGGCAGGGACTGTGTTGAATGATTCAATACTCTATGTAAAGCACTATATTATGTGGTTGTGCTATATAAACAATAACAATAATTCTTATGAGTACAGTGACACCTGATGGCTTAAATAAAATCACTCTTCTTTTCTCACAACTTAATTTCATTACTACCAACATATTATTTGTTTCCATATCACTTATTATGTTATTCCCATTTAACAAAACAAAAAAAAGCACAAATACCTAACTCATATTAGTACATCTGTCCGAGTTATTAAATATTCTAATAATGCATTTTTCCTAAATTCAAAGTCACTAATCTTAAGATTTAAAAATATTCATGTGATTTATATTTAATTTTATTTTCATTATTAAATATATGCTCAGGTATGATACTTGCGAGACAGCTTCAATGAGTAATATGCTAGAGGCAACCCAATCCAGTCTCAGAAGTAGCGAAGTATAGCAACCATCACCACAGCATATGAAATCCACTGATACTATTCTATGGGCTATAAATGATATCTGTAATATCAATCATAGTTAGCAATTGAAAGGATTGAGGAAATCTGTCTGCCCGCAATGTGAGTGAGGAATCAAAAGCATATTACCAAGGCTGCAATTATACTTTGTCTGTCAATTGCCAATGATATTATATTTATAATACACTCTTCCTGTGAAATATAGGTGCTTGGACGGTATATTTAAACATTTTATTATGGGGAGCAAAGGGCTATGTCACTGTTGTAATTAGTTTCTATCCATAGTCCTGATAATTAACTTTAGATCCCAAAGGGTACATTTTTAACTTAAGACTCACTTGGATAGCTTATTTCGCCATAAAAAGAAGACAATTTTAGCACTAGGCAGATTAATTATCTCAAAATGTAGATTTGCCCTTTCTGTTCATTAAAAAAATCATATTTTAACCAAGTAAATATCTTAAAATTGCAAAAGAAATGAGACCGCTTGCAGCAATAAAAATTTGATACATTGGAGGGAGGACCATTCAGAGATCTGTTCTACACTAGGTACCAGAGGGTTATTATACACCAGCCTTCAGATTAAAGGTCTGCTTTATGCACTAAACCCTGCTTTACACACTAGTCACCAGATTGGGGGTCTGCTTTACATGCTAGACACAGATTTGGATGTACTTTGCCATAAGTAAGTAACAGAGCATTTTGTGGGTTGGAGGTCTACTATACTCTAGCCAGCAGAGATTGGACGTCTCTTGTATACTAGTCACCAAATTGTAGTTCTACTTTGTTGTGTACATCAGATTGCATTGCATACTAGTCGATAGATATGGCTCTGATATGCCTATTTGGCACCAGAATAGACTTTGTTTACTAACCTTCAGAAAGGACTCAGAATTGTTTGTTTTCATCATCATCGTTTATGTAGAGCCACCAATTCTGCAGTGCTTTACAGAGAATGTTTATGACTCACATTAGTGCCTGCCCCATTGGTGCTTACAGCCTAAATTCCATAACACACACACACACACTAGTGTTAATTTTTGTCACCGCCCAATCAAGCTTGAGTGTGGGAGGAAACCCACTCAAACATGGGAAACTGCACACAGATAAGCCCATGGTTGGGATTCAAACTCATTTACCTCAGTGCTGTGAGGCAGAAGTGCTAACCACTAAGCCACCATTTTGCCCATTGTGTTATAGACAGAGCCGGATTTACACCTCATGGGGCCCTAGGCAAGATATCGTTTTGGGCCCCCCCTTCACACACAGAGTGGCCCCTCGCACAAACATAATACACACACGCAGTGGCCCCTCACGCACACATAATACACGAATGCAGTGGCCCCTCACACACACATAATACACGCACGCAGTGGCCCCTCACACACACACACACACACACACACCCACAATACACACACGCAGTGGCCCCTCACACACACACACACACACATAATACACGCACGCAGTGGCCCCTCACACACACACAAATAATACACACACACATAATACACGCACGCAGTGGCCCCTCACACACACACACACACACACACACACACACACACACACACACACAATACACGCACACAGTGGCCCCTCACACACACATAATATACACAGACAGTAGCCACACACAATACACACAGACAGTGGCCACACACACACACACACACACACACACACGGGGCCTGATTAAGGGTTCTGGCCGCTCTAGGGTAATACAGCCGCAGCGCCCCCCCCTCGAATATATAAGTGTATAGGAACACTCCTGAATATGAATGTTCAAGTGTATCAAATTTAGACAGATTGTGCCATTGTCTCTTACCTGTTCTTGCTCTTCTCTCTTGCAATTTTGTTATCCTCTTGCTGGTTTCTGGAAAGTTGGTGTCCTGTTTTGAAAATGCAAAAATGTATTATAATGCAAACCCTGAATGATTAGGCCCTTTAGTTAAAACAAAACACTCCATTATGGCCAGCTAAAAGTACCCCATTGTACAGGCATATATAAGCAATATCTAAATATTTGTGGTCAATCAAATACAAGCCTCTACCAGCCCCATCTCACTAATATTTAGTATTCTAGTGATTGCTGAGACCACAGAGAGCATCCATGTGACCACCACACAATCATGAGATTATGCCCTCCAAAGCTGCTCTATTTTTTAAATAACCACTGCAGCCATTTTCCTTAAACACCCCCCCCCCCCGCAGCCATTTTCCTTAACCCCTGCTGCAGCCATTTTCTTTAACCCCCCCTACAGCCATTTTCCTTACCTCCCACCCTGCATCCATCCCCCCTGGCGCTATTTTCCTTACCTCCACTCGGTAGCTATCCCCCCGTCACATCAAAACTCCCCCAGTCACATATATCAGCCCCCCTCCTCTGCCCTACTTCACACATATCAACCTCTCTCCCTCCCTATAGATTTTCATGGCAGCCCCCCCCCCTCCCACCCTATAGATTTGTATGACAGTCCACCCTCTCCCTGCCTATAGATATGCATGACAGTCCCCCCTCTCCCTCCCTATAGATATGCAGGGCAGTTCCCCCCCCTCCCTAAAGATATGCAGGGCAGTTCCCCCCCTCCCTATAGATATGCAGGGCAGTCCCCCCTCCCTATAGATATGCAGGGCAGTTCCTCCCCCCCTCCCTATAGATATGCAGGACAGTTCCCCCCCCTCCCTATAGATATGCAGGGCAGTTTCCCCCCTTCACTTACCTGTAGTTGTGCCAGCGTTTCTCCTCGCTCCTCAGATCAGCAGACGGGAAGTGAAGACGTCCTGCTTCCTGTCTGCTGCACAGCAACAGGCAGCCTAGCGATTGGCTGCCTGTTGCTAACCACTGACCACCAATGCTTTTGATCGTGGAGCACCAGACCCCCCTCCCCCGACTCGCGCCACCCCCCCACGGGCCGTTTTTTTTTTTTTTTTAAATTGCTCCTGTCCCCCCCAGCTGGGCCCCCCGAGAGCCGCTAGGCCCTAGGCAGGTGCCTAGGTTGCCTAGCGGTAAATCCGGCCCTGGTTATAGACAATAGGGGACTAAAGGGCCATGAGTTTGGTAGAAATGTTGATCTCTCCTTTTTTTTTTCACCTTTTCATGTTTTTATTTATTACTATTTTTAACCAGAGGAGACCTGGAAAGTTAATACTTTGACAGTGGAACAACCACAAGGTTTGCTAAGTACCTCTCACCACCTCCAAATTATATTAATCACAAGTTATACCATACTGGGGGCATATCTGGGCAAAAGCAGTGTGACCTGGGTGGTTCAGGCTATGCCCTGGGCAGATAGGGAATATGTTAGTAGATTCAGTAGTTATAAATCTACTCTGTGTTAAAATGTTTATGTAAAAATATTTATTTATAGCACCCCACAATACTATGTGGCACCAAACAGTAAGGAAAATTGTGAAATGTAGGCTGTAGGGGGTGGGCAGAGAAGAACATTTAACATTGAGTGTGGCGAAGAGAACTTTTGGGTTGGACATTTGGAAGAATATTAAAACCTTAATATAGGTTTGTTTGATGACAGAGAGAGGGCAGTGTTCTAAGATGAAAGAATGCATTTGTAATGCAGAAAGGCAATGCAAGGTTACTTTTGTGAGTAGTCAGCTTAGAATGCCACTGTTGAGGCAGGGAACTCCGCATACTGTGTGGGCTGGCAGCAGTATGTCAAGGGCCAGATCAAGGCATGAGAGGGTGGTAATGGGACAGAGGTGTTAAAGCAAAAGCAAGAAGAAATGATGATATAGAGAATTTAGGTGATGCCGAGGTATGGGTGTGGGTGCAGAAGGTAATGTAAAGATAATGGAAGGGAGGTTGTGATGGGAGAGCAGAAAGGCCTACTTGGAGAAACTAGAGATGGGGCAGAAGCCAAAGAAGACAAGTTCCATGGAGTTTGTCAGTGGTTGGAGATGAAGTCCACTGGGAGATACCAAAGGAGGAAGTGAGTGAGAAGTGAGACAGTCAGAGGGATTGTCAATGAGAATGTTGAGAGATCAGCAAGTATGATGGAAGTTAAGTCATCGGATAAGATATATGTGAGCCCAGCAGTGAGGCTGTTGAGGAATTTTTATGACCAATGTCACATAAGCTATAATAATAATAAAACATTGTTAAATATGCCTGTATCATTAGTGACCATGAAGACAATTTTTAACCAACATAGCCAACACACTAATTTATTGATCTGGTATTTACTTGGACATTTACAGAACCATTATAATGTTTTATGTATATGATGAACAATATCAAAAGTTATTAATTCTGCCCTCTTCCCTCAGAGCATACGTACAGCCTTGCTGCTATATGCAAATATTCCATGTACAATAGACTTGACAATCTGCTACTGGTGTGTACACTGGAAATGTTGTGCTTGTTTTGCTTTGTCCCTAATAGCTGGCTTATAGGTTTATAATGTCTGTCTCTCTGCACTCTAAAAGAAAAACAATTCACCAAGTCCTAACAGCACAAATGGCTTATGATCCTAAGGGGTTAAGATCCAGTTTAAATTCCACACAGTTCGCAAGACTGTGGCAGCCAAGTGAGATGTTCATTAAACATTGGCTCCAGGGCTGGTATTATAATTGTTAAGGGAAAGAGGCTAAAGGAAATTTCAGCTAGAATTGCTGCGTATGAGCAGAAGGGAAGCATCATATACTCCAGTTAGCAAGTAATTTTTTTTTTATTACTCTATACACAAACAATAATATTGGGGTCTGAGGTAAGAACTTGGTGCAGTGATGTGCTCCCAGCAATGCTTTTATAATATAACATTGCTGTAACTCCTATTCCACCAAAACATATTCCTTAATGTCACAAACATGCTCCCAGCTGCCGTGACTTTGTTCGCTGTATGAGGTTACACACAATTCCAGCCCATAGTGTTTCTCTACCTATCACACAGGTTATAGACCTATTGAATCTTCCCCAAACAGTACTCACACCCCCAAACACTTCAGGTTTTGCCCCGGCCTCCGCTATCCGCCATCGCCGCCTCATTCCTCAACCCTGGCACTCCAAACTCACCGCTTCCTCCAAAGGTGCTCTCGCACTGCTGAACGCCTCTGGAGGAAATCTCGTTCCCTGGCTGACTTCCTTCACTATAAATTCATCCTCTCCTCTTTCTACTCCGCCCTCTTCCTCGCTAAACAATCCTTTTTCAAGTCCCTCATTTCTTCCCAGTCCTCCAACCCCCGCCGCCTCTTCGCCACCTTCAACTCCCTCCTCTCTCCCCCCCCTCCTGTCCCGCTCTCCCTCTCTGCTACTGACTTTGCCACCTTTTTCTCCTCCAAAATTGACGCCATTCGACTTAACACCTCCTCCTCCCCCTCTCCCGCCACCCTCACTGCCTCACCTCCCTCCAACAACCAACTCTGGAGCTCCTTTCGTCCCACAACTGGGGAAGAAGTTCGCTCCCTTATCCTCTCCTCTCCTCCCTCTACCTGTCCTCTTGATCCCATCCCCTCCCACCTCCTTCGCTCTCTTTCTCCCACTGTCTGCTCCTACCTCGCTCACCTCTTCAACTTATCTCTCTCCTCCGGTGTTGTCCCCTCCTCCATTAAACACGCCCTCATCTCTCCTATCCTTAAAAAACCTAATCTTGACCCCACCTCTCTCGCCAATTATCGCCCTATCTCACTCCTCCCCATTGCCTCCAAATTACTTTAGCGGATTGTCTGCTGCCGCCTCGCCAGTCACCTCTCCGACTTTTCCCTCCTGGACCCCCTCCAATCCGGCTACCGTCCTCTCCACTCCACCGAAACTGCCCTCGCCAAGGTTACTAACGACCTCCTATCGGCCAAATCCAAGGTTCACTTCTCCCTTCTTATCCCCCTCGACCTCTCCGCAGCCTTTGACACTGTGGACCACCCCCTCCTGCTGCAAACTCTTCTCTCTCTTGGCCTCTCCGGGTCTGTCCATACCTGGTTCACCTCTTACCTCACTAACCGCTCCTTCTCTGTATCCACATCCGGCTCTTCCTCCCCCCCCTACCCTCTCCCTGTTGGTGTCCCGCAGGGCTCTGTTCTTGGCCCTCTACTTTTTTCGCTCTACACTTCCTCCCTTGGAGCTCTCATCTCCTCCTTCGGTCTTCAGTATCACCTGTATGCTGACGACATTCAGCTCTACATCTCTTCTCCTGACCTTTCTTCCGCTGTCCTCTCTCGCATGTCTGACTGCCTCACCGCCATCTCCTCCTGGATGTCCGCACGCTCTCTCAAAATCAATATCTCGAAAACGGAACTCATTGTCTTTCCTCCGTCCAGACTCCCTTCCCACCACGACCTCTCTATTGTCATCAACAACACCACCATCTCCTCTGTCACCCAACTCCGCTGCCTGGGGGTCACCCTTGACTCCTCTCTCTCTTTCGCCACCCGCATTCATTCACTTGCCCAAGCCTGTGGCTTCCAACTACGCAACATTGCCCGCATCCGTCCCTTTTTCTCTCAGGATGCCACCAAGACCATCATACACGCACTCATCATCTCCCGCCTGGATTACTGCAACCTCCTCCTCACCGGCCTCCCCCTCTCCCATCTCTTCCCCCTCCGCTCTGTACTCAACGCGGCCGCTAGACTCATCTTCCTCTCATGCCGCTCCTCATCTGCCTCCCCTCTCTGTCTCGCCTTACACTGGCTCCCCTTCCCCTACAGAATCCTTTTCAAACTCCTCACCACCACTTACAAGGCTCTCTCCCACTCTACTGCCCCCCATATCTCTAACCTCCTCTCCATTCACACTCCTGCTCGCTTCCTGCGCTCAGCCAATGATCGCCGACTCTCCTCCACTCTTATCACCTCTTCCCACTCCAGAATCCAAGACTTTTCCCGTGCAGCCCCCCTTCACTGGAATGACCTCCCTCATTCCATCCGCCTCTCTCCTACTCTCTGCTCCTTCAAACGTGCACTGAAAACCCACCTCTTCCTTAAAGCCTACCAACCATCCACATAACCCCTTCACCTCCTCTCGCTCTCCCTTTGCCTCTTCTGGCTCCCCTTGTGTCTTTCTGTTTTCCCTCCCTTAGGATGTAAGGTCAAATGAGCAGGGCCCTCTTCCCTCCTGTCTCCTCACCTGTTCTTCTGCTCCATATTTATTGCTTTAACTTGCCTGGAGTTTCTGAAGTACTGGTATTTTTGTTTATTGTTTTGTGCTGTTCCACCCTGTATAGTGTACTGTTTGTATGATGTACGGCGCCGCGGAAACCTTGTGGCGCCCAACAAATAAAGGATAATAATAATAATAATAGGACCCCAATATACTGTCCGACACTGGAACACAAGCCTTCTAGCTACCACAGGATAACAAGGCCCCCACCAGCAAACAAAGGGTTAACTCTTCACACCTCCAGACTGTTACACAAATGAAAATGCAAGCATACACTAAGCTTTCTAATCAAATGTGTCAACAAATTACACACCGGCATTCAAAGGGTTAACTTGGTCGAGCTATATTCTTCTTAACATGCTAATGGATTCGCTAGAGTATCAAGGACGCCACATATTAAATATTAAAGTATTAATATACAAAAGTACAGGGCATTCAGATATAAAAGAAACAATTAATAAACAACTGATATAACACACAAGCAAAGCAGTTTAAAATAAAAGGGGTTACATTCAGAGTATCACTTACATGAACTGGATAATCTGTGCCATGGGAAATTGGCTAGGAAGATGGACAGCTTATCAATGTGGATTAATTTTCCCAAAAGACTGATAATTTGTTGTAACTGGTCTCAGCTTTTTAAAGACACCTATACACCTTTACACCTTCCCACCTTCTGGGGGTTGTGGTCTGTGATACTTTTTTCATTCACCATTTCCATGTTGTCTGATTTACTACCCAATTATACTATATGACCTAACTTTTCTGTGGAGTGCACACAGACCCAATTTTCCACTATACATTTGTCCATCTTTTGATACCAAACATGCCTAAATACAGTGTATTCGTAGAGCTTACACTCATTTCCTTAACTTCTCTGATTCTTAATATGACATAAGAGCTGCCCTTCATCATGCTATTGAGGAATATGTGGTTGATCACTACTTTTATTGATTTTAAATGGCACATTTTAAAACTGAATTATTTTTGTCTATATCACATATAGCCAAGTAAGCACATGGGCACTTTAAACCAGAAACCATACTGAGTGGTTCCTAAAAGTCTATTCAGGTGTCAAAATTCCATCCCAGGCCAGGATATATCTCACAGCAGGGGCTCTTTGAAGCTGCCACAGGTGACACTCCTATCTTCTCACACTGGAATGTGCAGAGCCTTGAACTTATCAATGGATTCATTTGATATAACATATTTACACTGCAGTTAGGAGTTAGGCCTTATTCCCCACAATTATGTGATGGGTTAACCCAGTGGATCCCAAACCTTTTCAGTTCAAGGCATCCTTAGGGTCTCCATAATTTTTTCAAGGCACCCCTAAGCCAAAATAATTTTGAAATGGTTCTTCACCTTGCTTCCCACTGACCCTGGCCGAGGCACCCCTGTAAGATTGCCAAGGCACCCCAGGGAGCCTAGGCGCACAGTTTGGGAACCACTGTGTTAACCCTTATAAGTAACTGTAGGTTCTCTATGTTCATGGCACTTAATGTGCACCTGTCACCTACACACACTGAAGGCTGACATTTTTTTGGCTTGTGCACTTTAACTAAAAGCAGGGAATACAGCAACAATAAGCTGCCCCCCCCCCATCCCACATTCAAGTTATTAGATGTAAAGCATACTGTCATCTGGCATTGTTCACAGGGCTGCCATTAGAAATCGTGGGGCCCAGTACAAATGAAACAGGCAGGGCCCCCCCGATGAACGCCCCCACCCCTCTTGGTGAATGCCCCCCCTTCTCCCAAAAAAACAACAAAAACTTAATTTATGACATTAAGGGAGAAAATAACTATTATCCCTCATACCCCTCAAGAAATACAGCTTAACCCATTATCATACTTCGAAGCCTAATCTCCTACAAAATTCAGAGTAAAACAAAATGTGATAATAAAATATCTTTAAAATATACTTACCCAGATGTTGCAGCTGCTGCTCCTTGCTCCTTATTCTTACAGCGGCGGCAGGAACATCAGTGTGACGTCAGGTCACACCACACCATCACTCAGGGGCGGATTGGGAACCTAAAGTGGCCCTGGAAAAAATTCTGGAAGTGGCGTCACATGGGCGGGACCAAACAGTGGGCTGGTCCAACACAAAAGTAGGCGGGATTAACTCGATTATCCATAACCACATCAGTTATCAGTGGCAGGTGAGGCTAACGGAACACGCAGTGGTAGGCGGAGTCACAGTAAGCAGACACAAAAAAAGGTTATAAAGTATTGTGCTACACCCCAAGTATTTATTAATGTAGAACTGAAAACTGCCCTGTAAGAGGAGTGTGACTATATTGTGTAAACAAAAAGACATTTGACACACCGCACAGACAGGCCATGCCAGCCTCCTATCTATAAGAAAGTCAATAATTCAGAGTTCAGAGGTCCCTCTCCCCTTCCTATACCATCAAGCATTGAATTCTGACTAAATTGCTCCTCACGTGTGCGAGTATGTGGTAGGTAAATTATATTGTAATCTACACAGGGACTGATATGCATGAATAAAATGCTGGTGTTCCATACAGATGTACAACATATTTATAATATTTAAACAATATATTGTAAGCTTCGGAGCTGGTGTCACGAGCCGCGGCGGTACTCGCAGCCGCCGCGGCTCGCTTCCCATGCGCCCCAGCATCCCGGCCGTCACCTTGACGACCGGGACATCATTTCCTCCTCCTGCCCAGCCGTCACCAGGGCAACGGCCGGACGCTACTTCATTAGCGCTGCGTCCCGGCGGTGCTGGTAGCCGGGCGCATGCGCATTAAGTGTCAGTTGTTAGGGCTGATTATCAGGCTTTAGCCTGCAACTGTGTGTGTTCAGGGACAAGCCCTGATTGGTACTGCTCTGTACCTGTAATTACTCTGCAGGTGTGTGTACAAGTCCTGATTGGTCTATGTCTGTATTTAAGGCAATGAGGTCTGCTGCCTCATTGCCGGTTATAGCTTCTGTGCTCTGCTGACCTGCTTGTTCCAGTTCCTGTATCCTGTATCTACGTTTTGACTTCCCGTGTATGACCCTTGGCTTTGTATTGGACTTCGCTTGTGTTTCCTGTGACCCTGATCCTTGGCTCGTTTACACGTTCTGCTACTTTGCCTGTGACCTCTGACCTCAGCTTGTTCATTGTTACTGTTACCTGCTGCCGGCCTTTGACCTCTGCGTGGACCTGACTCTTCTTGCCTGGGTTCTCCCCAGCCGGTACATACTTCACGACCCTATGTCAGTCTGCAGCCCAGTCTGTCCCCACCATCAGGGGCTCCAGTGAACACCTGACTGGCAGAGTAGACTCCGGGTTGTGTTGTGCCGGCTGGAGGGGTTCCTAACAGCAGGGCCTTCCATATACTGTAAGCTTGCGAGCAGGGCCTTCCATATACTGTAAACTTGCAAGCAGCGCCTTCTCACCTCTTTGTCTGTTTTACCCAGTTTGTTTATTACTGTGTTTGCCCCCAATTGTAAAGCGCTATGGAATATGTTGGCGCTATATGAATAAATAAATGACGATGATGATAAAAAGAGTTAAAATAATAAGTAAATGCTCTGCAGAAAGGAACTGTGAGTTTCCAAATTTGCATTATAATCCATTCAATACCTAATGAATTTACTTACTGTACCTGCTTAAAAGTGACCAGGTAGAGAAATAAAAGAAAGATGCCAGTGCTGGAATATTGCAAGGACAGCAGCACTGTCAGATGTGAGAGTACCACTGTTCTGCAGTAGAATCAGATCATAAACATGTAACATGGTCTCATAACAAGAATAAAATCCTTAAATACTACCAAATAATGAGGATGAAATACAATTTTGGATGTTATAAGATATAGAAAGATGACGCAGTAGGCTGGCAAGCAGATTTACTCCACAAGGAAATTCTGTTGCCAATGATGATCTGATATTAGCTCAGTACTCTGAGTATTCAGTTCAGGTCACTTACCCATAGTAAGAACACTTCATTAGGGTGTGCACCCAGGGATACCGAGCGAGGGATACTCTGTGCCACAGCTTGCTGCCGGAAGGGCGTGTACAGCAACGTCTAGGGGGAGGGTGCCTAATAGTGCCCCCAGTTCATATAACGCCAAACAATAGTGCCTTCAGTTCATATAACACCAAACACCAAACAATACTGCCCCCAAATCAATCACATTACACCAAACAAGTGCCCCCGGAACATATTATGCGAAACAATACTGCCCCCAGATGATAATATGCCACACAGTAGTGTCCCCAGATAATATTATGCCAAGTAGTGTCCCCAGATAATATTATGCCACACAGTAGTGCCCACAGATAATAATATGCCACACAGTAGTGCCCCAGATGATAATATGCGACACAGTTGTGCCCCAATTCAAATTGTGACACACACTACAAACACTAAAAACTGCTCTGTAGTCCTATATGTGAGTCAACTCACCTCTCACACTGATGTTGTCCGTTCCTCATTGGGCAATAGAAGAGCTGTGAGCAGCCTATCTGAGCTCCAGGATGTTGAGCTACATGGGATCTCTCTCCCTCCTGCTTATGCTGCAGCCCACCCTCAGTGAAAAGCAGCCTTGTGATTTACTTCCAACACTGCTTCACTGTCGGCTGTCGGGGCGCCCCCTTGTCGCTGAAGTAAAAACAACATGCTTAAAAAAAACCCCCGAATGGATGAATGGAAATTAAAATATAAGAGAGCCGTCGGGCCCCCTGGTGAGCCCGGGCCCATTACAAGAGTACCCCCCGTACCCCCCTGATGGCGGCCTTGATTGTTCATGGTCACAAATAAGCATTTTATGAATATTCCAACCAAGACCCTTTCTGTGAGGAGCTTGTATGTTCTCCCCGTGTTTGCATTGGTTTCATCTGATGACTCTAGTTTGTGTACAACATGAAAAGATTTTGGGAGTCCAAACTGACACAATGAGAAACAAGGTATCTCTGTCAGAAGAAAGATGTGATCCTGCCTTTGGCAGGCAGTCTTTGATTCATCATCAGACAACAATAATAAAAGGGTTGCAGCTGTTGGGAATGTTTTCCTCAGCAATAAGGGTAATTCTGTGGGCAAGAGATCTTAAAGAAAGGAAATAACAGTCAGATTTTATTGGATCAGTCCAGGAAATTCAGATACCACCAAGAGATCTCTCATGGTGGAGAAATCCAAAATTAGTGACAAGAGGAGTATCACTCTCAACGTCGGCGTGGTTGATACAACAGACTATAGAGCGACATGATGAGGAGCATATCTTCAAGAAAAAATAGCACAAGGTTTATGGTCACATAAAGAAAACAAATAGCATATTAACACCATGGAAACAACAGTGGTTTGCAAAGCAATTCAACATTTCCAGTATTAATTACAGGGAAAACATCTACGAGTATACTCTGACAATAGAACCCTGGTAGCCTTCATAAATTGGCAAGGAGAAACCTGAAGCAGAGCAAATATGGCAGAAATAGCAAGAATTATGCTTTTAGCTTAAAAGTATATAAATGCACTGTCAGTATTACATGTAGCAGGCACATTGTCTTAAAACACTTTTCTTTGTTTCTATCCATGTAGTCCTTTAAACGACCGACATTGTCTAATGGAATGGTAGTTTTTGCTGAGAGTGTAGCCAGCATAGTATCATCTTTTGAAAAATCCTATTTTTCAGCTTTACTGTTACAATTTGCTGTGTATTACAAAGAGTGCTGAGGAGTTAGGAGTAGGTGAAAAGATTAGAACATTTATTTCTGTACAAATGCACAGTAGCAAAGGAATAGTGGAGCCCTGAAGCTGGATATTGGAGGATGGTGAAAAAACAAGAACAGTTTCAAGTTCAGGATAGCAAGATACAAAAACACAATTGGGGTATGGCAGAATATATATTAAATAAGTCACTAAAAACAAATACAGAACATCAGGGAAGACGAAAGCTTAAAAGCAGTAAAACTTAATTCTGGGAAATGCAGACAAACTGTGAGCTAAGGACAAGCGGAAACAGAACACTGCTTAGCAGGATATCCAAAGCACAGGAACATATGATCGTTATAGCTGGAACATAACAGAACACCGTTCATGACAAACAATTACTGACCATCAAGGTAAAGAGTTTGGGGCGAAAATGTAAAATCTGTAAAATGTGCAATTGTTGATTTAAGGGAAGGAGGTTATCTCCTGCAGGTGAGTTGCAAATGTTCCATAGTTCTGGTAAAGCGGAGGTACAGCAGTGCTAATACAAGATACAAGAGAGTCCAAAACATTCACTATCTGACTATATCATTTATTCCTTTATGTTAATGACTAAGAATTCCCATCATTAATCTTTAATTGCAAACATTATAGCAGGAAGCCCATAAGTAACCCCCAGTGCGATTAGATTATGGGTCAGGTGTCACAAGCCAATCTCTAGATAATTATTACCACCCTTTTCCCCGGAACCACTATTCTTAAGAATTTCCGTCATTGATCTTTAATTGCAAACATTATAGCATAAATCCATAAGTAATAATCCTCTATGATCAATATAGTCATTAACATAAAGGAATAAATGATAGTAAATAGGTCAATAAGTAGGAAAATAAGTAGGATCAGCTGGCATTAGCACCCACTCATTTATATACATCTGGCATCAGCAGTAGAATAGAGAGAATAACAAATATATCAGCAGTAAATCAGTAAGGTATATTAGCTGAGATTAATATACTGGAAGATCTATCATATGATTAGAAGTGGAGTTAATATATAATTGTGGTATGACGTTATTTGTTTATTAGATACATCGGTATATGCTTTGGTATATGTGTTTATATTGACATCAATTGCTGCTATATAATTTATAATATGTGTAGATTGATGTAAATAATTAGCTGTGTATTGCTACTATTAAGTATTAGCTAAGTGTATAAGTAGGGCCATATCACGGCATCCAGCCAATCAAGTGAACATTCAACAAGTGGGAGACTATTTAAACCAGTACAGATCTCAACACTCAATTCCATACCCTTGAGAAAGTCCTATATGGACGAAACGCGTTGGTTCACACCCTCTATGATCTTATTCGCTCATGCCAACTACTGGAAGTAACGTTTGCGCTACAATGTGGAAAGCATGGGGTTCCACTTCCTTGGAGACTAACACCACTCATGCTGTTCCGTTATCGGAGTCTACACAGGCATCGCTGGGTACCCGGCCATCCGGTCTTAACAGCAAGTATAATTTATCTTCACTGTCTATGGCCAGTTATTTTGATACATATTTATGTGAGGACAGAAGGGTGATTTCGATCCCAGAATCAATTCTAATGAGCACGCAGGACCAATCAGCTATTATTCATCTTGTGAAGACTTATCTAATCAAACATTTTGTCGATCAATTGTCTGTACATTGGGCTTATATTAGCTCATTGGCCTTGACATTCTTAATGGGACATTTCTATTTCTGGTTACTTGTGGTATTTTCATTAAAGCACTTGGCTACAACAGAGCAATCATGTTTTAACCACTTATGGTTTCTTATTGACAGAATTATGTATTTTATCATTATTGTATGTATTGTATGTGGCACATAGATGTGCACTGATTATTCATGATATAATTGATTAGAGTGTAGCAGATACACAATTGTTTTATTACTGTATTTTAATGTACTATTCATGCCAGCGATATTCGTTTATTAAAAACAGATCTTATCACCTAGGTCTCAATCACCAGTAGTCAGAACATATTAGTAACTGTATGCATTAATGTTGGCAGACCGGCAAGATAATAATTTATAAAATATTTATATTCAGTCTTTTCATATTATATTTATATTTTAGTCAATGAGCACATAACCCCATTTCACCATTTGTTTGTATTGAGGGAGGGATACCCTCGGTTATTGCAGCTATTGCAATCCCTGGAGTAGAGCGCAAATCTTCCCAATTTTTACCTTTCTGTCAAGTGAGCTTATCAGGGACAGAATTGTGTGTGCGACTTATGATGATGTCACTCATAGGCATCTCCTGCGGGAGAAGACACTGACACTGGACACTGTTATACACATATGCATGTTACATGAGCAGTCCCGCAGAAGTGCAATCAAGTTGATAAAAGATATATGATATATGTGACCTTCGGCAACATGAGCAGCAGCAAATTTGCTGTGTGAATTGTGGCGGTCGCTATTTTTATGAATGTCACAAATGTCCTGCTTTCAAAAAACGCTGCAATGCCTGTGATAAAGAAAATAATTTTGCTCGCTGGTGCAGGACCAAGCCCAAAGCTGATGACAGACAACACTACAGTGCAGATTCCAGCAGCCCGCCACACTGAGTTCATACAGTTGATACACTGCTAGAAAACAATCCTGACACCGCTCTTCACTGTGAGAGTGTTGACCTCAGGGCTGAAAAGGGTGAAATATTTGCTACCATAGTTGATAAAGAGGCAAATAATGCCATCAAAATTAAAATTGATACTGGCGCCAAATGCAATGTATGTCACGTGAACTCCTCCAGCGTACAAACCCCAAAACACCTATTGAGTGTTCTCACACAGTGAATCTCATTGCTTACGGTGGCCAGATAATCAAGACTGTGGGTATGACCATGTTTCTCCCCACAGGTGTCCTGCTGCAGTTTCATATTGTGAATAGTAATGTCAAACCTTTGCTAGGTCTGCCGGACAGTATAAAACTGGGATTAATAACGTTAAGTGCTTATGTGCATGTGCAGCAACAGGATATTCTAGAATTAAAAGACTTTGCTGATCTGTTCGATTGCAAGACCATTGGAAAACTCCCTGTTACATATCACATACGTCTTGATGAGACTGTTCCTCCTACAGTGTGTGTTCTTAGAAGGCTGCCTTTGACCATGAAAGATAAGGTGATAGCGGAAATAATTTGTATGACAGTATTGAGCGGCATTGCTCCAGTGTAGAAGTCATCCTGTGGGTGTCGGTCATATGCAGTAAAATGGAGTAAAATGGAGGGTTTAATATGCATCTGTATTGACCATGTGCATCTGAATAGAGTTCTGATGAGACCGCATAACTCCCTCAGGACCATGGAGCAAGTCATAACCAACATGTCAAATGCAAAGATATTCATCACTCTGGATGCGAAGTGCAGGTTCTGGCAGATCACATTGGACAATGACTAATCCGTATTTACTGCATTTATGACACCTCTGGGCAGGCATGCCTTCCTCTGAATGGCATCTGTACTGGTAGTGGAGTGTTCCAATGCAGCATGGAACACCTCTTTGAGGGTTGCACTTGTATAATCATCATGAATGACATCCTCGTGTGAGGTTGCACCATGCAGGAACATGACATGTGCCTCCACAAAGTCTTCCACAGGATTCGTGAAATCAACATGTGGTTAAACCCTGACAAGTTTCGTTTCAGAGTTACTGAGGTCCCCCATGTTGGCCACCTTCTAACGTCAGAGGGTGTCAAGCCGGATCCAGCCAAGACATGGGCCATCCAGCAAATGCCCAATCCCACAGACAAGCTGGGCTTGCAGTGATTTCTAGGTATGACAAATTACCTTTCAATATTTCTGCCTCACTATAGTGTTTTCACAGCTCCCTCAGCTTTTGCACAGTGACGTTGAATGGTGTTGGTTGAGCTGTCATGCTGATGCTACTGCTCGCCTCAAGGTTATGATCACTTCAAGCCCAGTGGTCCAGTTCTTTGATGTACATGTTCCTGTGGTCATCTTTACTGATGCCTCCCAGCATGGTCTTGGTGCTGTCTGTTTGCAGCGCAATAAACCTATCAGTTATGCGTCCAGAGCCCTTACAGACACGGGGCCTGAGTAGTTAAGGAGAGCAAAGCATAAAAAGGAGTAACTTTGCACCTGGGCAAAACCATGTTGCATTGGAGGACGAGGTAAATTTAAAATGTGGGGACAGATTTATAGTTTAGGTAGGGCATGTCCCAGATCAACTTTAAATTTTAGTGCAAAAATAAAGCTATCAAGTATTTGTGTGTTACATGAAAAAACAGCCAGTATTGAACTTATGTGTAAAATAATAAACTAATATGCATCCCTTTCATTCTAACATGATTTGTCCCAGAGAAGATTTACTCCTTTTTTTTGACTTACTTTCCTTATTGACTCAGGGCCACTGAGTCATGGTACGCTCAGATTGAAAAGGAACTGTTTGCCCTTGTCTTTGCCTGTCAAAAGTTACACGAGTTCATCTATGGACGTCCAGTGGTGGTTGAAACAGATCACCAACCACTGCTCACTATTATCTGCAAACCTATGCACTATGCTTTGACACATATCCAACAGTTTATGCTCAAGCTCAAAATGTACCATCTCAATGTGTACTACAAGCATGGAAATGACCTTCACGTAGCTGACACTTTATTATGTGCTGACCTTCCAGACTCTGGTGCCTTTGATGCTGATAAAGACATGAATGTTATGGAGTTTCATGTCCTGTTTTCCAGGCACATGGAAGAGCTATGTAATGTTACACTCAGGGATGAATATTGCCATTGTTTGCCGCATGTTGTCTTGCCTGATTGTCTGTCTTACTCCAGGGAATTGCTCGTGACCTCAAGTCATTCTTTTCTTTTCAAGACGAGTTGACTATTTCAGAGGGCATCTTCCTGCGTGGTCAGCGGTTTTTAATCCCATATGCTCTCCGAGGATTTTATGTTTAGCAGACCAACCAGGGGCACCCCAGGAAGGAGGCCACTTTGCGACAGGCTAAGGATGTATTGTATTGGCCCTCTATGGTTGCTTACATTGAATGGATAGTCTTCACTTTTGGCCCCTGCAATGCTCTATGGCCCCATCATGCCACAGAACCACTCACTCTCCGTGAGGTACCTGACCTCCCTTGGTCTATCATTGCTACAGATCTTTTTGTTTGGAGGGGGAAAGAGCACCTTGTATTAGTGGACTCATATTCTGGTTGGTTCGAGACTATCTTCCTAAACTGATGAGTGCCACTGTCATTAACAAACTGAAAAACACTTTGTTACCCATTATCAGTGAGCAGCTTGCTGTATAACAGGTAAGCTGCTCACTGACACTGCCATGCAATTCATGAGTGGTGAATTCCAGTCCTTCACCAATAATGGGACCTGTCACATGTCACTAGCAGTCCATGCTATCCACAATCTAATGGAGTAGCAGAAAGGGCAGTACGTACTGCAAAGTACCTGTTAGACATAAGCTACAGAGATGGTTCAGACTTATGCATGGCGCTCCTTAATTTGAGAAATACCCCAAGGGATGAGCTCCTTTCTCCTTCTCAATGCCTTCTGTCCAGAAGCACTCGCACTATCATTCCTACCACCGAAGTCAAGTTTACACCAACCAAGTTTACACCAACCATTGACCAATGTGCTGAGTGCTGTGGAGAAGTCCACATTACGGCTCAAAGCCAATCAGGACAAAACCTCTCATCAACTGAGACCGTTGTCCCCAGGGCAGACCGTCCGCATCCAGATCCCAGTTGGGTTTGACAGAGTCGGGACTGTGCAAGAATCCTCCAACAGGCCCAACAGCTACGTTGTGCAATCCAACAGTGCTTTGCATGAGCACAACAGGTGTCACCTCTTATGGGTGTGTAAGCCAGCACCCCCACCCCATGGAATACCACCTGAGGGTGTCAGAACACCTAGCAATGTGGACAATGGGTCCTCTGAAGAAGCATCTATTGCAATGCAGGACAGTCCTATCCCCCTGACCAATAGTGAACCATGACCAACACAGGACACATCACTAACTCCTTTCTGCATGACAAGGTCTAGTAGAATCTCCAGGCCTAATACTAAATTCCAGGACTTTGTTATGTAACTTTCGGTATTATCAGTTCATGTGTATTTTTATTTGCACACTGTTCCCACATCCAACACCTGTCACACTGTCTCGCACCCACACACCAGTTGATTGTTACTTTGTTCTAAAAAAAAAAAGGAGGATGTAATTGAATACTATGTGTGGTTGGTGGAAGTGACATCACTGCCAACCACTTACTACTCAGGAAGTGCTGGCTGACAGGAAATACCTGGCATCAGTATATACCACACAGTAAAGACATGGGGCTAGATTTACTAACAAACCAGTTGCTCAAACCGCCGATCTTCGGCTAGTTTTCCGGTGGTTTTGAAACCGCCGGATTTACTAAAGCCCAAACCGCCGCCAGAAATTACATTTTTCAAAACCACCACTTTACAAGCCGCCATCCCGATTTTAACAATGATGAACAAACAAACAGCTGGATTTACTAAGCTGGGGTTTTCAAAACCACCACAAAACAGCCATCCAAAAGGCCAAAATGAAAGAGGTGGTTGCAATAGGCGAGATTGATCTAACAGCTGCTGTTTGAGCTATTTTGCCATTCAGAACATAAAAGAAAGCACCATTGATATTTTAATTATTTGGAAAATCATTATTTGTTGATAAAGAGACAAAATAAATGTAATATTAATTTATGAGAGTAAAGAATTTTTTTTTTATATTTTTTTTTTAAAGGGACACTATTATAGCATTATATTATGTAGAAAATGTGAATATATAATATTATTAACTGATTGTTATTGGTGGATATAATTATTTATGTTGCACAATTTGTCATTACATATTGTCCAAATAATATAATAATGAAATAATTTTATCCCCTTAATATAATGAACATTTTTTATTCCCTCATAAGTTAATATTTAATTAATTTTGCCCCTTAATCAATAAAAAATGATTGCCAACATAATTTAACTGTCAATGGTGCTTTCTCTTATGTTCTGATTGGCAAAATAGCTCAAACAGCACATTTAAGCTATCTAGCTATTCTGAAGCAGGTATTAAAACTGTCCTGTCCTGTCTTTTGGATGGCAGTTTTGATGGCGGTTTCATCCAAAACGTCGGCGGTTTAGCTTTTTCAATCCGCCATACATTGCCAGTCACTTTAAATTGAAGCCTCAAGCCGCCCTATAGTAAATGCAGCGGTTGGGCGATGGGCATGGCGGTTTCAAACAGCCACCAAACACGATTCTTAGTAAATCTAGTCCATGGTCTCACAGTTCTCCAGACTCTTCTTCTTGATTTGAACTCAGACAGTTCTACAGTCTCCCTGACCATATTTACTTTCTCAGTGAGATAATTTCTCCTCTTTTGAATAAAACCTGCCCCTGTCAGGACTGCTCCCATGTTACCTGGAGTAGTGATCCTGATTGTACCGAAGTCTGACCATTTTACATGCAACAATGGTACAAGCGCATTGCATGTTGTTAATATCTCTTCAATACAACAAAGGACAGACTCAGTCTGCCAGCATTGAGTTTAGGGAAGGTGTAGTTTGAATAGATAATTGGTATGCAGATTACTGGAGGTTAGTATGTCAAAGATATACAAATATTGGTGAATCAGTTAAAATGGACTGTGTGAAAAATGAAAACATGAGGTTTTTCTTCTCCCAACTTCTCTTCCTCTCAGGCTTCATAAAAGCTTTGAATGAATTTAGATGACATAATTCTGTCAGACCTTGAGCATGTCCAATATGGGCAGTTACATAGAGTACCATCACAATTGAGGATTTTTGACTAAGCAAAGTTTGTTAGTTCCAGCATAAAACACCATCAAATTTAAACACAAAAGAATAAAAACAAATATAGACACATCTATTTTTGTCATTGAAGTCAAAACATTTATCCCAACCGCCATGGATAACATTTGCAGAAAATAAACTGACCTTTCAGAATTAATGTTGCAATTATCAGGAGGATGGAATGAAATTATTATTTATTATCTGATCATAACGAGATATTTTACTCTTTTATTGTACTTGGGGGTATTTATCTTTTATTAACAAGCCGAGAAATGTGGAAGAAATCCTAACTTTCAGCTCTAGGACCATTGCAGGCTTTTCAATATGAGCTGTTATGGAACAATGAGACTGGGATATGCTGCACACTAAACAGACTTTTGTAAATAAGTACAGATGCATGTGTAAAGGTTGCATGATAGCTATTAAATAGTTTAATTTAAGCATTTTATTATTTCCTTATTACTTTTACAGAAATGTCATTTTCTGTCTCTAATGGCCTACAACAAAATATTGTAAATTGTACCTATTTAGAGTCCGTGTGACTGCACAAGAATGACATTAGTTTATTTAATGCATTCTCTGGAAAAAATAGATCTACGCTATTATTCAAACATTATATAAACAATGCTAGGTTTCCCCATTTCCAATTGTTATTGTGCATACATTACTAGTTTCCATTATCCAATATCGTTCAAATCAAAATGGTTTTATTTATGCATGCATTAAAAAGGAAATTATGCAGCAGCTAGAAAACATGTAAAATCAGGTGTGTGATGATATCTAGGGACAGTTCACATTTCCCAGTATGTTAACTGTATAAAGCAGAGCTGTCCAGGTTCAGTCTTAAAGGGCGATCAACAGGCCATGTTTTCAGGAATTCTGTCTGTAAAAACAGGTGGAATAATTACTGACCCATCGAAATAGATAAACTCACCTGTACATGATTAAAGAAATCATGAAAATATGAGCTGTTGGTAGCCCTTGAGGACTGAACTTGGACACCTCTACTAAAGAGCAAACAGACACAAGGCAAATAAAAGTGTAAGAGTTACAGACTGGAGTGGTTGATCTAACAAAGAGTAAGCTGCACAGTAAAAAATAAACACAAATATAATTTAATAAGAACAACACAATATTGATCAACATTTAACTTTGTCTAAATGTTATTTTCATGTTTAACTTTTTTCTTCTTAATTTTGGCACATGTCAAAATGCAAAACAATTGACCTGGATGCCAAAGACCACTAGGGTTAGATACAGGGGCAGAACACTAAATCGCTGATCCCCTTAGCAAAATTTGGAGGGAGCAGCAATGCAGCCTGTCCTCCGTGAGCCACACTCTACTCTTCTGAGCATGCGTTGTTTCAGCTTCATTATGCTTATGCTGACATTATAGTGGGTGCAGCAGTGATAGAAAAAATGGTGCCGCTATGGGCTGTCACTCATCTCTTGGCCCTATAGCTGCTACAATGGAGGTAATTTTGTCACTGGACAGAGATGATCTTACTTTACACAGATTATCTTTTTCATGCAGGAAGTACAGCTAAAGTTTTTTTGGAGTCTCTTTGCACACCATTAAGAGACACGAGGATAGCAATCTTTAATTTTTCTAATTATTCATCAGTGGCCTCATTTAGAGTTAGAAGCGAATCCAAGTTAAGCTTGCCAATTTGCAACTGGGCAAACCATGTTTTGATACAAGGGGTGCAAATTGGTTATTTTTTTTGAAGTTCGGGAAACTAACGCCTGCTTTTTAGCACATTTACCAAACAAGTACCAGGCAGCTTTATTTTACAGTATGATTTAGAGTTGAGCTTTATGCACCCCCTTCCAACTCTAAATCTATCCGCACATTTTGAATTTATCATCTCTGCAGCAGGGCATGTTTTTGTAAGGGGAAATATTTTCTTAACAAAGCTCCAAGGAGGCACCTCCTGGGTTACAGATTACCCAAAATCAATTTGGGAACAGATGCCAGGTTACTGTTTCTTCGTTAGACTTACATCATTCATTGCTAGGTTTAAATTTATTTTTGGATAGTACAAGATTATACAAGTCCGTTTTAAAATATATTGGGTCATTTACAATGAGCAAAATGTGCTGTGTGTATGTAGCTTTTGCAATTTTGCATTCAAGTGTATGCATAGGTATATATTTCAGTGTTATTAGTTGGGAATGAGGCTCTTTTGTGTGTCACACCTGAGTACACTGTGTCACACTATCTGGAACTAAGAGGACTGCTTACTGGTATTGACGCTACCCAACAGTGAGTTGCAGAGTCTAACACGCCTCTGGTCTTCTCCAGGGACCCTCGCAAGGGAGTTGGGATTTCACTGCGGGAGGCGCGCAGGTCGTGGTCCTCAAAGAGGGTTACCAGCAAAGCAACAGATGATTAGGATGGTCAGGCAATCCGGGTCAAACCATGCGGGCAGGAACAAATACAGGGATGATCTAAAAGTGAGGTCAGGAAGTAAAGGTCAAACACAGGAGTCCACATGGAGTCACAGGAAATCCGAAGTCAAACACAGGGATCAGTATCATGCCAATACGGATAAGTAGAAGTGAGGTCACAGGAAAGTAGAGGTCAAACAGAGGAGTCATGTAGTAGAACTATAGAAAGCGGTTTAATAGGGGAACCCAATACTCCGGCACCCAAGTGGTGCCAGAGCCAAGTATAAGTAGGGAAGAGGAGTCACATGATTACAGGCGGTGGTGATACAAGCAGCTGCCGCAGGGTCCTGGAGTAGCGTCCTGTTACCTGGCAAAAGGACAACATGCTCAGAGTCCAATTTCAGGTGGCTGGGAGTAGTGCGGCTGGTTGCCAAGCAACCACACGCGGCCGCATCATAAAAGGCAGGTGTCCATCCCTGTGTGGAATTAGAGACACGGATGGTGCCGTACACACTGCATGAACTTTTGTTAAGCTAAGTGTAGGCACCGTCTCCATGGCTAATTTCATCCACAGCTGAAAATTAAATTTTGGTTGCGATTCTAAAATTTAAACATTATTCCAAAATATTTCCTTGTTGTCTTTCAGCTTGTAATGATGTAATCATCGAGCAATTGTATGTGCCTCAAGTTATATTCAAACTTACTCTAAAAACTCACGTTTACATCTTCTGAGCAGACATAAGATCCATCATGTTGCATTTCAAAAAAGCTCTAAAGCAAAGTACAAACAAACAGTAACTTTACCCAGTCAGTTGCCTTTTGGTCATTTATATAAGAGGCTTTCAAAGCCGCCATTTTGTATGTGTTTTTAATGCTGCTCCAGGCACACACAATGCATCTTCTTGAGAGAGCCAAGGGCCTGCTGATATCCCCCTTGTGCACAAGCAGACATACTGAAATAAACTAGGATGATAATGTACATGTCCTAAGGTGGTGTATGTGTTGCACATGTTTTGCATATATTAACACAATAAACGTAAGAACATATTCTTTTGTCTATTTAATTTTTATTCCTATATTCATTATAATGTGCCTTTCTTTTACATACCATCTATACATGTTTCCTATATGATAAAGGAATTTCCTTTCAATTTGCTATGGTTTAGGGGAAGCAGTCATCACTCCCCCCAATCTGAAGCCATCAATCAGGAGAAGTAGCAGCAGAAATGCAGATAATACTGGTATAAGATGAACATCCAATCGATAGCAAAGATATGAGTTTTTAAAACAGGTTTCATTTCAATAAATGTACTTAGTTGAATTTCTCACACCTGAACTTTTCAATGCAGCAGACCAAGAACAGAGAATCCCAGAAACAATCAATCATTTGCACACAGTTTTAAAACCTCAGGCCATATTTAATTCTTGACATTTCTATATATTTCAGGCACTTCTGAAAATCCTTATTTTATTAGCCTTTATTATCACTGCTGAAATTCATATATGAGCAATCCAAACCACTAGTGGGCCATATTCTCATAAGTGAGAATCGCTAATAAATGTTACAAATAATGAAAATAATGTCATAAAAAAGGAATTTCCTTACTGTCTGTCAATGATGACAGAATTAAAAAAGAGAACCTAAACTGGCAATAGTCCATAGTACAATAATGAGAAAAAAGGAGGCAGACACATTTAGAGCAAAAGAGCTTTTCCTTTGTTTATCTTGCACTTAAGAGTTTTGATTATTTTTTAATAAATGTTTTACTTCAAATCATCCATCTATAGAGCTTCAGCAGGCAGCCATACATAATTCATCCCACCCATACAGCATTATACAGTCACAATTTCTGGATAACAAAAAAACATTTATTCTGGACCACCTACGTTTTTTTTTTTTAATCATAAAATAACGTTCATTTTTAAAAAGTTACCTTGAAGCCATAAATGCTCTTAAAACTTTGAAAGCTGTGAGACGTGGTGTTCTACGACTTCAATTTAATACAATTCTAGATTTAAAATGTTTACGTTTATTACCTAGAGAATGAAATGATATACTCTGGTACAGGGATTGGCCTGCCATCTAGTAATCTGCATCTGCTGGGTAACCTATGGATTGCTGTTGTGTCGCACCTTGCTATCTTGGGTCCATGGTGGTTAGCCTGTCTACATTGGAAAGTAAGAGAAAATGGAGATTTTATTTCCTATTTGGACTATGATGGATCAAGAAGAAGGTAGAGGATTTTATTTTTTATTTAATATAGTGGTGAATGGGTCATTTATTCAATAAATTGTTATCTATTTACATTTATTGATATCTTAACATCTATAATAATCAATTGTATTTTGTTTAAGTGGTTTAAGTAGTGCTTTTGCTAATGCTGTCTGCACAATTTCCATCGAATTACAAACTAGGTTTTATGCAGCCACAGTGTTTTCTGGGGCCAATTTTCTGAAAAAGGGGGACACAGCAGTGTTGTTATTAATTGTTGGCTTTATTTATATTTATATATATTTATATTTATAAATATTTATATATATATATATATATATATATATGAATGGATTTTATATCTAATGTATCTAAATTATATGGAACCCTTTATTCTAATTTTAAATAAGCTCCCACATTTTCAAGGGAAGGTTTGAGAGATTTCCATCTCGAAATGTCTGCAGATGGCATTTTGTTGGCGATTTCAAATCTGAATGAATCATTAGGTTATTTTTGAAACAATATGCAATTTTGGAAGTCTATTTGGCTTAAAGATTAACAAAACAGTGCATATTTTTTAATTGTGATTTTAAAAGCCCCATCAATCAAATGCAGATTTGATTTCAAACACAAACTGTTTTATTTAATCCGCTGTTTGCATTAAAATTACATCTGATATGTGGCTATTTTAAAAGATGCAAACCTCATGCGGTTTGACGTTAACCACTGGTTTGCAAACTGAACATAGGGCACACCCCATTGGCTACTGATTTTACCCTGTGCTTTTCATCCATTTTTAAACTAACATGTATCATTAGGTTACAGGTTGTATTTTTGTGTCCCATAGGCCTAGTGCAAGTTTACTTGATGATGATACCACATCTGGTCTCCAGATGCTATATTTGCATTTGAATATATCATAAGATTTAGCAATCAAATGTCAATCAAGCACCCTTCTATTACAGGTTTCCAAAATGCATGTGATTTGACCAATCTGGCAAATGAGAACCACTTCTAAAAATTGTATGTCCTTATGTGTGGCTTTTAATGTAGTTTTACAAGCAGTCTCTTGATACATTGTACTGTTTGAATGGATCCCAGGTCACAAACCCAGCATTGCAGTGTTTAATCTGCCAATTTGAAAAATGTTGTGTGGTTTTTAGTTTGATAAATCACAATTGAAATCCATGCAAAACATTCAGTTTAGAATTTTGCATTATGCATATACAGATTGCTTTTAAATTAAAAACAAAAAGACTTATAGGGTGTCCTTATGGTGGTTTACGTGATGCTACTCTATGGTATTGTATTTGACAATGTTCTAAAATATAGGGCTTCTAAATTGAGAAAATATTCCAGAACTATTTTTATATCATATTAGCAGCTAAAAGAGTCATACTGCATTGTTGGCTTAAAAAGGATAGTCCTTCTATTATTCTAGTTTTTTGTATGATCAATGTACTGGGAAAGCTGCTAACTTGTACTTTTTGTTTAATGATGAAGAAGTTCTCTACCACTTGGAAACATTATATTATTAACTTGGATAGACCTTAGGAATAATAAAAGCTTTTTCTCCAAATCCAACAGGATTTATATTACCCCATATGTATGTTTTTTTCTTCTATTTTATTTTTATATTAGTGCTTTGATTGTTTTATGAATACAATCAATATGAAAGTGTTTGTTATCTGATTAATATGTAACATTTTAATTTTATTGAAAACTTAAAGTAAAAAATTAAAATGTTACATATTAATCAGATAACAAACACTTTCATATTGATTGTATTCATAAAACAATCAAAACACTAATATAAAAAGTAGAGTGTAGTTCCTGGTAAACCTCTAATGAATCATGCATGGTACCTTTATTCAGAATTTGTGGCTGTAATGGTTTGCAGTCTCATTTACATGCCCTCTACATGAGTTAAAAATGCATGTAAAATGCATTTAAAACCACTAGCTGATATGATTATGAAGATGTTTGCTATATGACTACTGTCTGTTGATTGTACATTTTTAAGCATACTTATTAAAGTCATTTTATCGCTTACCAATAAAACATTGTCCAAAGTAATTGTTGTGGTTCCAAAGCACAAAGATATTTAATTGCAAAATATATCAGGATTTACAGCAAGCCATTATTACACATTAAAGATGTTACAATAAAGCAGGAAAAGATATTATAATCAAACAGGAAAGTATAAACATAAACCCAATACATTACATGATAAGATCGGGTCATGTTGTCTGTAGTCAGGTTAAGAGAGGCAGAACAATGGCCAGCATGCTTATATGTAGCTTCAGTATAGAAAAAACACTGATGATGTCACTATGTATACAGCTAACACTTAGTGAGGTCTTCATTGGTCCAGGGTTAATGATATTGCAGTTGCCTGCTGGTCATAGGTCAGTTCATTTGATCCTGTCAAAGGGTGAGGGGCAACTTCTCCCAACTATTATCCACGTGTTTTCACTCTGAATAACCAGTTCAAACTGATCCACACACAAAGTACTTTTCAGTATTACTCTCATATTGCTTGTATCTTGCGATCACTACTCTGTTCACACCGGGTTAATGCTGGTAAATATTTGTATTATGAACCCGTGTGATTGCATCATAACACATGGCATATTAATCGCAATGGGACGGTTAAACAATATTGATCAATTTGGTTTACTTCATCCAATTATTTAAATTTGACATACTGTATCCAGAATTATGCAGAAATAACAACTCTGCAAAAGTAATTTGTATAGTTCATACTGTGATACTATTTATCTTTTCAGAATGGTTTTTGGTTGTTAGCTCATTACATTGATAGAATTAAGCTTTTTTTTTTTTTTTAAAAAAAAAAGATTATTTAATGGCGGGACAAAATTTGCTAACAAAATGCAAAAACAACATCTTAAAACTAAATCTGTTTATTCCTGTGAAAATAGGAATTGAGAAGTTAGTAAATAAAATAGCATCTACCATGCAAATATCTGTAGTACTGTGCTGGTACTTAGAGAAAAACTGTCCATATGAGAAGGTATAGGTAAGCGAGGTAACAATGGCCTGCTGTATGATGCTACATGAGCAGTTTATGTAATCATTCAAGTTTCGGTATTGGCATGTGGGATTGCTAAAAATATATATTGGCTAATTTAATAACAGTGTTATGTGCAGAAATGAGCTGTAACCCAAAGGAACCAGATTGCAAAATGTGATTGGTTGGTAAGGATTACAGCATTTCTTTTGTATTAATACTTCAACTATTATGCACTTATAAAGACCAGAGAATAGGTAGAAATAACTGTATTGAATATACAGAATTGGAGAAATTGTACCGCACAATTAGTAAACACTGAAACATATGGGCATTATCTGGGGCATATATTATAAGGATCAACTGTCTACAACCCGGGAATATCCCTGGAAATGATAATTCTATTATTTATATATAACTGGTGTCACTGTGCTGGTTGCTTCCAGAAGAGGAGCTGGGGTGGCTATCAGAGACAGACCACAACTGGCCAAGCTGCTTAGTCCTGAGAGGATGGGTTATGAGGCAACAAACTGAGGTCCATGAGTTGGAGAATGCTATTGAGGGACAAAGCCAACGTTGATATAGAGACAAACAAAACCAGACACGAAGCTCTAGCAGAGAAACTAAATTCCATCCAAAGATCTGTAGCAGCGAGGAACTTATAATTGTTGCATAAAGGTGAGATTTCCTGTCTTAATTAAATTGATATTTAGCAAAGTGCAGTATGTAAAAAAAGTATGTGCAGTTGTCAGTGTTGACGGTAGATTGCTACCTGTCTTCACTCCTGGAAAGTGTTATCTCCATTAGTTTACTACAGCATTCATAAAAAAAAAATAATGGACACAAATTCAGGGATAACATTTATTTCAAATGCATTAAGACATAAAGCATTATTTCTTGTATAAAATTAACTTTCCCTAATGTCACCTGGAAAGATTATGTATAGGATTCTTTTGGAAAAGACAAGAGTTATCACCGCTTTTCTATCCAAACATTTTAATATCATATCAATTTCACATAATCTCCTGCTGATTAGTGAGACTCCTTACGTGATACATAGAGATGCGTGTCCCCTCAAAATTAAGAATATTTTCCATCTGTTTCTGAATATTGAAGTATTGTAAAGGGTAACTCCAACTAAAATATAATTTTTACCAATCATCCCTTTCGTCATCTAGAAGAAGTGAGGATTCCGTACCAGCCCATCATTTCACAGTCTGAGACAATTCACTCCTATCAGAGCTGCTACCAGATAGGTCCCAATTCTGGGCTATTCATATTTGCATATTGTCAATTATTACATTTTGTTATTGTGATGTGGAAGAAAGGGGAGATGGGCAGACCTCTTACAATGTTCTAGGCTCTAAAACTTCAGCCCCCACTATAATTAGAGATGTTCACTGACCCCCGTGTTTTGGTTTTGGATCTGGATTAACTTTGTGTTTTGGCTTTGGTTTTGGCAATACCGCCCTCGTGTGTTTTGGTTTTGGATCCCTATTTTTTTCTCTAAAATTCCCATTTCTTTTTCTAAAATCACAAAATCACATAATTTGGCTCTTTTTTTGGTCCTACATTATTATTAACCTCAATAACATTAATTTCCAGTCAATTTTTGTCAAGTAACAAGAACACTGCTACCCCTCCTGTTTCTGTATGAGCAATGGCACTGAGCAATGTCACTGGAGAATGGAGAGTGACAAGATCACTGCTACCCCTCCTGTTTCTGTATGAGCAATGGCACTGGAGAATGGAGAGTGACAAGAACACTGCTACCCATGTTTCTGTGTGATCAATGGCACTGAGCAAAGTCACTGGAGAATGGAGAGTGACAAGAACACTACTACCCCTGTTTCTGTGTGAGCAATCTCGCTGGATCTCCTGGGGAGGGAGGTACTTATGGAATACAAAACCCGCGAGAACCGACAACACAACAATGAAGTTTTGTCTTCATTCAGATCCGAGGATGCGCAAAAGTACCGAGCCGGCTCCCGAACCTACTCGGATCCCCTAAGTTTGAGGGCTCGGATTTCAGAAATCCGAGCACGAGCATCTTTAACTATAATGTTTAAACCAATTACACTGTTCTTCTCTAGACTAAAATGGGGAAATGTCCACTTTTACTAAATCTTGGAAGATGGAACTGGGTGGGAAGCTTTGTGACTCCCAGTAAGGTAAATGTTTCACCTTGACAAATAAATATTGTATAACCAGTAAAGACAGATAGAACAAGACACTGAAATCTGACAAGGGTACATAAATTATTTCTTACTCCCAAACATGCTGGAGGTACCAGAGAGATCATATTACTGACAATTATACTGGCCACATACAAATTTTAATGAAGGACTCAATATCAGAGTAATTGACGTGTTCATCTTGTTTGAGGAATGGAGGAACTGATGCTTTCAGCTAATAACATGTTCGACACTTTCAGGGCCGTATTGACTCTGTGATACCGTTTCATAGACTCCTTTCAATGCAAGGCATTACTATAGCCATTATCCTGGTTACTGAGTTATTGATATCCGTTTCATGATTGGTAGTTGGGGAAATAACTGTCTTTTGGACATATGACTGTGTCTTGAATGGATTGCTTCACTGGGTCAGCTGTAACTTTTATTTTTGCCCTTTAATTCTCTGTATTCCTTTCTTTCACTTTATTTTCTCAGTTACCCCATTTTTGAAAATTGTTATATAGATTTTTTTTATAATAAAGGATGGAGTAAAAATATGCCTATAAATGTATATTTGGGATTGATTATAAATGGTGGTTGTTTTTCAAATGTTGCTTTCAGCATGATTTTGTATATTTGTATCTTTTTCCTTTTGGTTATCCTGCTAGGTAAACACCCGATATTGCCTTCTGGTAAGATTGACTCTTCATTGCTTAATTTGTATGCAAACCAATGGTCAAGTCATTATGTAGTGTTACTAGAGTACTATGGTTTATTTTACTGTTAGAGTTGGTTACCAACCAATAAATGCATTATAAATACATTTGTAAGGCGCTGCAATTATCCTCAAGAAAAACTAGTGCTGCAACTCTTCAAAGACAGAATCTGGATCTGTCAAAAAATACAATATAACATAACCAACAAGGAAGAGCGCAAAGCATCCAGCATAAAATAATTACAATTTATTGACAAATACAAATCGGATAAGACATATATCTAAATAATGAAATAGACGCTGACCGCTAATATGGTGTGCAAGTCAACCATCAATCAATAAAGTGACCAGAAAAAATAATTTATATGGTACCATATATGGAAAAATAGCCGTTATCAAAGTCCATTAAAAGCAGGAGAGCTGAGATAATAATGGAGGTATTATAATCCTCTTAGGCCAATGTAATGGTGGATAATGAAGGAACCTGTATCAGTGTCCCAATATTAATGGCACCGAACAGTGCAATCAGCACTTATAGATAACATCAGGTACTTAGCTTGTCTTCATATATCCATAAATTCCAAACTGCCATAGGAGCTCCTTCTCCACAGTCTCCAGTTAGATTTAGAGTGACAGCTTTAAGGTGCGCTGTTTAACGGCAATCAGTCCAAATGAACCCCGGGGTTAAAAACTGGCCACAACTTGGTTAGACTCTATGAGTCTCAATCCTAACGCGTTTCTCGGCGTGCCGCCGCTTCATCAGAGGTAGATATAATAAAAGAGACCAGCTGCGCTGGTTTAAATATACCAAACTGGTCACATGGGGCTGGTCACATGATCGTCAGCTGACCGTCCGAAAGAACCCGGCAATTTGACATTCATCACGGAAGTATCCGATTTCCTGTGTTCTCAACTTAATGGTCACATGATCCTCAGCTGACCAACCAGGACTGTCCAATGGTGTAACATTTGTAGCGGAGATATCCTGCAGCATAACACTCAATTGGGAAGTGTTACATCATTTGTAGTCATTTGTGAGCACACAATCGTCAGCTAGCTGACCCGGACTTGTCCAATGATTAGATCTCCGTTAAAGGGATATCTAGCAAATATTCATGGCTTGAGAGATATTATTCCCTCATATTCCAGATCCCCTGACCAAATAGAACACAAAGTCAGGATAATGCTTATCCACACAAATCAAACCATGGATGAAAGATCTTCTTAAAAAATCACAACATGTAATTACAGATTATTACATTATGTTAAATGATTGCAAATGTAACAATAAATGCATTGATATGGTTAGCCTATGCATGCATTCGTCAACCTGTACTTCCTAAGGGTGCCCATACACACTGCAATTTTGAAAGCCAATGAAGCTGTTTTAGACCTAACTGGCCACAAACCATATATGAACTCAAAAAACCTTTAGCACCATTCTGCCTCTGTTTTGGATCTATGAAATGTATTTAGAACAGATTTTAAACCTTGTCAAAAATTAGAACTTTTTGAATGCAAATCGACAGTATGTCATATAAACAGTATATAATATACAAAGAGACACCAAATTTACCTCCCAAAAAGGATAAGATGAGAGAAGATGGTTTGAATAACAGTATCCAAAACTTTACTGTATTGTTGATTCAAATGAGATTTAAAATTCGTAACAAGCATGCACACATAAATTGAGATTCGTGTATCTTATAAAATATGCAGCTGTGATATCAGAACAAATTGCTATATCCATAGATAACTATTGCAACATACATACCCTGAACCATATATACCAAGCGCCAAAACAAGTTGGGTAACTTTGGCACCTCTTTGTATAATATATATAAAGATTATTTATTTTCTAAGGGAGGCACAAAGCTCCCTTAAGAGGTAGTCATTACTCTTAAGATATATCTTTTGTTTGTACTTATTTCTGAGATCATCTCTGGATACTACTGTTCAATTTATACCCTTGTGTCATTATAAGCAGTTTAATAAATAAAACAAAAAAGCATTCCATCTAGCTTGAGTTGCCATAAGAGATCATTTCTCCTCTGTATTAATATCCTTTCCTAAAGCCTATGTACCAGATCCTTCTAACGTAATGTCCAGACCTCCCTAACAATTTGACCCCTCCACTTCTTTCATGCTTCATTTGACCTTCTTTTATTCAATTTTCTTTTTCCCCTTTTCCTAACTTAACAATAAACACTAATGACACAACATATTTTAAAATGTATCTTCTCATCCATTTTTTTTTAACAATCTGATTAAAGCGGTATTATAAATATATTAGTAACTTCTCCCACAATGCGGTTGTACACCATCATCACCATTTATTTATATATTCATTCCACAGCGCTGTACAGAGAACTCACTCACATCAGTCCCTGCACCATTGGGGCTTACAGTCTAAATTCCCTAATATACACATACACAGACTAGGGTCAATTTGTTAGCAGCCAATTAACCTACCAGTAGGTTTTTGGAGTGTGGCAGGAAACCGGAGCACCCAGAGGAAACCCACGCAAACACGGGAAGAACATACAAACTCATGACCCCAGTGCTGTAAGGCAGAAGTGCTAACCACTTAGCCACCGTGCAGCCCCATGCTAACAGTATTCCATCTAATCCATCAGTCATGACTACACATCTGTACGGCCAAACCTGACAGCGATATGGATGCTTGGCGTTCGGGCCAACCATGCGGATTGGACAATGTATGGCCACTTTAATTTCTTGCTTATATTTACAATATCAGAGGTAAATCTTTTTTTTGTCCTTGGCCAAGCAGTGGCTGAAGCTTTTGCATTTTATTCTCATGTTCTCCTGCATATAAATGGATTAGAGCACCTTGCCTTTCTCTGTTTTCTACAATTTAAACTGTATACTGTATATATAAGAACAGATGACTAAATACACATTGTTTGTCATTGTCAATCGTTATACATTCTTTGACACCAGAAAGTAGCTATTTTTAGTAGCCCATTTACATCAGTAACAAGCAGGGGACTAGAGATATTCCTCCTATATAACGAGAGGATATAAAGAGACAAGTGAGAAAGTATCAGGGGACTGCAGTGCACAGATATCACAGTGTACATGTTGATTTATTGTGTGTATTCCCCATATTAATACTCACTGCAGTGATTTTAATTTTATGAGGCTTTTCATCTGCGTCAACCAACCCGTATTGCTAGCCACCAGAGGTTTGGGTGGGCTTAGACACAGGTAAAAACATGAAGGAATATATTTACTTTGCAGATCAATGTTTTTTTATTGGTTTTTTTAAAAAAAAAAAAAATCTGAAGTCAATTTTTCTTGAAGCCACAATCGACTGCAGACTCTGACAGCCAAAAAGTACATAATAAAATGTATTAATAAAATGGAGTAGCGAAAAAGTAATTATCAGATTGGAATAATCTTTTCTTCGTCTTGTGCAAGGAGTTTATGGAGCACAGTCTGTGATGTGGAAAGCAGGAGAGAAAATGTGATTGAGAGGGAATGCAGCTGAGATGTACAGTATTGAGTAAGACTAGAGGGGGTTTGCTCTTTGTGCTATAGGATGCCTTTATTGTTTCATGTAAAGAGGAGGCTGGTATTCCAGAAGAGAAAGGTTAAACAATGAATAAAGCCTGCACTGATCGCTGCAGATGTTGTGCTCATTGGAAGCCAGAGCCAGGGACTAAACAATGTGGTTAATGAGCCCAGAGACAGGGATATATGACTGTTTCTCATGAAATGTAACAAAGTACATTTAGTCAATCAAAATATAGGACACAGTCTTTAATCTCTTGTCAAGGAAAGTTACCATTGATGTTAAATCAATGTAATTGGAATTTCCATCCCCCATGCCTCTCAACTAAGTCGACTGTAGCATAAAGTGATAAAAAGTAAAATGCATGTCTATCTCACTATGCATAATACGGGCATTTCATTCAATCCTGGGAATGTATGGGGGCTCGATCTACTCCACTGATGAATGCAGATGTGTTCTCCCTCTATACATGCCACCTCTTTAAGTCTAGGCTAAATCACACATGTTGTCGTCATCTCTAGACGCAGGCATATGCATTGGCTCCTCTTTGAAGGACGAAATGTTTTGTAAGATATTTTATATGTGTTTTGTGTTTATTAATATGTATGTTCTAATACTGTTTGATGCACAGGGCCTCATAGAAACACTTAAAACAAAAACACTTCATAATTACACATCAATTACACTAACATTGTGAAACATATATGTCTATATATGCAGTCAACTAAGAACTATTGCCAGCACTTTTGCACTCTCTGGAATAGGGCTTTTTGCTAACTGCAAGCCCTGCAGACTAACTTCCTCTTCTGCACAAAGCTGTGGCAGACAACAGGCATGAAGTCTCCCTGCTTTCAATGTGCTCATCTTGGATACCTAGACATGCTCTAACCAGTGTGATCACACTCCACACAGCTAGTAGCTAAGCAGTCCACAACTGAACATATACAAGGCTGCCATTAGAAAGTATGGGACCCAATACAAAATAATCTGGCAGCGCTCCCGCCTCGACTGCTGGTCGATTGTGAAAGAAGTATAGAGTGGAGCCACGAAGCCTGGAATTTATGCAACGGCACTCTCCCCCAGTATTGAAGTGCGCTGTTGGAGTGGCCAGCATGTGGGGGCAATTTAATGTGAAAGAAAAAACAATAGTTGAGGTGTGACAAATATCAGCTGTAAGAAAATAAAGTTTTCACTTACGTGAACAGCAATGGTTAGGCTCTGCATTTTGTACCTCAAACTAATCTTCACCAGCTTGAAAGTCTGTGGAGAGAGGATACAATTGGAGAGGATGAGGAGGAGTGATGGTGGCAGGGAGGTGGTTAGTAAGATGAAAGGTAGAAACACAGCAGGTGGATGGACAGGACATTGTGGAATGTGAGAAATAGAGGACAGCAAGGGATAAGGTGTCACGGGTCAATGGTGAAGGGGGACCGTCAAGGCCTGCTTGATTTAGCACCGCAGCAGGGTGGCTGGATCAATGGTAATGTGAGAGCTAGCAGCAGAGATACATGGTGGTCCAGGTGATGCTGGGAAGCAGGTAACTGGAACAGGTAAGTGTAAAGTTCTGCAACAAGGATTCACACCAGGTCCAGGGAAACTGGGGAGCAGAATGGGTGGATCAGCAGTGAAGGTAAGGAAACTCTAACGGAAACGTTGGAATCTTTGAAATAAAATGGACTTTTGATACTTCAAACCTTGCAATAAAGCCTTGAGTGCCTCCTATAGTTTATACAATTCACCCATGCTTAGTTTCTTCCCATTTTATACATGGTAGCAGCTGCATGGAAATATAAATGCCCTCTATGTATACAAAATGAAAAGACACTTGTTGTCAGCACTTGTACTTACCCTTGCAAACCTGTGTATATCTAGCAAAAATAAAACATGAGGTATTAGTTTATATTTTGATCAGAACATTAAAGCCTGCTTCCTAATGCCAAGGGTACCTCATTTTATGTAGGTCCTATGCTGACATATATGCTTTAAACACAATTAAAATGCAGTTAAATTTAGATGTACTCACCACTTTGGTGAAGAATCTTACATTTAACAAGGGCTGGCTTGTAAGTCACACCAAATGAGACCTAAAACAGGCCTGTTAAACAGTAGCCAAGGCAACATTAGACAGACTCGCTGACTCTGTGACTGCAGTAGAATCGCTTTGTCTTGGTGTTTTTACTTATCGTCATCAAATCTATCTGAGGTCTCCCAAACAGAATACAATTGTTGATACCTCTGCCCTCATGGTTTTGCTCTTGGTACCTCCTTGTTGGTATATTAACGCTATTACTGCCCAATTGTCTGAGAAGCTTTTGAGATGTTTGTATTGCAATAGAGGTTGAAACTGTTGTATTGCATGCCACACTGCTCTTGCTTTCAGAATCTTTGCATGCATTTTAATTACCTTTTGAAGCCATACACCGTGTACTACTTCTGTGTGCAGATGAGCCATTTTGGAGACTTCCCTTTGCTGGCTCCTGTCACCACTCAAGAGAGTTCCTGGTGCTCTTTGTAAATATTATAGGATGATCCAGTCCAAACCACAATAACAATGATATATACATTTCAACTGAAAAACACATTTACTTCTAAATGTGAATATAATATGCCATTTCAAGCATCTATATTATATCATCAGGAATCCATTTTAAATAGAATTCCTCAGTCCAGCCTTTTAAAATTCAACTCAAGAATTTCTAATGTGTGTCTGAGGATTTACATGTAATTTAGTCTTACATTTCTTCATAAATGGTAGGAATCACACCTACAATTATGACAAAATCGAAGAAAGCTGCATATATGCTTGAAAACCAACTTCCAAAACACTGTGTTATCCTATTCTCCTTGCTCTTTCATGTAATTTATCTACATCTTGCATATGTTTTTCTATTTCATCTTCGTGATCGTAAATGTAGGTACAGCATTCCTGTCCAATTAAAGTGCATGTACCTTCTTTCTTTAGAATGAAGTCTAATGTCATTCTATGTTGAAGGACTACTTACCTAATATGAGTCATTTCCTGATTTATAAGCTTTATATCAGTCCCTGTTTTAGTCAAGATCTCATCATTATTCTGACAGAATTCCTACTCTTTTTCCCCCTGGGAAACATGAAATAAAATGAAACTTGCCCTTCTGTGTCTCTAGTATGCCTGTAATATATTCCTATATTACTGTAGCTGGGATTAATCTACCTAGAAAGCATGTCTCCCTAGCTCCTGTAGGATGCTAGGAGTAAGCCTTTTCCTACATATGTAATATAGGCCTCGTTACAGGATACATGATTGTCCTTCCCATATAATCTCAGCAGCCTTTTTCCACTCAATCTTTGTGTATTATTATTATTATCATTTATTTGTTAGGCGCCACAAGGTTTCCGCAGCGCCCTGTCATTTGTCTAAAATCACAGCGGCACTCTTGCTTTTTTGAGTTCCATTTACTTTGTACATTATGGGGCGTATTCAATTGACGGCAGGATCGTTGAAAATCCCGCGCTCGAAAAATATTACCGTTAATACGGTAATATCTCGCTGGATTTCAGCTCGCAGCTCCCTGAGCTGTGAGCTGAAATCCAGCGAGTAAATTACCGTATTAACGGTTTTCCTGCGCAGGCTTACCGTAATAACGGTAATATTTTTTGAGCGCAGGATTTTCGGCGATCCCGCCGTCAATTGAATACCCCCCTATGAGTGCCTCAGAGCAATTGGAGCTGCCAAGGATCCTTTTCTTTATCCACATTGCACTTCCTCTCTCTATTAAAGATTTATTAATGGATATTTGTACCACTATATGGATATAGGTGCATAATAATTTCAGATGGGCATCTTCGTGTAGGTAATGGCAGATAAACTCCTATAATGAATGAGACTGGTCCAAGTACTGTTAAAGTAGTCTGTATAAGTGTTTCCAGCTTACAGGAGCTCCATAACAAGGCACTTCCAATTATGCTGAGGGGAGAATATGTATAAACACCCAACAATCAGTTTATTGTTTTGCCATCCTTGTTTATTTCTGTTTTATCCACATCAGTTTACACATTTTTCAATTATTTTCTTGTGTAATGTGTCCCCTGATCATTTTCTATTACCTGAGACATCCCATGTCTACATACTACTTGAGTTACCAATTTCTTTGCAGTTATGGAGCCAGTTGCGGTAACAACTGGGAATGCTTCTACCCAACAGACTTACCAGGAATTTCTCTCAAGCACGACATGCAAGATCCATATTTTCTTGCAGCAGTTGCGGAGAATCCTGGGAGGCACCAGTGAGCTCTGACCAACACCGTCATCCTCTCTTTTACCACATGAGTCAACCCATATGCTGCTTCAGCCAGAGCAGGTAAAATTACCTTTTGGAGATACTGGTCTTCTTCCTTTCTCTTGTCAAAGTCCTTTTGTATCTGACTCATACCCCTTCTTCCTCCAGCTGGAAAGTACCTGTGGGTTACAATACTATTGCATTTATATTAGTGTTTGTTCATCCGGTATACCAAATACTTGCAAGGTAATATTTTCCATTTGCTGTTGTGCTGCTTGTTTAGCTTGATCTGTATTGCTTGTGTGTACTTGGCATTTCCTTATTGAAGCTTGCATAAGCTCTTTAAGTAGTTTTTGCACTTGCTTAACATGTGCTATGGACCCACTTTTAGAAATTAGGAAATTTCTCATCTTCCATTGTGACCCCACAATCATGTACTACTCCAAATGTCTATCTGAAGTCCGTGTATATGTTCATGGTTTTTCTTTCTGGTAATTCACATGCTCTAACGAATGCTTTTAGTTCTGTCAACTGTGTAGAATGTGGTAGAGAAAGAGGTCTAGTAATATTTCAGTAGCTCAACTCAAAAGAATTCAAAGGAACTGTTCTAACATTGATGATTACAGAACACAAGGCCGTCATCTGAAAACACAATTTGAAGAGAAGTTATACCACCAGGGTAGATTAGAGGAGACTTTTAATAATATAGAAACCATGGATAGACAAGAAATTCTTAGATACAAAATCAAACCAAAAGAAAAACAAACGGATGATCAGATAAGTTTCATAACTAGATACAATAGCTTAGCATTCCTAACTAGAAAAATGGGACATACTCCTACAAGATGAAATTCTAAAAAAACATTCTACCCACTCACCCTAGTATAGTTTTTAAGAAGGCTCCTGACCTTACTACCCAACTGGTCAAAAATCACATTAACCCCAAGCAACAACTACAACAGGCTCAGCTAACAAAAAACCTGAAGGATTCTATAGATTTGCCGCTGTGTGGGTTGTATAACCTCCAAAGCACGTAGCACTAAGCCCACCACTGAAATTATATAATCTAAAATAAGAAAAATAAGTAAAATGCGAGATTTCCTAACCTGTGACACGAAAGATGTAATTTACCTATTACAGTGTCCGTCTAACTTGCAATACGTGGGCTGTACTGTCAGACCCTTAAAAAAACGTATAGGAGAACATATATGGAACATTACAAATGGGTTGGATACCCATAGTGTTTCCCAGCACTATAAACAGATACATAACCAGGACCCCTCTACACTACATTTTACAGCCCTACAGAAGGTACAAAGAAATTGGAGGGGAGGTGACTTTTTGAAAACTATAAACACTATAGAGACCAAATGGATTTATGAGCTTTGCACCCTTGCTCCCAATGGTCTTAATATAGATTTCAATATTCAGAGTTATGTGCAATAATACATAAAACCCCAGGGACCCACCTCAGCACAGTCATACCTAGTCCCAATCTACAGCCATACTATCATGGGAAACGCCCCAAACCATCAGCACTTGGAAGCTAAGCCAGGTTGGGTCGGGTAAATATTGAAGACATATGGCTTCAAAAATACCCGGTGCTGCAGATTATATTAGATATAGAACGTACCTGGGTCAGGGCACCCTGACAAGAAGGATACACACGAATATCGAACAACTATAAGAAATATTACAAAGTGGCACCTTAAGATATATTAACAGCTATACAGTTATACTAGTTCTTAAGCTATAAAATTGATTCTCCTGTGTCTAGATCTTACCTTTCAGTCCGGTCATTGTAAAAACCATAGTATCTGTTCTTATGGGAATCATTGTGAAATAGCCCACCAGGTTACCCTTATACATATATTCATAGAAACTATATGTCATTAAGAACTATAATGACCTCTATGCTTTAATTCCAACCAGAAGATTTTGACATGAGATCCTTAGATTTATCTGATGGGGAGAATGAGGTTAATGAATTATTTTTAAATATAATAAATGTGATGGTATTGATTAGTCCTTATAGACATAAGCTGAACCTATGCATACTCAAGGTCACAGTATACAATGTTATTCATGTTGTAATATATGTAATGTTTCTACACACATATATATGATAAATTCCTGTATATAATAAGAACATAAGCTTCGACCATGTATACCTAACTCTATTGTTTATTTATGCAAGAATCAGCCTAATATGATGACTTATACAGATATCAACCAATGTGTTTGATAGACATCACCCATGCTCCACTACAAATCCGAGACATAGCGCAACTGCTATCATTTCCCCTTGAAAAAGTCACTGGATGTGACAAAACGCGTTAGGTACGCCCACATTCCAAACAGGAAGATGCCATCGTGGTGTGCGTTCCACCGTGGAACGCACGCAAACCCTTTGGATCCCTCACACTGTTCACCGACTCTGTCATCTTCAATATGCCGGCCAACAAATCGCAAGTATTTTGACTGTATAATCTGCATCTCCTCGCCCTCACTGGATTATCAAAATCTATTTAATACAGACTTATTCTTATTGCAAACTGTGCCTTCTCTACTATTCATAATGGGCGAAGTTCCTTATGAGTATTAATTGGATGGACTTATGTTTTTTATCTTTTTATTAATTTAATATATTATTCAATTTTAATGTATAAATCTGTTCTACTTACTTGTTTACCAGTTATGTAATTTTATGCTCCGTGTTATATTTATATTTATGTTTTGCCTACAGTCAATAGACTGAATTTTTTCCGCTAATAAATCATCAGTTTTAGACATATATTTCCAATATTATTTAATAATATACTACTACATTAAAATTTTTACCCCCTGTGGAACAATAGCGCAGGATCAGCCTTTTAACTATTTAGACTGACCAAAAGAACTACAAATGCTCGAGAGGATGTTAACTCCTTCAGGGGTGCTATGGATAGAAGGATTAAAGGATGTGAAAAAAAATATTGTTTCTAGATTTTTTGAGATGTCTTCTGAAAAAAAAAAATATTGTATTTTTTTTGAGAAAATCCAAATTCTTGTGGTTTGAAAATTTTACATTCTTTATTGAAACATACTTCAGAGTTATATATCAGATAAAGTCCATAAAAGGAGGTTTAATGAGACCTTGCCCGACTTTCTAGCTCAGTTAGGTGAGCTGCAAATGTATTTTTTTTTAAAAAAAAAGCTTAAAGGCATATACTTTCAATACCAGTGTACTTATCAGCCTAAGATTGGGTTTTTCTTTTTTTTCATACACTCATGGCAGCATTTATTATACTAAATTTCATTACAATCTGAGATGGCCAATTTTAAGCCCTTTGCTGATTTGATGTGGGATGACCCTATACTATTTTTAGAAGACCTCAATAAACATATAAATACCAGGAGATTTAAGATAGTCAGTGCTATGGAAGTAGGATAATTCCTTACACCAGTAGTTCTAAAGGATGTATATATTCATATATATATATCTACCAAGCACTTCAAAGAGGTAAAAAATAACTAAAAATAAATTTCAGATTGTGATATTTATCTGTCACAAGGGGCTCCACTTGTACTGTAGACGTTACAAAAATTCTAGTTGTGGTCATAACAAAGCAGAGAAAAGAGGGCATGACTGTATGACCTTACCTAAATGACATCCTAATAGCAGCATCTTCAGCAGAGAATGTAGAGAGAACTACCAGTCAAGTACTGCAGGCCCTGAAAGACCAGTGCTAAATAATAAAAACTAAAGATGGAGTCCTTTATCTTCAACACAAAGAATAG